>NC_134696.1:53942077-54542077 GCF_050947455.1 Rhinoderma darwinii
CCCAACATTTGTAAAGCATCTTCTCCCGATTACGAAAATACCCCATATGTGGTAATAAACTGCTGTTTGGACCCACGGCAGCGCTCAGAAGGGAGGGAGCGCCATTTGGATTATGGAGCGCAGATTTTGCTGGATTGGTTTTTAGTGTCATGTCGCAATTGCAACGCCCTGGAGGGAACAAAATAGTGGAAACACCCCAAAAGTGACCCCATTTGAGAAACTACACCCCTCAAGGAATTTTTCTAGGGGTTTACTAAGCATTTATACCACACAGGTCTTTTGTAGAATTTAGTAGAATTAGGCCGTGAAAATGAATATAAACATTTTTGTCCACTAAAATGTTGAATTTTTTCATTTTCACAAGGGATAAAGGAGAAAAAGTCACCCTAAATTTGTAACGCAATCTCTCCTGAGTATGACAATACCCCACATGTGGTAATAATTTATTTTTTTAATAGAAATGAATTAACCTTTGCAGGACTGATCCTTTTTTGCTTTTCCATTTTAGTTTTTCACTCCCCGCCTTCCAAACGCCATAACTTTTTTATTTTTCCATGAATTGAGCGGTGTGAGGGCTTATTTTTGGCAGGACGAGCTGTAGTTTTTATTGGTACCATTTTTTGGTACATGCAAATTTTTGATCACTTTTTATTACATTTTATTTAGAGCTTTGGTGGCCAAAAACAGTGATTTTGGCGGTTTAAATTCTTTATTTTTTACGGCATTCATAATGCGCTATAAATGACAATTTTACTTTATTCTGCGGGTCGGTACGATTACGGCGATACTATATGTATATAGGTTTTTTTATGTTTTGTAGCGTTTCATAATAAAATCACTTCTTTATAAAATAATTTATTTTCTGTGTCACCATATTCTGAGAGGCGTAACTTTTTTATTTTTCAGTCAAAAAGGTGGTGTAAGGGCTTGTTTTTTGCGGGATGGCTTGTAGTTTTTATTGGTACTATTTTGGGGTACATGTGACTTTTTGATCACTTTTTATTCTATATTTTAGGAGGGGTGGTGACCAAAAAATTGTGATTCTGACATTGTTTTTAGTTTTTTTTTTTTTTGTGGCATTCACCGTGCGCTAAAAATAACATTATAGTTTTATAGATTGGGTCGTTACAAACGCGGTGATACCAAATATGTGTACTGTTTTTTAACGGTTTCATTTTTTCCCTATAATAAGAGACTTATTATAGGAAAAAAAAATCTTTTATTTTTACACTTTTGTAGAACATTTTTATTAACTTTTTTTATTTTTTTTAATTTACTTTTTACACTTTCTTTTTGTACCTGCAGCTCTGATTGCTGCTAGAATACATTACACTACCTAGGTAGTGTAACGTATTCCAACTGTCAGTGTGACGTCACAGTCACTCTGACAGTTAGTCTACGAGGACCAGCCAGAGGCTGATCCTCATAGGCTTGCATACGTGCCATCACAAGCATCAGCAGCCCCCACAATTGCATGGGGGCTGCTGATGTGCTACAAACCCTGTACATGCGGAGATCGCAATCGAGCCCCGCATGTAACGGGTTAATTGCTGAAATCAACGGCAATGAGCCTCTGATCGGCAACAGTGGAGTGTCAGCTGTCATGGACAGCTGACCTCCCGGTTCCCGATGCACACTGTCGCCGACAGTGTCACAGACACTGTCATCAACAGTGTGCATCGCGAACGGCAGTGACGTCCTGTCACTCTGACAGGAAGTCTATCAGGAGGCTGGTCCTGATAGGCTTCCGTACATGGCAGACACGGAGGCCATTACTTGGCCTCCGATCGCCATGCTAGCCATCTGCAAACCTCAAGATTTCATCGTGAGGTCTGCCGATGAGCTAGAAACCCCTGAATGCGGTGATTGCAATCGATCACCGCAATCCAGGGGTTAATTACCGAAATCAGCGGAAATAAGCTGCTGATTGGTATACAGTGGAGCGTCAGCTGTCAGAGACAGCTGGCCTCCCGGTTCCCGGTGCACACTGTCGCCGACAGTGTGCACCGGGAACCACGCAGTAACTGTACGTCCCTGTGCGCTAAGACATTGGCCACAGGGACGTACAGTTACGTCCTGGTGCGCCTAGGGGTTAAAGTGGTTGTTTGCGTTTTATTTTTTCAATTTATTTATTTATAGAATAGGAAATCATACATATTTTTAATATACAGTACATGATTCGAAATTTTGCTGACATACCTTTTTTTTTTTATACCAATGGTGTAGGCCACTGTCTCTTCACAGTAGGACAGTAGAATGGTATAGCCCACAGATTAGTCAGATTGTGGTACTATCTACAGGAAGTACTGTGTGTGTGTGTGTCATAGTCAGGAGGCAGCATGTGGTATTTTTTTAATGGGGCACTGTGTGTGTGTGTGTGTGTGTTTGTGTGTGTGTGTGTGTGTGTGTCATGATTGTATTCAGAGGGCACAATCTGTGACACTAATTGTATTCGGGGGCAGAGTGTGTGTGGGTGGGGGCGCAATTTCCCTAATCTGTCTAGACTCTAGAGCATCAAAATATGTTGTCCTGACTGCAGGTACTGAAATTAAAATGAGCAATTATAGCTAATAATACAGAAGAGCATCCTGTGGGTTCACAATGCAGCTACAGTAAGGCCTAGTTCACATAGAGTAGGTTTTAAAAAAAAAATCTGCCACAAAATTCCTTCAGGAATTTTTAGGCAGATTTTGAACTGCTTGCGCTTTTTCGATGCAGCGCAAGCAGTTTTTCACTGCGTTTTTTCTGCCTCGCATTGACTTCAATGGGAGGTCAGAGGTGGGACTGCGGCAAGAAAGGACATGCTAAAAGCCACCTGGGAAAAGAAAAATGCCTCCGCCTGTAGGGTGTGCCCCGAACCCACTTATGTATATATGTTAAGCACCTAATGTTATGTTATATAATGCAACTGTATTTATATTAGGAGAAAAGGTTATTTTCCATAGCGCACTATATATTTTGTAGAGACGGGACTCTGTGAAAACGCATTAGTGTCAGAGGTCAGCTGTGGTGTGCGGCCCCTTTAAAAAAAATGGGAGGAATCTAGTCTTTAAAGAGGCTCTGTCACCAGATTATAAGTGCCCTATCTCCTACATAATCTGATTGGCGCTGTTATGTAGATAACAGCAGTGGTTTTTATTTTGAAAAACGATCATTTTTGACCAAGTTATGAGCAATTTCAGATTTATGCTAATTAGTTTCTTAATGACCAACAGGGCGTTTTTACTTTTTACCAAGTGGGCGGTGTAAAGAGAAGTGTATGACGCTGACCAATCAGTGACCAATTAGCATCATACACTTCTCATTGTTCCAGCCCAGCTACTTTCACTGCACACACAGTGTGTGTAAAAACACGCCCAGTTGGTCATTAAGAAACTAATTAGCATAAATCTAAAGTTGCTCATAACTTGATCAAAAATGATAGTTTTTTAAAAGAAAAACCACTGTTGTTATCTACATTACAGCGCCGATCAGATTATGTAGGAGATAGGGCACTTATAATCTGGTGACAGAGCCTCTTTAAAAAAAAATATATATATAGTTGCTGAGTGATAGAGGAAAAAGTGATGTATGTAGGATAAGCAGGAGAGGGAGAAAGAAGTCAGTGCAAAGTGGGTGGACCTGCCGAGCGGGGCGTGAGCTGCTGTTAGATAGCCGGGCAGAGCGGGAGCTGCCAGATTGGATTTGCCGAGCGGGGCGTGAGCCGCTAGATTGTATAGCCGGGCAGGGCGAGAGCTGCCAGTTGAGATTGCCAGGCAGTGCACAAGCTACCAAGTGACTGATCCACCAAAAAAAAAAAAGACTTTGTATTGCCAGGCTGAATGGCGTATCACTAGCTCAGCACTTCATATGAGAACAAACATCCCCTGCACCACTTTTAACTTGAGACTGAACCATTAGCCAACACAATGTCCCGTTCTCACCAGTTAAATCAGAAACTGCCAAGTATAGAGCCTATGTATTAGTGAAACCGTCAAGCTGATTCACCAATTATTGTAACACTAAAGATTGTGCCTCTGTCGGAGTAAAGTTCTGTTCAGCATCTTATACCTGTGTCGTCCGAAGTTCTTGCTGTGCAATTTCCTCTGCGGGACAGTAACCATCCTAAACCCCCTCTCATCCAGTGGCGGATTATCATTAGGGCGGTTCTTGCGGCCGCCCGGGGCCCAAGGCTCCCGGGGGGGCCTATGGCTGTCCGAACCACACATGATCGAACGGCCCCCCTCATGCCCGGTGTGGCGTCGCTAGCACCGAAGGGGGCCCTCCGGTGCTAGCGGCAGCCACATTCACACATCAATGAAAAGTTACTATAGTAACTGGGGCCTATGTAATAAACTACACGGGCCCCTGTCCCTAAAGTAACTGACAGTACTTACCCCTCCTCTTCCTGGAGCGCATCAGAGGTTGTGACGTCACAGCGCTGTGCGCAGCGCATAACGTCACGTTGCTATGCGCCGCGCACAGCGTCCCGACAGTTGATGGAGTGAGGACCTGCGGCCGAAGAGGAGGTAAGTTTAATTTTATTGTTTTGCTGACGGGTTGGGTCAGACACCCGGGACCCCCGCCAATCAGCTGGGTTGCAGCCGCTCGTACGAGTGCTACTTCCCCTTCATTCCGGTCACTTTCTCACACTGAATCACCGACACGGACGTGTCAGCGATTCACAGTGTGAGCAAGTGAGGGAAATGAAGGGGAAGCAGCACTCGTACGAGCGGCTGCAACCCCTTCAAAACAGCTGATTGGCGGGGGTCCCGGGTGTCTGACCCCAACCCATCAGCTATTGATGGCATATACTGAAGATAGGCCATCAATGTTTAGGGACTGGACAACCTTTAAAGCCTACCGTGTGTTAGGCTTAGATACAAGGCCCCAGCTTATACTGCATAAGAATCTACATAAGGCTTAGATACAAGGTCCAACAAACAGTATCACACATGCACATGGGCCCTGTATCTAAGGCCTTGTATCTAAGGCCCTGTTCACATCACCGCTGCCGTTCCGTTGAGGGGTTCCATCTGGTTAACCCCTCAACGGAAAGGCAAGTGGAAACCTTAGCTTCCGTTTGCATCACCATTGATCTCAATGGTGATGGAAACTTTGCTAAAGATTTCCGTTTGGGGGGGATATTCATTTGTATCTATAGGGGGCTGTGTGTAACGCTCTCTATGGGGGGATGTGTAATAGCCACAGGGGCTGTGTGTGGCACTATGTACAGGGGGCTGTGTGTGGCACTATGTACAGGGGGCTGTGTGTGGCACTATGTACAGGGGGATGTGTGTGGCACGATGTACGGGAGGCTGTGTGTGGCACTATCTATGGGGGGTGTAATATGTACAGGGGGCTGTGTGTGGCACTATGTACAGGGGGCTGTGTGTGGCACTATGTACAGGGGCTGTATGTGGCGCTAGCTATGGGGGGGGGGGGTGTAATATCTACAGGGGCTGTGTGTGGCACTATGTACAGGGGGCTGTGTGTGGCACTATGTACAGGGGGCTGTGTGTATGTGGTGTTTTACAGCGTGTGGTATTATTATATTCAGGCGCGCAGTGTTTAGTGCTATTATATTTAGGGGTACAGTATGTGGCACCATGATATATTCTCATTTATAGGTGTGGAAATGTTGGAAAAGTGAAGAGTCGAACACATCTGAGTGGCAAATTCTGCAGAAATCAGTCATGGCCGGGAGACGTCGTCATGTGCTCGGCAGGGCGGCGGTGCGCAAGGGAAGCCCAAGTTTGGGTAACAGCCCAGGGCCCATCGTCTACTTAATCCGCCACTGCTCTTATCTGTTACATTTATCCAAGTGGGCAAGGACAACATGATGGTGAAATAAAAAATACAAAAAAACACTACATACTGTATGGTCCAGAAAAAGAGAAAAAAAATTCACATAAAAATGAGCTTTGCCACTGAAGCCCAGGGCAGCTGTGTGATTGCTTTTCATGGAAAGTAACTACAATTGTATGGTGGACTGAAGAGGCAGGAATGGGAGGCACTTTACAGCTTCAAATTGTCCAAAAGTGTTCACTCCTTTTCTGCTTGAAAAGATGGTTAGCAGTGTAATTATTTGAAAGTTCACTTTACAAGATAATCAATTTTTAAGCAGCATTCCCTCCCGAGCCTTAAACCCTCAACAAAATTTGCCTAAAAACATAGGACTGCTTCCATTTGTACCAGGGAATGCCCTACAACATGAACACTACCAATACAGATCCAGTCACACTAATCTTGGGCAATATCTACGACGTTTATTAGGGCCAAAGACAGCTCCTCGTGTGCCACGCTGGAAAGCTTTTCGATTACTTGCACCATGAGCTTCAATATTGAAGGGCTGGCCAAAGCGGTCAGCTGTCGGTGGAGTCATTCCAATTGCAGCTGCTTCTGGCATCATGGAACTGGGCTCTGTTGATGCAGCAGCTCCTGCAGCGACATTGCTGTTACCCAGTGATGAATGGTTGTTCATTCCCATTGACACAGGCATAGCCATATGCGCCATCCTCGTGTCAGCTTCCCTTGAATGAGGGTAGGCAATTTTATATTTTTAATCATGATTTATTATGTTATAAATTCAGTTTACAATTTTCACATTATATATATCGTTCCTAAAAATACATATATATTTTAAGCGGACATAAGAATGTCCTCATCCAACCCTTCCCTGCTCCCTGTATCACATAAAACAACAAGAACATAGACAATAGAAAAAGAGGAAAGAAGAGAGGAAAAAAAAAAGTCGGGTGCCTTATTCATATCTTTAGACGGCAGATGGAAAGATTTCTCAGATATCATCATGGATTTGAGACTAGATCTATAGATCGGATGACCAACAAGACCATCTCTCTAGCAACGACTTTACTTGGATAGCCCCATTCTCCTGCATGCACTTCTCATATAGATAGTATTGATTCACTCTTTTCCTCAGTCCATTTAATTGTGGAAGATCTTTAATTTCCATTTAGACACTAACTCCACTCTAGCAACTATACATATCCTGCTAACCACCCATCTACATCTAGCTGGGACTGCTTCAAATGAAAGAAGCGGTGCCAGTTCTGGTGTTGGCTCAACAGTAGTCTTAGAAATTCATGATATTAAATCAAATACCTGACGCCAATATTCAAAGATTTTAGGGCATTTCCACCATATATGGACTAAGCTGCCTCTTCTATGGCAGTCCCTCTAACATAAATACGAGTAATTTACAAACACTCTAGCTATTCTCGATGGAGAGAGATACCATCTTGCAGTTTCCGTAATAATTCTAAATGGTTAATTCAATGGAAATTGTTAGCTGACCATCGCATTGCTTGACTCCAAGCTAGGGGTGAGAATGATTTCTCAATATCTCGCTGCAAAGCCATCATATGCCTCATTTTTGACTGTTGTTCAATACTTAGTAATTTGGAGTACAGAATTGCAATCCCTCCCTTTACCTTTTTTACATCATGTAAAAATGACAGTAGCTGAAATAGTTTAGTCTTGAAGGCATATTACATATTTGAGGAATTACATTTATTCTGAGATATTCATTCAGTCGAATATAAGTAAGAAAAATTATATCTGAGAGATTGTATTTTAAAGATAAAAGGGGGGAAGGTATTACCTTTGCACCTGTAGTCAGGTTTTCAAGACTTCTTATTCCTAGTAGTTGCCATTCCGTAATATCTAGATCCGATATCAAAAATTTACAGTTATCTAACTTAAAGTCTGCAAGTACCAATGTGATACCATTGTTCCTTGAAACATATTTGTTCCAAGCAAACAATGTCGCTTTTGTAGAATCTAATAGAGGCTTATTTTTATCAGGTTCAAAAGATGGCACATGAGTAATCCCTTTAGTGTTTTAAAACCACAAAACAGACACTACAAATAAACCCATTTTTTTTTGGTTTACCGAGTTCCAGAAGGCCTTTGCCGATTCTGCTACAGCCGCCCAGTAATATAGTCTTATATCAGGACCACCCATACCTCCTCTTTGAAATGGTACATATAAAGTTCCTTATTCTTGCTTTCTTCCTAACCCAGATAAATTTCAATAATAATTTTTATAGCTCATTCAATACCACATTTGAGAATTGTAACGGAATGCATCTAAAGGTATAGAGAATTAGAGGAAGTATTTTCATTTTTACTAAGTTTATTCTGGCAATCCAGGAGAATAAACTATAATAATACTACTACTACTACTACTACTAATAATAATAATAATCTATTTTTTTTTAAGTTCAGTTTGAACAATTAAGTTGGTACTGTTGTACTTCACCATCAGTTCCTAAGAATGTAATATTTGTATACCCAAATGAGGGAAACCACCTGGATCCCATATAAAAGAAAATTCAGATTTCAAAGAATAGTTTATTTCGGTCGTTGAGATAATTAAGAAAATCTGGCATTTACTTTCATTAAGTCTGTAATATGACACAACAAAATATATATAAATAATTTTCCTAAGACTACGCAAAGATCTTATACGGTCTACGCGTGAGATCACTATATCATCCACGTATAGTCCAATGTGGAAGTTTTCAGCACCACATTTGTTTCCCAACATATTATATTTTAATAGGTATTACCCTAGTACAATTTTATATATAATGTTAGAGCAATTAGATTCACACTAGGTGTACACCACCAATTATTGATATATAAGTATAGGGAAGGGAAGTGGGAAAAGTAGTGTGTATTACCAAAATAGAAAAAATAATAAATATGTTATTGAAACAATTTAAAAAAAACAATATTAGATGGAAATAGTGTTGTACCAAGATCCCCTAAATTGGCACACTAAAAAAATTATGTCTAGAATAAATATGCTCAGTTTTTATTGAAGTTAGATAACCTAGCCTCCACTGAAGATATGATTATAAGACATTTAAAATGAACCCTGCAGTGGTCCAGAAAATTTGTATCAATGAATTCTTAATGATTGTCAACTATAGTAAATAGTTAGGGGTTTCCCAACATATCCTTGCTTGATCTAATTGCCTGAGCCAGAGGTTCTATCATTAGATTAAAAACTAAGGGAGAAAGGGGGCATCCTTAACTAGTACCGTTAGATATGTTAAAGGGATCAGACAGGGTTTGTTAGGAAATATCTGTTCCTTTAAGATCACCATGACTACTCGTCTAGCTTCTGGGAGGTTCTGGTTTTACTTGTTGAGCCGATCCTACTTCTCTGTCTTTCTTCCTGTCATGTATGAGGTTGGAGTATTTATACCTGGCTTCCTCCTCTTTTTCTTTGCTTGTGATTTTTCCTGTCTGCATGTGTTTTGATCAAGCTACTGTCTATACCCTGTACCTTTTGACTTCTTGGACTTATTGGAATCGGACCTCGACTTGTCTCTGGATTACCCCTTGTTTGCTGATTTGGACTTTCTGCTCCTGGCTGGTTCTGACCTCTGCTATTCCTGACATCCACTTGCTTATTGATTTGACTTTCTGTTTATCCACGGGCTGTATTGTTATGTGCTCTGGTATTGCCTGCATTGTACCTCTTATCCAACACTGAAGTCTGTTAACACAACCTGCAGCAAAACCCAACCTGCCTTGCAGTGGGCTCTGGTGAACACCATAGAGTAGCCTCAGACTTTATTGATCAGAGTTGTGACGGGTTTGGGGTTGCGCAATTTATTTGCACGCTCACTCTCGACAGTCTCCAGCAGAATTGGGGAATCGAACACCTAGCAATTACATAAACTTCCACCCTGGGAATTGTTCAACTATATATAATACGATATAAGCCATTGCAGTAGGGCCATTATACAAGGACAAGACAGCCTGAAGAAACGTATTCGATTATGCAGGGTCGACTCTAGAAAGCCCCAGTGTACCCTGTCAAAAGCTTTTTCAGCATCTAGAGACAAGAAGACACTGGGGTCTCCCGAGACACCCACTAGCTGGAACAAATCAATCACACTTCTAGTGGCATCTCTAGTTTGATTCTGAGTCTGTCAGACTATCTATTACTGTAGAAAGTATCCTTGCTAAGACTGACACAAACATTTTAAGGCCCCCATTCAGCAGGGAGATTGGACGATAATTCTCCGGAAACAGCGGGTCCTTTCCCTCTTTCTTAATCGTGACAATTCTGGCTTCCAGCATTTCTTTTGGAGGGATAGCCTCTCGACAAAAATAATTGAAGAGATTGTTGAGATGCAGTGACAGGATTGAGGCAAATTCTTTATAATATTCATTTATATAGCCATCCGGTCCTGGAGATTTGGCATTGAGCATGTCAGGAAGGTGCTCCAGGTCCTTCGGGAAAACAAACTGTTTGCGAAGACCGAAAAATGTGTGTTTGGGGTACAGGAGATACCATTTTTGGGTCAAATCCTCACTCCTCATGAATTCCGCATGGACCCCGCCAAGGTCCAGGCTGTGGCGGAATGGGTCCAACCTGCCTCCCTGAAGGCGTTACAGTGCTTCTTGGGGTTCGCTAATTATTACAGGAGATTTATTGCTAACTTCTCGGTCATCGCTAAGCCTCTTACGGACCTCACTCGCAAGGGTGCTGATCTCCTCCGCTGGCCTCCTGAGGCTATCCAGGCTTTTGAGGTCCTTAAGAAGTGCTTTATCTCGGCCCCGGTGTTGGTTCAGCCCAACCAAATGGAGCCATTTATCGTGGAGGTTGACGCGTCCGAGGTGGGAGTGGGGGCTGTCTTGTCCCAGGGTACCAGGTCCCTCACCCATCTCCGTCCCTGTGCCTACTTCTCCAGGAAGTTTTCGCCCACTGAGAGTAACTATGATATTGGCAACCGCAAACTCTTAGCCATTAAATGGGCATTTGAAGAGTGGCGCCACTTCCTGGAGGGGGCTAGGCACCAGGTAACAGTCCTTACCGACCACAAGAATCTGGTTTTCCTAGAATCTGCTCGGAGGCTAAAACCGGACAAGCTTATTTGGCGCATATATGTTCACTAGAGTAAAATGCTGACCCCGAAGCATACATTGCAATATGATATATCGCCCAAGTTGGTCCAATTCCACCTTTTCTATCTGGAGATTCAGAGATACCCCAAGAGCAATTAACACCCCCAATTTCTTTTCATTAGAGGTTGCATGGTAGATATGGGGGAACTGGCCGTTGCCGAATCTCCTGACATCTCCATCCAGTAAATGTGTTTCCTGAAGGAAGGCTACCTCACATTTTGATTTATTGATGTCTCTCCAGGCTAAAAAACGTTTCTGTGGAGAGTTTAGACCCTTTACATTCAAAGAATATATATCTAGACTCATTATTCAATCCATTCAGTTTCCCAATATATCTGCCTAGGTAAACTTACTTTTTTACTGAAACAAAGATGCCATCCAAAGAAAAAGAGAAAAAAACTGTGAAAAATAAATAAATAATAAGGAAATGGAACAGACACAAAATAAAATTGTGACAGAAAATTCGAGTTAGGAATAGATACGCCCAAGATAGTGTTCGGGAGATCACCCTCAATACTTCAGGCGTAATATGCAAGAAATACATCAGAACCGAAATTCTGACAGAAATCTGAGCTTGCTGGATATAACCTGGACAGAGGAAGGAGGACAGAGGACAGGTATACTAGATACCACATACTATGTAGAAGTATTCATTCAGAAATGCATCAGTGGTAGCTATTGCATCTTGACATAGCATTACATCAATTACATGTAGGAATTAAGCTTAAGGCCGATTCTATAACCATAGGTTTAAGTTTTTTACGATACAATGGGCACTTTTGTTAATAGATTCGAGGTAGTTGAACTGTCCTCTTTGCCAGTTACTATCCATCCCCAGTATATAAATAATTTCCTTATCTCAGTGGTTATTCGACAGGTATAGGCCTTTTGTTCTTTAGAGAGGAAAATCTTAAAGAGGCTCTGTCACCACATTATAAGTGCCCTATCTCCTACATAAGGACATGGGCGCTGTAATGTAGGGGACAGCAGTGTTTTTTATTTAGAAAAACAATCTATTTTTACCACGTTATTAGAGATTTTAGCTTTATGCTAATTAGTTTCTAAATGCCCAACTGGGCGTGTTTTTACTTTAGTCCAAGTGGGCATTGTAAAGAGGAGTGTATGACGGTCACCAATCAGCATCATGCACTTCTCTCCATTCATTTACTCAGCGCATAGTGACACTGTGTTGTTCACTATGTGCAATCTTATACTGACACATTAACTTTACTGAAGTGTCTTGACAGTGAATAGACATTCCTTCCAGCCAGGACGGAATGTCTATTCACAATCCCGACACTTCCGTAACGTTTGTGTGGGACTTATAGCAGAGCAAGCGTAATCTCGCAAGATCACGCTGTAAATGACAGGTTACAGCGAGATTACGCTTGCTCTACTGTAAATCCCACACAAACGTTACCGAAGTGTCGGGATTGTGAATAGACATCTTCAGTAACGTTAATGTGTCAGCACATAGTGAACAACGCAGTATCACTATGCGCTGAGTAAATGAATGGAAAGAAGTGCATGATGCTGATTGATCACTGATTGGTCAGTGTCATGCACTTCTCTCCACAACACCCACTTGGTCAAAAGTAAAAACACGCCCAGTTGGGCTTTAAGAAACGAATTAGAATAAAGCTAAAATCGCTAATAATGTGGTAAAAATAGATCATTTTTCTAAATAAAAAACACTGCTGTCACCTACATTATAATGCGGATCTCCTTATGTAGGAGATAGGGTACTTATAATGTGGTGACAGAGACTCTTTAAATGGATATCACCATCTGTATCGAATGTTCTTCAAGGTGAAAATAAATGTGAATTCCTGAAAGTCTCTTCTCTTAGCGACAATGGCAGGGGATAGATCTTGAAGAAAAATGAAGGCCTTATATTTCGCTGGAAGTTCTATCTTTTTTCCGCACTGATCTTAGGATTTCTTCCTTTAAATGGAAAAAATTTATTCTAATGATTACATCTCTTGGACTTGAGACCTGCATAATTTTGGGTTCCCTTAACCTCTGAGCTCTGTCAATCATTAAGTCTATATCTGTGGTATCTGGTAAAAGTATAGATAGAAAGTCCCAAATGTACCGAAGCAAGTCCTCATCTACGACTGATTCTGGGATTCTTCTGATACGAATATTATTTAGTCTAGCTCTGTCTTCTAAGTCCATTAACTTAAGATAGGCATTTTTGAAGCTCTCTTGCTGACGCCTGAGCGTTTCCTCCTGCTGTCGGCGTGTCTCTTCTTCACGCCTCCTGCGTTCTACCTCGTTTCTCAGTTCCAGTTGCTTCCGTTTCTGTACATCTTGGTTATGTAGTTCTTCCAATATGCACAATTCTTCCTGGTGTCTCATTAAAGGGGTTTTCCGAGTTAACACTTTTATGTGTCAGTGCTTTTAACCTCGGAATGTGATTACATTTGTAATGCATGTGTAATGAAGGGGGTAAGGAAACAGACAAGTGAGCCCTAATCTACCCGCCACTCAGTCCCTGCCTACTTGCAACGACCTGCCCTAGGCGATGGGGTACAACTGGGCGACGGTCCCTACGCTCAATAAGTGCACGACAGACAAACAGACAAGGGTACACAGAAGCAAGGGAAAAGGGGCAGTTGCCCATGGAAACACCGTGAGCAACAAGAGTGGTGAACGAGCCGAGTCAAACCAGGAGTGTACGAGGTACCAAACGCAGAGCAGGAGAGTAGTGAACAAGCCGAGTCAAACCAGGAGTGTACGAGGTACCAAACGCAGAGCAGGAGAGTAGTCAGTAAGCCAGGGTCAATATGAAGCAGGGTCAAATAGTTCAAGAAGCTGCAGCAGGGCCAGGAAACCAAACGAGAAGTATCACAAGCAAGGAGGAACAGGAAAGGCAGGTATAAATAGACAGAGGGCGGGAGCTAGCTCCGTCTGGCCAGGCTGCCATAGGCTCTCCCACTCCTAAGCCTGCCATCCTGAGTGGTGGAAGATGGAGTCAGTCTCACAGACATAGAAGCAGGTGCAGACTGATTACCTATGGGCGTAGATACAGAAGCTGTGCCTGGCAGATCCTTAACAGCATGTACTGTTTCAAAATTGGTCCCGATGCTGCCATGGGGCACATGACTGGTCACGTCACTCTCATTGCCCGCACTGTTTACCAGTCGTACACCTATCATGTGGACAAACTGTTAAAAGTTTCTGCGTGGTAGACGGCATGTCACTAGTGACGTGCCGTGTATGGGCTATTCTGTTATACAGGCAGGAACACGCATGCGGACAAGCGAGAGAACAGCATGGACTGCACATGCTCGTTCCTGACTGCATAACAGAACAGAACATAGCTTTCCAGCGCATTGCATATTCATATTCAAAACTTCCAGGCTGAGCAAAGCGAGGAAGCTGCTCCCTTTCCTTGTGGTAGGCCTGATTTTTAGCAATATGTTTCTCTGGTAATCCTTCTTCCTAGGTCCATAGGTTCCACAGTTATAGGATGGGGAGGCAGTAAGATGATAAAACCCAACAGCGCAGCGATCAGAAGCCTTCCAGGCTGCCGGTTTAGATGCAAACTCAAGAATTCCGTTGCCTGACGGTCTTCCACGATAATCCACAATAACTATAGCTCTTTCCATATGCCCAAACATTGAGAAGGCATCTTCTGAAAGCTCATTAGAAACAAACTGAGGAAGATTCCACACAGACAATGAAGCGCTGTGGAAGGCAAACAAACATGCAACTGCTTTACACGGAGAGGAAGATTATCAAGCTCTGCCTTAGCTATCCCTGCCAGGGTCCGTGTTTCCAGTCTGATCAAACCAAAGCCTTTGTCTTTGTGTATGAAGATCTCTCCGGCCTTTGCATATTTCTCAAAGATTTTTCGTATCTTATCTTCTGTAATATCGGGGGGTAAATTGCCCACAAAGAGACGACTAATCTGAGTGAAAGTCTTTTCACTTGGTTTCCGGAAATTCTTCAAATCCATAGTGACATTATAATTAAGGCTTGAGGATTGCTGTCCTTTGGTGGGTGAAGGAATTTCAGATTCCTGATGCTTATACTGGTGCTGGTGATACTGTGGTTCCATATGAGCATGATTTTGCTGCTTCATTTTAAAGACTCTGTTTCCCTTCATTATACCTTGTTAGCCTGAAGTTTTCTATGCAGAGCCCGATGTTCAGATAAAAAAAAAACACAAAAACAAGCCATACTTACTAAATGGGCAGGTAGACACCAGTTCCCAACAGGATACAGACAAGCCACAAATGCTACAGAGGGAGAGTGCTCATGTGCATTAAAAGGAACCTGTCACCAGCATTTTAACTATCAAACCTGGTGAAAGTGGGTGAAAAATTATTGTTATGTAACCTATAAATATCTTCTAAGTGGGATCTGTACCTTTAGCATTCCGTTTTTCATTGTTCCTGCGCCGTATGCAAATCAGCAGAAAAGAGTAAAATCTTATTTCGAAAAGGGTTATATTTTCATTCCCCCAGCGTTTCTGAGTTGACACCGCCTCCTTCTTTTTGATTGACAGCTTCTCTCCCTCCACCACACACGAAATCCCACGCTTGCGCATTGAGACACCAAAGCTGCCGTTATCATTAATCTGTCCATTTACATACCGAAAAGAGTGTTGTTGATATTGTATCCTGATAGGAACCAAAGTACAGCGTCTTCTCTCTTCACTGGAAAGCCGTTATTATGTGCAGTATGACGCAGAAAGGGTGTGTGTACGACAGCGGCGCATGCGCAGTTAATTGTTTCAGGGACGAACGAAGCAGGGAAGGGTAGTGTAGCACGCATGCGCGATATTTTAACCCCTTCCCTCCGCAGCCATTTTTCAGATTTTCATTTTCGTTTTTTCCCCCCCACCTTCCAAAAGCCATAACTTTATTATTTTTCCATCGATATAGTCCTATGAGGGCTTGATTTTTGCGCGACGAGTTGTAGCTTTTCGTAGCACCATTTATTGTGCCATATAATGTACTAGGAAATGGGGAAAAAATTATTTGTGGGTAGAAAACAGCGATTCCTCCATTGTTTTTTGCGCTTCATTTTTACGGAATTCACTGTGCAATTAAAACAACATGTTAACCTTATTCTGTGGGTCGATACGATTACGGCGATACCAAATATATATAGTTTTTTCTATATTTTACTACTTTTACAAGTAAAAACCTAAATATAAAAAAATAACATTTATTTTGTTTCGCCATATTCTGAGAGCCATAACTTTTTTATTTTTCCATCGATTAAGTGGTATGAGGGCTTATTTTTTGCGGAATAAGCTGTCGTTTTTAATAATACCATCTTGGGGTACATGCAACATTTTGTTTTTTGTAGGAGATGAGATGAGGTGACCAAAAATGAGCGATTCTGGTGTCTTTTTTTTTTTTTTTTTTTTACGGCGTACACCGTGTGGTTTAAATAATGACATATTGTAATAGTTCAGACTTTTACGGATGCGGCGATACCAATTATGTTTATTTTATTTTTATTTTTTTACTATGCTCTAGGGGGAAAACGGGGGATTTTTGAACTTTTAATTTTATATATTTATTTTTTTACATAAAAAAAAACTTAATTTTACTAATTTTTACTTTTTTTATAAGTCCCAATAGGGGACTTCAACCAGCGATCTAAGTTAGATCGCTTGCACTATATACTGCAATACTAATGTATTGCAGTATATCGTGATTCTGACAGGCTTCTATTAAGCCCTACCGGAGGCAGCGGTTAAAAGGAGCACAAAGATGGCGGACCTGCGGGCCTTCATTAGGCACCTAGGCAGCTATAGCAACCATCAACACGCCACGATTGCATTGTGTGGGGCGCGATGAGCTGTTAGAGGGGTTCGCCCCCCTCTTTCTAACAATTTAAATGCTGCGGTCGTTTGCCTACTTGATGGGAGGAGTCTAAGACACCAGACAGACAATCTGTGCCTGCTATACTGGTATAATATAACTTTATTATTATTATTATTATTACTAATAATAATAATAATACAACAGAGAGTACAGAAGGACCTGTTTTTGTAAAACAAGGAGCACATGAGGTCAAACAAGTTGAGGACAATGTGTACTTTTGCAATCAATTCAAGAGGAATGACTTCCTTTATGTTTTAAATCAATCCTAGAAAAGCAAAGGGGAAACCTTACATGTAATTAATCATTGTTTGACAAAACCATATCTTCTGTTTCAATTTAGTTTACCTTGGAGACTCACTTATTAATGCTGGAGCAGCTTATAATGAATGTCTACTGCATTATGTAGTAACCAATAGTCTTCTTGTATTAACAGACAGAGAGGGCTATAAAGTGGGGTTAGTAGTAGTAGTATATATATATATATATATATATATATATATATATATTTCCATGTGATATGGACTCACCGGACTCTGTGGGAATGGGGGTGCAGGCTCCCCTGCACCATTGACCATCCCTGTCTCCAGATCTCTGCTACGCTTTCCTGAAGGCTATTCCTGATGGCGGATAGAGATTCTCTACCTAATCCTAAAATACATCCAGAGAAGGACAATACCATCAGAGTGATAGGGACCTATGATGCTGTACACCACAAAGTTAGGAGAATCCTGACCTCATATTGGGATATCTCCAAAGCAGACCCGGATGTAGGCAAATTGGTGAGAGATAGGTCTCAAATCACTTTCAGAAGAGGCCGCAATATAAAAGACAGATTGGTACACAGTCACCTTGAGGTTGGGAACACTACCACCTGGTTGTCATCCAACCTTAAGGGATCATATCAATGTGGCAGATGCAAAGCATGCAGGTCTATTTGGAACAGAAAAATGTTCAAGAGTAATACAATCGGAGATGTCTTCCATAATAGATCCTTTATCAACTGTATTACCAAGGGGGTGGTGTATTTGATTACTTGTGTCTGTATGACACAATATGTTGAAAAAACAAAGAGAGAGTTTAGATGTAGAATTAGGGATCATATATGTGACATTACTAGGAAACAAGATACAACTGTCTCCAGGCACGTATGGGAGTGCCATTCTGGGGACCCATCGGTCCTAAAATTTCCAGGGATGGAACATGTTAAACCACCAGTAAGAGGGGGGATTGGGATAGGCGGATTTTGCAGAAGGAGGCCCAGTGGATTTTCAGGATGCAAACCATCAATCCACTGGGCCTTAATGAACAAATATCCTACCTTCCCTTCCTTTTAGGGCTTGTTTACACGAGCGTGTTATTCGTCTGTGCGACGCGCGTGATTTTCACGCGTGTCGTACGGACCTATAATAGTCTATGGGGCCGTGCAGACAGTCCGTGAATTTTGTGCAACGTGAGTCCGTTGCAAAAAACTCACGACATGTTCTATATTTGTGCGCTGTTCGCGCATCACGCACCCATTGAAGTCAATGGGTGCGTGAAAACCACGCATGTCACACGGAAGCACTTCTGTGCGAACAGCGTGATTCGCGCAACAGCAGTGAAAAGGATGAATGAAAACAGAAAAGCACCACGTGCTTTTCTGTTTACAAACATCCAAACGGAGTGTCATAATGATGGCGGCTGCGCGAAAATCACGCAGCCGCGCATCATATGGTGATGCCACACGGAGCTGTTAAGTGCCTTTTGCGCATGCAAAATGCCGTGTTTTTTGCGTGCGCAAAACCCACACGCTCGTGTAAACGAGGCCTAAGTATGGTTAAACCTAGAATCCCACTTTAAGTTATTTTGGACCTTTTATTATGGTAGTCAATTCCTAGTTGTTGCGGTTTTACTCCGGTTTTACTTAGACCGGGACAAACATAATCATATTTACCCTATACGTGTCTCTAATATTAGGGAGATTTTGTTCCCTAGTATCATCAAACCCCATAGACCACAGTGTTATTCAAGCACCTAGTCCTATTAAACTCGATTTCTCCACTCACAGTATTCGCAGCAGTGTTGATCAGCACGGCCGCCTGGAGTTCCCCCTGGAGACCATTGCACGGCCGCTTGGAGTTCCGCCTGGAGACCATTGATGCTTCATGCATCCATCCGATTGGTCGCGTCGTTACCAAGGAGCCGTCTCATTCAGTGGGCGTCAGTCTTGACGTTTCACTCACTGATTTGCTCAGCTCCTGATGACGCGACCATGGTAGGTGGGGCTTCAGCCGTATAAGGCTCCAAGGTTTCCCCGGCACGCTAGACCAGTTATCAGTGTCCAGTGCGCGCCGGAAAACCAACAAACAGCATAATATGTGCTGGCCGGCATTTAATTATAGTCAAGCAATTTATACCCCTGAGGACGCTCCCCTATGGTAAAAAAAAAAGCCACATACTCACCTCAGCATCCTGCGAGCAGCAGGACCTTATATGTGGCGCAGCACTTCAACGTCAACAGTGCTACGTCGCATACAACATCCTGACGCTGCCCAGCATCAGGTCCATGCTGGAGTGAAGAGGGAGCAGGTGGGGAATAGAGGAGCATTGAGTTTAATTTTTTATTTATTTATTTAACTGTCCAATGGTGGGGGTTGGGGTTGTAGTCTGGTCGGTGGTGGCAAGGTAGGGGCCCAGTGCAGGCCTCTATCTTGCTACGACCCATGGATTGAAGTATACGCCTGCTACAAACTGGTGTAGATTTCCACTATAATTTATGCCAGTTTTCTGGTGTAAATTATAATAATTTAGTCGGGTGTTGGTGGCCACGTCCCCTTTCCCCGAGGTCACGCCCCTTTCCACAAAAGTAGCAAAAAAGGCCAAATGTTGCAATGGGCACTGCAAATTGCACCTTAAGGGCCCTTTTGTGGCTCTTCTACGCCAGAAAACGTGTAGAAAGGTTGATAAATTACCCGACTCCACTCTCCGTGAGCCCTTGCAATGATTGAACAGAGCTGAGAATGTTTACATGACGACCCACTTCCCTGCAGACATAACTTGAAACAGAAAAAGTCTTGCTTTGAAAGAGTCACTTGTGGTTCTTCTGGATCAATACATAACATTTTGGGAGTCTATTTAGTGATCTGTAACAACATGTCACGTTCTCAGGGTATGTGGACCCACTAGGCTGGCCAAATCACAGTCTATATAAAGTCTTTGCAAAGTCTTTAGCACAAAGGTACCTGCAAGAGTCCAGACAGTAGCAGAGGTTTTGGCACGGATGGAGCTTGATGTGGCAGGTGGCGCCGGACGTGGCAGATGATACCAGGCATGGCAGATGACACCAGATATGGTGTATGACAGCAAGCGTGGCAGATGACACCTGACGTTGTGTATGACAGCAGGTATGGCAGATGGCACAACACGACTCCAACACTAGATAAGGCACAGGAACAAACACAGCACAGGATACATGATACAGGTAGCAGGGCTCGGGAACACTGGGAGTAGGATACAACTAAGGGACCATTTGCAGAACTAACTTGGGTAGACAACAACAATGCTCAGGCAAGAAGTGAAAGTGCAGAACCCTTTTTATAGTCCAGGGTGATCTGGAGATTGTTCAGGGAAGATTATCATGTGCGGGCGCTGGCCCTTTAAGGCCCGGACCCTAGAATTCAGGACAGAGCAGGGCGGCCGCAAGTGCTGGCATCTCCTAGGAGGAAGACACTGGCAGGATGCCAGAGGTCTGTGGTAAGAAACATAGTGGCGATCCGCGACCGCGGCCATGACACAACAACTGTGAAAAAAAAGTAACACCTAATACAAAATACTTCTCTCTTAACTCCGAAGGTGCATTGAGTAGGCATCCACCAGAAAAGATCTGAGCAGCAGTAAAGCTTTAATCTGCTAAACAGAGAGACTGGACAACAGGTAAGTTTAGGTTGTTGAGCAGTGGAAGAGAAGTAGAGGTGTTATAGTAAGGGTATGTTCACACGGCCAAATTTCAGACGTATACGAGGCGTATTATGCCTCGTTTTACGTCTGAAAATACGGCTCCAATACGTCGGCAAACATCTGTCCATTCATTTGAATGGGTTTGCTGACGTACTGTGCAGACGACCTGTTATTTACACATCGTCGCTTGACAGCTGTCAAACGACAACGCGTAAAAATACAGCCTCGTCAAAAGAAGTGCAGGACACTTCTTTGGACGTTTTTGGAGCTGTTTTCTCATAGACTCCAATGAAAACAGCTCCAAAAACGGACGTAAAAAACGCCACGAAATCGGCGGGAAAACGCCGCGAAAAATGTGAGTTGGTAAAAAAACGTCTGAAAAGCAGGGTCTGTTTTCCCTTGAAAACAGCTCTGGATTTTCAGACGTTTTTGTTGACTACGTGTGAACATACCCTAAATGTCTTAAGAGACACTACTGATTAAGACTGCAGCTGTCAAGACAATAAGTGGGTGAGTGGAAATATGCTGATAGTGACATGTCAGGTTACCCAAGGGAGTGTTATGGCATGGACCTATTGAACTTTGGTGGACTTGCTAGATTTAGTTAATAAATGTCCATGTAGGTTTTTCTTGAAAATGGGTTTTACTAAACAGCAGTAGATGTATGACATAAATAAGAGCATTTGTTCTACAGATTCTGATCAATCCTGGAATATGTGAGTAGGACCTTGTCTAGAGTTACTTTCTTTTTCCTTCCTATGTACTCCTTTGTCTTATTTCATTCTCCCAACATTCTTTTAAACTTTAACCCCTTCCCGACATTTGATGTATCCATATGCCAAAGTTGGGTAGGGAAAGTATGGAACGGGCTCACGGAGTGAACCCGCTCCATACGATGCCGGTGTCGGCTGTATGTTACAGCCGACACTTCAGAGTAAGGCTATGTGCACACACACTAATTACGTCCGTAATTGACGGACGTATTTCGGCCGCAAGTACCGGACTGAACACAGTGCAGGGAGCCTGGCTCCTAGCATCATAGTTATGTACGATGCTAGGAGTCCCTGCTACTCCGTGGAACTGCTGTCCCGTACTGAAAACATGATTACAGTACGGGACATTTGTCCTGCAGAGAGGCAGGGACTCCTAGCATCGTACATAACTATGATGCTAGGAGCCCGGCTCCCTGCACTGTGTTCGGTCCGGTACTTGCGGCCGAAATACGTCCGTCAATTACGGACGTAATTAGTGTGTGTGCACATACCCTAACGAGTGGGATTGTGCTCGAGTTCGATCCCGCTAGTTTAACACATTAAATGCTGCGGTCAATAGCGACCACGGTATTTAAATCGTTAAAAAGAGGGGTCGACCACCTCTAACAGCTCATCGCGCCCCCCGCAATGCAATCGCGGGGTGGAGATGCTTGCTATGGCTGCCTGGGGGCCTAATGAAGGCCCCCAGGTCCGCCATCTTTGTGCTCCTATTAAGTGCTGCCTCCGGCTTAATAGAAGCCTTTCAGAATCACAATATACTGCATTACATTAGTATTGCAGTATACCGTGCAAGCGATCTAACGATCGCTGGTTGAAGTCCCCTAGGGGGACTAATAAAAAAGGTAAAAATTAGTAAAATAAAGTTGTTTTTTTATGTAAAAAAATAAATAAATATTAAAAGTAAAAAAAAAACCTTTTCCCATTTTACCCCTAGAGAATAGTAAAAAAATAAATAAACACGATTGGTATCGCCGCATCTGTAAAAGTCTGAACTATTACAATATATCATTATTTAACCTGCACGGTGTACGCCGGAAAAAAAATGTAAACACCAGAATCTCTATTTTTTGGTCACCTCATCTCCCACACGCACGGACCTATGTTAGTCTATGGGGCCGTGCAGACAGTCAGTGATTTTTGTGCAGCGTGAGTCCGCTGCGTAAAACTCACGACATGTCCTATATTTGTGCGTTTTTCACGCATCACGCACCCATTGAAGTCAGTGGGTGAGTGAAAATTACGCGCACCACACGGAAGCACTTCCGTGGGTCGCGCGTGATTCGCGCAACAGCAGTAAAAAGTATGATTGAAAACAGAAAAGCACCACGTGCTTTTCTGTTTACAAACATACAAACAGAGTGTCATAATGATAGCGGCTGCGTGAAACTCAAGCAGCCGCGCATCATATGGTGATGACACACGCTCGTGTGAATCCGCCCTTAGGGTTATAATCGTCCGTCTGTCTCCTTTTGTTAATTGCCTTTTTCTTTCCTTTATGATATCAATGTGCTCTGTCCTGAAGAACAAAACTGTCCAAATCCTGCCCTACAGGGTGTTGTAATGCAGTCTGTTCGAACACTGGTTATATAGAATCAGAGGGTTTGAAAGTAATCTCCAAAAGTTGAGACACCTGTAGGAATGGTTTACATCCAATTTCAAACCAAAATACGTTTTCTGTCCTTGATATCTTCCCTGAAAAAAAGCCCTTTAGTTAAAATCAAAAATGTAAACTATTGTTGCGTTTGTGGTTAAAAATTCATATTATTTTTATGGCTTTAACTTACTTTTGAACCTTTGTACCATTTCACGTTATTTGCTGTACTAGAACTGTGTTTATGTAAAAAAAAGATATTGAAAAATTGAGGTGTTCTAAAACCTTTGACCGGTGGTGTGTGTATATATATATATATATATATATATATATATATATGTATATATATATATATACTCCTCAACATTGAAATTGCAACCCCAAGAAGGGCGAGCCATAAGCTTATGCAAATCGAGGAAGTAGCAGGTGTCGCTAAAATCTGCAAATGATCAAAGTAACTAGCTCCAATCTGTGGCATGTGCGAGGGGCATAAAAGCCAGATTGGAAGCAAAGTTTTTTAGTCATATGAAACCTCAAAAATCGGAATAAGTGGTGAGGGATGATTGTGCGATGCCTCCTGTTCGTTGATGTGCCAGTTATCGCAATTTGATGCAAACTGAGAGGGACAGGATCCTTTAATTGAGAAACCTTGGTTTATCACTCTGGCAGAATGCTACACACCTAGGTCAACACTGTTCAACCTTGCATGTCCCAGATGTTGGGAGAACAACAAACAGGAATGACAGCAAGAGGTGCGCGAAGGCGAACCAATGCACAAACAGATCGTCTGATTAGAAGAATGGCGTGTAGTGATACATTCTGCACTGCAAGTGAAATTGGACGTTACATCCCAAGCCTAGGGCTGCAACCAATGTCAACACAAACCATCAGAAGGCGTTTGCACGACATTGGGCTACGAGTCAGACATCCAGCTAAAGGTGCTCCATTGACCACACGCCACCGCTCTCAAAGACTATCATGGTGCACAGCAATATGGCAATGTAAGCTGGAATGGAGGCCTATCCTCTTCAGCGATAAGACCCGGTTTTGTCTCGGTTGCAATGATAGCCAGAGATTGGTCTGGAGATCATGTGGGCAACGCTATAAAGAGGCTTTCACAAGGGAACGTCACACCGGTCCTACTACCGGGATTATGGTGTGAGTTGGCATAATGTACGCTAGCCAGACCCCTCTAGTCTTCATTTCAGGTACACTAACAGCTCGGCGTTACATTGATTTGGTCGTGGAGCCAGTGGTAGGACCATTTCTCCAAAGTGTCCTAGAAGCCGTTTTTCAACAGGCAAGGCCAGGCCGAATGTTGCTAATGCTACTGTGAGCAGACTGCGTGGCCTAAACATTCTACCATGGCCTGCAGCACCTCCTGACTTGCCTCCCATTGAGCACATCTGGGATGTCATTGGTCGGCAATTGCGAAGAGAACTGCCAGCAGACAATCTTGATGATTTGCGTGCCCAAGTGCATTCAGCGTGGCATAACATTCCTCAGGCAACCACGAATAAGCTCAGTGATTACATGCCAAGATATGTAAGTGTGTGTATTTCTGCTTGTGGTGCTCATACTTCATACTGAATAAATCAAGATGTTTGGAATATTTTGTTTCCATTTTTTTTATCATTTGCATATCATTAACATGCCTATCGATCCTGAGGATTCCACAATTCCAGAACTTTTCCTTCTTGGTGTTGCAATTTCAATGTTGGGGAGTGTATGTATAGATATATGTGTGTACTGCAACTCTCAGAGGTTTATCCCTAGTTGAAACCTAATGCCATATAACAGATTCATTTAAAGACGTTAACATGGGTAGTCATTGCCAAACAAAACACATGAGGGAATGCATCAGACTTTTGGGATACCAAATGGGCAGCCATAGATAGATGAATACAATAAACACAAAAAAATCGATACAAGATAATTTAGCTTGTGAAAGCTATAGGTGAAGATATAAAAAATAATAAAGTCTTCTGCAGGTAAAGAAAAAACGTGATGAAATAATTTGGTTAGACAACAATTTATAGAAGAATAAATCCCTGCCACTCTTTATAATAGTGATCAAAGCAAAACACTTTTTCGGATGACAGACGATGATCTGATGGGCAGAATCATTCTGCACATTTACAGAAGCGCTATGGATTAACTCAGCTTAATTTATTATAAAATAAAGAAAGAAATATTTTGGTATCCGTTACACAGAGCATTGTAAGCAATGACATCAGCCACAGTCCGAGCTAATGCAGCATGGTCCAATTCAGTACACAGTAAACCACTGTTCACTCTTCCCTAGTGGTGCTTCACATATGTTACTGTGTATTTTATCGAGCGGACAAGATCAGATTTCTCCTCGGTGAAGAGGATCACACAAAGGAAGCAGAAAAAAGTAAGGAGCTATATTATTTATCAATGTTAGTGTGTGTCTGAGATCATTAGTAAAAGCAAACTCTTGATGGGAGGGGTGGGATGGAAGCCTGAGGGATTTTTCCATTCATTGATTTCTCTTCCTCTCAGAATTCATTATACAGTAAGGGAATGAAGAGATAGTGCTGAAATAAGGTATGGTACAGTACATGAGCACAAAGATTAATACAATTCTCATATTAGTGTATAAGGAAAATTATATATGCAACAATTTCATAATAAACTATTATTATCCAAAAGTGTTTGAGCAGGAATGTTCCTGGGCATCGGAAAGGTGGGGCCCAACTATTACTCTACAAGACCACCAGTAGAATATAGGCAACTGTTTATGGCAGCCTGCAGGGGCGTAGCTAAAGGCCCATGTGCCCAGATGGAAAATACCTTCTTGGGCCCCCCCAACTTCTTCTCATGGAGGACAGGCTGCAGCTTTCAGTTGCATCGCTGGGTCTCCTAAGTGACCCAATGATGCAGCACTAGAAGCCAGGGGCATCACTAAGGTCTTAAAACATCAGGGGCAATAGCCCCAATACATATGCCCCCCCCCAAAAAAAATAAATCTGTGTATAAATAAATAAATATATATATGTGTTACAAATTTTTAACTGGGCGTTTTTTACCTTTTGACCAAGCGGGCATGGTAAAGAGAAGTGTATGATGCTGACCAATCAGCGTCATACACTTCTCTCCATGCATGTCCATTTGCACTCAGGACAGTATAATCTCGCGAGATCACGCTGTGCTGTTACATACACCCACATTAACTTTACTGAAGTGTCTTGAGAGCGAATAGACATTGTTTCCAGCCATGACGCGATGTCTATTCACACTCCCGACACAAACGTTACGCTGTGCTCAGTACAAATGGACATGATTGGTCAGCGTCATACACTTCTCTTTACAACGCCCACTTGGTCAAAAGGTAAAAAACGCCCAGTTGTCTGTTAAGAAACTAATTTGGCATAAATCTAAAATTGCTCATAACTTGTTCAACAATTATTGTTTTTCAAAATAAAAACCACTGTTGTTATCTACATTACAGCGCCGATCACATTATGTAGGAGATAGGTCACTTATAATGTGGTGACAGAGCCTCTTTAAATTGAGAACCCTCTACAGCCTTGTTCTTCCTGGGTATCCTCCTCACATTCCTACAGCACTACGATCCCCAAATTGCAATACATAATTTGCATATTAATACACATTACAGCAGATTTATTATCACTGTTTTAAACTTGGACAGCTTAAAAGTAGACCACGCAGGCCGAACATGTGTCAAATTTATCACAGTGGCGTACGCAGTATGATTAATAAAGATGCGCAAAATGTATCTAACATACATAATAAATCTAGTGCAAGGCATGTACGCCAGTTTAAAATAATACACATATATTTAGTATTGTGACGACCATAGCAACCTTCACAATACATTCTATCATACTTTATGATGATCGGTGTATGCTGCTAAAAAAAAAAGTGGAACTGTTTTTTTAATGTATTTTTGCCAAAATAAATATTAATTTAAATTAGATGATAAAGTACTATTAAATGGCACCTACATAAAGTACAATTTGTCGCACAAAAAACAAAGCCCCATACAGCTTAGTTAAACAAAAAAAAAAAGTTATGACCGTTGGAATTCAAAGAGGAAAAAATTAAATAAAAATTCAGATTCTCAAGGCCAATATTAAATTCCTCATTTCTTTTTTTCAATTATTTATTTTTCATTTTTATGTACCAATAGCAACAAGAAACAAACAAAAGCCCACACAAAAAAACAACAACACGAGATCAGGCATTGAATTACAATCAATACCAGAACAGTCATATTTATAATCTTTCTTACAATCCCAACTCTCTTCTCAAGTAATACAAGTGAGAGAAAAAAAATAAAAAAGGCGGCGAGGGCTGCCCCGCCACACAAAGGTACGCTGGCCAGCCTTCCAAGTACTCATATGAAACGCTGCGATAGCCTCAAACTGAGGACCCCCAGCAGCAGAGTTCGATACACATCGGATTTCTGGAACTCCATCCAGTGATACCATATTTTATAAAATTTATCATATGTGTCAGTAAAGGAGGAAGTTAAGTTATCCATTTACATGATATTGTAAACTTTAGAGACCCATAAAGAAAGCAAAGGAGATTCAATTTGCTTCCACAACAGTGGAATTCACATTCTCCCTGTAACGTCCGCGGTCGCTGACCACGAACTCCTCTCATCCTGCCGATGCCTTTCTCTACAGAGAAACCAGCACATGCGGCCGTCCTCTCCCGCAGTGACCACTAGAGTGTGCACGCGAGCTCAGTCCAGCCTTAAAGAGCTAGAGCGCACACATGTGTGAGAATGAGCTGATTGCTCCCAGATCACCCTGGACTATAAGAAGAGCCCTGCCTCTCCCTTCATTGCCTGAGCGTTGTTTGTACCTAACCATGTTAGTCTTTACAATGGTCCCTTGAGTGTTTTCCAGTTCCCAGTGTTCCCGTACCTGCTACCTGTATCCTGTATCCCATGATCTCCAGAGTTGGAGTCGTGTTGTGTCGCCTACTACACCCGCTGTGTTTCACCGCACCTGTTGTCTACCTGCTGCCTGAGTTCCATCCGAGCCTAAACCATCGCTACTGTCTGCATTGCCACAGGTACCTTTATCCAAACTATAGACATTAACTTTGTACACTGTTTGGCCAGCTGCTATCCCGCTACGCGGTAGGGCCCAGTGGCACCCCCAGCCATAGTTAAATAGCATAACAACGATCGTTTGTGTGAGTTAGCTGGAGTCTCGAAGTGATACAGAAGGAACAATGCTGGTGTAATGGATCTGCCAGACACAGCTTCTGTGTCGACGCCCGTGGGTAATCAGTCTGCACCTGCTCCTATGTCTGTGAGACTGACTCCATCTTCCACCACTCAGGATGGCAGGCTTAGGAGTGGGAGAGCCTATCACAGCCTGACACTCATCGCTGTCATGAAAAGACGTTGTCTAGATTGTCCTTTTCAGCCATCCAAAATCTCTAGTGTATGACCAGCTTACATGGACACACATTTTCAAATAACTTATGCTAAGCTGATAGTATACCTGATATATATAAACTTTCTATTTACCTACTGCTAAGGCTGGGTTCACACTTGTGTTGGTGTGTTCCGTTGTTCTGCTCCGTCAGAGGAGCAGAACAAGGGAATAACAGAAACAGCCATTTGCTGACGGAACCCATTCACTTTAATAGGTTTCGTCAGCTTTCCGTCGGGGTGTCTGTGATTTTACCAGACACAATAGCGCAGCATGCTGCGCTATTGTCTCTGGTAAACTCTGGTAAACCCTGCCGGATCTGTGAAGAAGGCCCCTAACGGAGCCTCCGACCCAGATGTGAAGAGAGCCTAAAATGTAATTATTTTATCCATGCAAATTCTGGGTAAAGTTACTGACACTAGGATGCCTCTCTTCCTGCAATCTGCTGTGCACCTGATGTTGTCAAGCAAAATCCGTCCCTAAATACTGAGCAGAGGAGATGGCTTGCTGGAAGTGTGGGAGGGGGGGGGGTGGGGGAGTCTTTTCACAGCCTGCACATAGAAGTTGTCATGCCCATGGCCGCGGGCTGTCAGGCTCACTCACCCCCTGACGCCCGCAGCCATGGATCTGTGAGCACGCCGGACCTGTTAATCGTATCATGTGTGATACTGTCTGCTGAGCCACTGTATCTAATCCTATCATGTGTGATACTGTGCTGAGCCACTCTATCTAACCCTATCATGTGTGATACTGTCTGCTGAGCCACTGAATCTAATCCTATCATGTGTGATACTGTCTGCTGGGCCCTATATCTAATCCGATCATGTGTGATACTGTCTGCTCAGCCACTGTATCTAATCCTATCATGTGTGATACTGTATGCTGGGCCCTATATCTAATCCTATCATGTGTGATACTGTCTGCTGAGCCACTGTATCTAATCCTATCATGTGTGATACTGTCTGCTGACCCACTGTATCTAATCCTATCAGGTGTGATACTGTCTGCTGGGCCCTGTATCTAATCCTATCATGTGTGATACTGTCTGCTGAGCCACTGTATCTAATCCTATCATGTGTGATACTGTCTGCTGGGCCCTATATCTAATCCAATCATGTGTGATACTGTCTGCTGAGCACTGTATCTAATCCTATCATGTGTGTTACTGTCTGCTGAGCCACTGTATCTAATCCTATCATGTGTGATACTGTCTGCTGGGCCCTATATCTAATCCAATCATGTGTGATACTGTCTTCTGAGCCACTGTATCTAATCCTATCATGTGTGATACTGTCTGCTGAGCCACTGTATCTAATCCTATCATGTGTGATACTGTCTGCTGAGCCACTGTATCTAATCATATCATGTGTGATACTGTCTGCTGAGCCACTGTATCTAATCCTATAATGTGTGATACTGTCTGCTGAGCCGCTGTATCTAATCCTATCATGTGTGATACTGCCTTCCGAGCCACTGTATCTAATCTGATCATGTGTGATACTGTCTGCTCAGCCACTGTATCTAATCCTATCATGTGTGATACTGTCTGCTGAGCCTCTGTATCTAATCCTATCATGTGTGATACTGCCTTCTGAGCCACTGTATCTAATCCTATCATGTGTGGTACTGTCTGCTGAGCCACTGTATCTAATCCTATCATGTGTGATACTGTCTGCTCAGCCACTGTATCTAATCCTATCATGTGTGATACTGTCTGCTCAGCCACTGTATCTAATCCTATCATGTGTGATACTGTCTGCTGAGCCAATGTATCTAATCCTATCATGTGTGATACTGTCTGCTGAGCTGTGTATCTAATCCTACCATGTGTGATACTGTCTGCTGAGTCATTGCATCTAATCCTATCATGTGTGATACTGTCTGCTCAGCCACTGTATCTAATCCTATCATGTCTGATACTGTCTGCTCAGCCACTGTATCTAATCCTATCATGTGTGATACTGTCTGCTGAGCCAATGTATCTAATCCTATCCATAGTGTATAGGGTTGTAGTGCTATAGATATGCTATGCTGTCTCCTATACACACATTTTTTTTTGGGCGGACACATATGTATTGGGGCTATTTCCCCTGACATTTTAAGCCCTGAGTGTATGTTCACACGGCAGCGTCCATTACGGCTGAAATTACAGGGCTGTTTTCAGGAGAAAACAGCACCGTTATTTCAGCCGTAATGGCATGTGCAGGCGTATTTTGCTGCGTCTATTACGGACGTAATTGGAGCTGTTTTTCCATGGAGTCCATTGAAAACGGCTCCATTTACGTCTGAAGAAGTGACAGGCACTTCCGTGACGCGGGCATGTTTTTTACGCGCCGCCTTTTGACAGCGGCGCGTAAAAAAAATTACCGTCGGCACAGAACATCGTAAGACCCATTCAAATGAATGGGCAGATGTTTGCCAACGCTTTTAAGCCGCATTTTCGGACGTAATTCAATGCTAAAACGCTCAAATTACGTCCGTAAATAGGGTGTGTGAACCCAGCCTTAGTGACGCCCCGGCTGCTTGTTCTGCATTGTTGGGTCAATTAGGAGACCCAGCGATGCAGCTGAAAGCTGCGGACCGTCGGCCATGAGGAGTTTGCGGGTGGGGGGGACCCAGTAAGAACTTTTGCATTGGGGCCCATGAGCCTTTAGCTACGCCCCTGCCTACAGAAATGGGTCATGGCCCGGGAGAAGTCGTCATGAAGTCTGGACCGGATGGAGAAGAAAAGAGGGAAAAAACTACTAGAATCTGAGAAGTCATCACATGTGAGACACTGAAATTATATTATTTAGAATCTGTCCCCTCTCCTGACTTGTTTATTACAGGAAATCCTTGTATTTCAGAAAAAGTCTTTGTGCAGTGCAGGACTGATAGACAAATGCGTGTTACCATTCCCCTTGTCAGGAGGATGTGTCCCTGCACAGTGTGATACTGTCAGCGATGGTTGGAGACTGTCATTATGGGACACAGCCCTTTCACAAGTGGAATCGTAACAACCATTTGTTAATGCGTGCACAAAAAGTTAGTGTTAACAATAGTTACGCCACGACAGGGCGGAGGTGGAGAAGGAGGGCCTAAGTTTGGGCAACAGCCCAGGGCCTAGGTCTACTTAATCTGTCACCGGTTTTATCGTTCCATTGATCACGGACGGGACTCATGAGGCACACACAGACTTTTAAATATACAATTATTAAGCTTTATTTTCTGGGAAAAAAACCCTTCAAGTCCTCTGTCATCTCCTTCTAATTCTTGTCTCCTTCAGCTACCAGTACAATGAAGCTCCAGACACAACTCAGCAAGCAGCAGTGAGGGCACATTAGGACCTCATCATAAACTATGATACACTCATGAAGTCAGTTAAATCAGGAGAAATAAATAGGATAGGAAAATTATTTACTTAATATTTTGGGCGTAAGATTTGCAAGAGGTTTCTAAACGCAAGCTTATGGGCCCCTCGGGCACTGGCCAATGTCAGATTGTATTATTTGCACCCCCTATGCTTTGACACCGCTCTTTTATATATTTATTGTTTTTTCCATAAATTAATTACACTTTTCTTTGAAAGCTGAGATACATGATGATGATTGTAGAGTATTTAGGAACACAATGTGGGTATTTTAATAGTATGGAGTGTGCATGTTTACAGTTGGAAAGCTCTAAATTGTGAGGATAGATTTCAATCTTACAATTAAATCCCTGCTTGAGTATATTGCCCATTTCAGAATCCATTTGTGCATAAGCAGATAAACTGATGTTATAGTAATGGTGGAAAGTACTATGGGTTGGACAGCTCAGAACAATAGAGGTTGTATAAATATTTGAGGAAAATAAAATATTAGTCATTAAATGCATTGGTCAGAGTATACTCATAGTTGATTTCCATGTATGAATATTTAAATACATTTATATTACCAATCCAGATTGCTTTATGTGATTGGGTAAGAACATAAGGCAAAGATAAATGACAACTGGTCACTCATAAGCCATTATTCATAGAGAATGTACTATTTTTGAAGATTGTTTTGCACTTTTAGTCTGTGCTGTATAATGGCTGAAGGACTTTTGTGTACTGAGAATCTCATTACTAATTTTCTACGGACATGGATAGTGGATCAGACTAGATTGGAACAGGTTAAACTGAGAGGATTCCTATGGTGTGGATTCCTCGTTCTTGGAGTAGTCTCTGAATGGTGAAAGATGCAGTGACTTCAGGATTGTCAAACAAGAGTCAGAAAAATAATGCTATATACATTGGATCAAAACCAGCCGAATCCTTTGATAACAGCCGATGATCTAATAAGTATGAGAATCCTTTTACCTCTACAGATAAAAATAAGTTCACCACTCCCCTCAAGACTAGTGGGAGTGGCCATCACTATTTAATGCACTCTCCTTCTGAAGCATTTTTGACCTGTCTGCGTCCTGCTGGGAACGGGTTTTCACCCACCCACTTAGTAAGTATGGACTTTTTTGTTGGTTTTGGTGTTGATACTGCCCCCAACCTCCCCCATGTAAACAGTGCCCCCAAACAAATAAAACAAAAAAATTGTACTTCCTGTGACGAACGGAGCTGCTCCACAACACCAACGGGATCCTTGCGTGATCCAGTGACGTCTTCATGCTTGTCTGCTCAGGGATCCTGTCCCTGCGCCTGTAGCCTAGTAAATGGCAAAGCAGGGAGCTACCCCCTGCTCTGCCATAGTGCTCAAAGGTATCTGCATCCCAAGGACGCAGATACTATTGAATGTGGCATCGCTACTGCTGTAGCAGCCATAGTGGCTGCAAGCGGTGCCACCAGGCATGGGAGGGCTGTGCCAGTGAGCGGCATGGGCCCCCATATCCCATTGGCCCCGTAACAGCCGCTATGGCTACATCGGTAGTTACGCGGCTGCAGATGGGACAATTCTCCTATTGGACATCCCTTTCCCATGACTTTGTTTAGGGTTAAGGTATTCAACTGGCCCTAGGAGTTAGGTGCCCTAAATTTGTCTGGTGTATGATACCCTGGATAAAGTCTAGTGGAGGTGGAACCAGATTAAATGGGAATGGGTTGGTGGTACAGTTGCTAAGGGCAACAACAAAAATCAAGAAAAATCAATATCTCTATGTACCAGAGAAGGCAGAAGGATGAGCCAGGGATACAGGAGTGTGGTCACACAGGTCAGAGGTCTTTTACAGAGGTCAGACAGAACCAGTTATATGCTACTGTGGAATAGAGGTAAGCATAGTCAAAATAAGTAGGGGCCAGGTAACAGAGGTGAGACAGAATAAGGATGCAGAACAGTTGAGAAACGAAAAGTGGTCAGGAAAGCTGGATTACAACATATCAAGTTCAGAATCAAACACAAGCCAAATCATGGTAGAAACACTTATGACTTGCAAAGGGGCCAGCATAGGTCAGGTTTAAATAAATCACCTTTGATTTTGGAAGGCGGGGTGCACTGCGCTTTTGGCCCCCGGCATCCCTACCCACACCACTGCGAGACTCATGGTGATACCACCGAAGGTAAGCTTCTGCCAGAAGTGTATGGGAACAGCTTATTCCCCTCTTCCAATTAAAATAAACATGCCCACTAGGCTGATTCGAGGGTACATGTGTATTGGGAGGTTGGGAATACAGTATGAGTATGGTGGATTTCAGCTATGTTGTCAAAACCAGGAGTTGAAGCAGTGCCAGACTAGATTCAGCAGATAGAATTGGACTAGAACCAAAACTTTAAAGCCAGGATACATATATTAGGAGACAAACCAGAGCCATGTGTCAGAAATCAAAGGGCAAAATTAGGAAAAGAACGAGCAGAATAGAGTTGAGGGAGACAGATATCGCTGATACTCAGGAAAAAGAGGAATGAGACATTAGAATTTGAGTGGAGTGCCAGCGTTGACACCATAAAGGTGCACCAAGTGACATAGCAACCTATCATAGAATAGAAGTAGGAGCCAGGTAGCAGTAACTGATGGCACATCACAGGTGGGGGAAAGAAGAGGTTGAGGAGTGGCATTATAGAAGCAGGGTTGATTTTATTGCTCATAACGCTGGAAAATGAAACTTGTGTACACAAAATTGTGAAATCTAACATTTAGCATTGAAAATTCGGTTTAGAATAGTCATTTGTCCTGATCTGCTTTTCTGCTTTAGTATGCCCATAAAATGTGGGTTAAAAAGGAAGAATACTCTGCAGTTTGATTGCACTCGCTATGCAGATCAATATGCACATTGACCTTTCTGGTGAATGAAACAAGCTTCAGTCCATGCACCAACAAATTCATTAATGAGCCCTCAGTAATGCAAGCTAATGTCCGTCTCCATTACTCGGAGTGTTTCCCATATTATCTGTGTTGTATTTGTTACCATGATGCAAGTGGATGAAGAGGACTGCAGCCAACACTTAAAGTTAGCCTATAAGTAGACAGTGGGAAGGTCCTCAACTCCAGTCACTTCCAAGCCTGCTTAAGAAAGGCTCATCCTCATAGGGGACAGCGGTGGAGAGGTGATTGGCTGTAGGCCTAGGGCAATGCAGTGATTGGATCAAAGGATTGAGTCACCTCAGTGGTGATTTAATTTTATTCTCTGAAATTCCCACATGTGAAGCTGGAGAAGTGAAGCAAAGAGACTGACAGTCATACAACGGGCTGCCTGACAGGACAAGGAACACTTATTTCATAGAAACAAGGTGATTTTTTTTTTAAATCCAAGGTGGCTGAACAAATGAGGAATTTTCAAAAGCATTTATCAAGCTGCAGAACATTTGTAAATTAAAGAAATCATCCGACAGAAATTCTATCAGCACAAGAAGTCGATAATGTTAAGATTTCAAGTAATCCCAGGTAAGATCCTCTATTCTTTTTCGCATAGACACGGATATTGTTTAGAATGCAGAAAATATGCGGCTGGTAATGATCATTTTGCTGGGCTCAGGCAGTCATGTGGAGGTAAGGTAAGGAGAGGCCGGGACACAGATTAGAAGAAAGATAGACAGGCTTAAGCAAAACAGAGAAAATCACTTGATCCTTATTGAAGAGGTGAGAATAAAAACACAACAGATTCAGGATGTCAACTGAGACATGTAACCCTTAAATAACAGCGTGACCACTTGAACAAAACTTCTTGGAAGAAGAATTGAACATAATTTCAATTGGAAGGTCTATGCTGTCATTATATATATGCAATAGGACGCAGATAGTATACACTTGTGTATTGTTGGTATCATGTATATACTCATGTATATACTCTAGGTGCCGTACTTTTATGCATTGCATTTGGCCCTGAAATGTCATGATCTCTGGGGTTTCATTTATTAAAAAACTTAAGTTGGTGCCCACTTGTTATTCTAATGAATCAGTTTCTCCACTATGTTACTCTGGGTTAAAACTGGGTTAAAACTGAGCAGCCTGTAGGCTACTGTACGTTCTGTATGTTCTATGTTCTGTACATGCTTCACCTTGTCTGTGCCATAAATCTCAATGCTCAGAATTGGTAACCATTGTTTAATATTACTTAGTTGCAAATGTATTTAGTGTCATATTTAAAGTATTCTGCAATATGTCACGGTGCAGTCGCTATATTAACTAATATTTAACATCTAATGCTTATATTTCCATGTATCGGCTAGTTAACAAGATGCCCTGTTTCTGTGTGTCATCCATTTCACATATTAAACATCTTCTTAAAATTTCAATTATTTAGCAGTTTTCCCTAAGGACAAGGAACTAGTTGCTAATATCTTGCAGATCATTTTTGTGATCACTTTAATAAATTATAGAGTAGCCGGAAAGTAAAATTCTAAATTGGAGAAACACAAATTCATTCTGTATTGTTTGTACGTCAAGTTTATAACAGTAAACGGTTAACAAGCATAAAAATGAGGCTAAATTCTATCAATGAATTCATGAAATGCTCCAATTAATCTGTGATTTTCTGCTTGAATCCAAAATTAATCCATGGCACAAAATTATTATCAGTATTCGGGAATTTTTCTTATCAATCCACATTACAAAAACAAGTCAGTAGATATGATCACTGGTGTGTTATAATAGGCAGCAATGTTTAATGGGATATATGGCAATATCTATACTAATATATATTAATATAGTATAAAAATAGTAATTATTGTTATAGCACCAACATGTTCCTGTGCGCTTTATAGATAACTTCTATTTGACATTTAAGGCCATTAGCACAGCATATGACTGCTTTATATAACTTTGTGTCTCACTTTGCTCTATGCAATGACTGTGTTTCATTATACATTGAAATAGCAAAAAAAGAGAAAAGATGGAAGCAGTCAACAACAAATGGCAAATAAAGTCAAACAATCCACCTAGAAAATACATGTCAAGCGTCTCACAATACTATGCTTCATACTATTCACAATATCTAAGCAATAATTACAGATGTAGCTGTGTTTGGCATTTAGGATATCAAAATGTGGCTTTACATAGGACTGCAAAAAAATCTACTGAATTTTCTTAAGGCCAGGTCAAGACCACCAAAATACGGATGCATTTTAACATCCATAGTACACGAACAGGACCCCCCACAAATCTAACGAAACAAATTTACATTACCATAGAACCCTATAGTGATCTATGTTCAGTAGAACCGCATGCGGCAGGTCCTGTGATTGTAATACGGACGTTATAAGGCACCCATATTATGGCCATCTGAAACCAGCCTTGCTCAGAGGGTTATAACAGTACACAATGGAGCCCCAAGAAGGTAAAGTACATATTCAACTCTGCTACTTATGTATTTAGAATGGAATAGAAATGACGCCTCATTATTGGCGCCTCTCAACTGTGTTTATTCTACTTGAAATATTTTTTTTTCTCCATATTGATGAAGTTAAATAATGTAATGGGAAATCTTCTGCCTGTTTGATAAACACTTAACTAATTATGTTCCTGTGAAGGGGCGAAGAAAATACGCAAGATGTAAAGAAACTTTTTTACTATCAGTATTAGGGCGGGTTCACACATGGCGGAATTTCACTTAAATTCCGCTGCGGACACTCCGCAGCGTTAATCCGCAGCGGAGCCGTTTCTCCATTGACTTTCACTTTAATTTAGCAGTGTTCGTTTACACGATGCGTACAATTCCGCTGCGGAGCATAGGCTGCGGAGCGGAATTTGGTGTCCGCAGCATGCTCTGTCTGTTGCGGAGCAGTGGCGGACTGGTTGCGGACTCATGGTGGAATTTCTCCATTGACTTCAATGGAGAGTCAAAATTCCGCAATGAAGTCCGCAGATCTTATGTGTGCTGCGGAGCGTATTGTTTTTACTACCATGACATTTCTTCATTCTGGCTGGACCTATGTATTTCTAGGTCTACAGCCAGACTGAGGAAGTCAATGGGGCTCCCGTAATGACGGGAGCGTTGCTAGGAGACGTCTGTAAATAGTCACTGTCCAGGGTGCTGAAAGAGTTACGCGATCGGCAGTAACTGTTTCTGCACCCGGGACAGTGACTACCGATCTCAATATACATGTATCTGTAAAAAAAAATATAAGTTCATACTTACCGAGAACTCCCTGCGTCTGTCTCCAGTCCGGCCTCCCAGGATGACGTTTCAGTGTAAGTGACGGCTGCAGCCAATCACAGGCCAAGCACAGGCTGCAGCGGTCACATGGACTGGTGCGTCATCCAGGGAGGTCGGGCCGGATGCCGAAAGAGGGACGCGTCACCAAGACAACGGGCGGTAAGTATGAATTTCTTTGACTTTCACTAGGGAAAGTGCTGTCCCTTCTCTCTATCCTGCACTGAATAGGGAGAAGAGAAGCACTTTTCCTGCAGTCCGCAGCGGCCAGTCCGCATCAATTTTCTGCACATTTTGTGCAGATCCGCTGCAGAATCTGCAACGCAGATTCTGTGCGGCATTGATGCGGACAGTTGCGGAGGAATTCCGCCATGTGTGGTCATGCCCTTATTATTAATAATACAAAATTCAACTTTTATGCACATGACCGTCTTTTCCAATGAACTGAGTCTTCTCATAATGTGGGAGATTTATCTAAACTAGTGCAAGGGAAGAGTGGAGTAGTTACCCATAGCAACCAATCAAGTTGCTGCTTTCTTTTTCCCAGGGCCTCTTAAAAATGAAAGGTGAAATCTCATTGGCTCCTATGGCAACATCTTCACTATTCCCTTGCACTAGTTTTGATGAATTATGTCTAAAAAGGATAAGGCCTCTGTCTAGTCAGTTGTGCTTCAGGTAAAAGGTTGACCTTGGTTTGATATATACCCGTTTGTTCTAAGAGGTTTTGACAATATTTCCAACGTTTCTTTTCAACATCACTATGTTTTATTAAGTCATTCAATATTATGGGTATGTTCATACACAGCAGAGTTGTTGCAGAAAGTACTGTTACTGTCCCATTCATATGAATAGCATTGCAGATATGAATGCACATGCATATTTTCAGACGTATGGGAGGGAGTTTTTGATAAAAAAAAAATGTGTGCAACAAATCTTCTACGTGTGAATATACCCTTAAATGGTGCCCATGGGTTATAATAACTTATAAATACAAAAAGACGATAAAGTATTTTGGAAGTCTTTCATGGATTTCTATTTGAAATTTCTACCAATTTCTACTAATAATACAACCCAAAAATGGATATTCTTACATGGTCCCAAGCACACAGTTAAGGCTGTGAGATAGATAGATAGATAGATAGATAGATAGATAGATAGATAGATAGATAGATAGATAGATAGATAGATAGATAGATAGATAGATAGATATGAAACAGATGATAGATAGATATGAGATAGATGTGAGATAGATAGATATGAGATAGATGTGAGATAGATAGATCTGAGATAGATATATAGATACAGTGGCGTAACTACCGTTGTAGCAGACATAGCGACTGCTACGGGGCCCACAGCATGAGGGGGCCCGTGCCACCCACCGACACGGCCCTCCCCCAGATGCCCGGCGGGGCCGCTAACAGCCGCTATGGCTGCTACAGCGGTAGCGACGCCACTACGGGGCCCGCGCTGCCTGGCCTCTAATATTTATGGGCCGGGGGGCACGGGCCTTCATGCACGGTGGTGTTGCTAGGACCGGAGGGGGCCCCGGTGCTAGCGACAGCCACACCCTCTTGCAGTAATTGTACCTGCGTCAATAGCACGCAGGTAAAAATACATGCATTGGCGCTGAATGGCACCCGACCATTCAGTGACTTACAATGACGCTGATTGGCGGGCGAAATGACTTGCCAATCAGCGCCTTTCAACGACGCTAGCAGCGCAATGACGTCATCGCGCCGCTTCCGTTATTGAAAGGCACTGATTGACGGGGTAAGTAATTTTGCCCAGCCAATCAGCACCTTTCAATGATGCTAGCGGCACGCTTACGTCATCGCGTTGCTTGCGTCGTTCAGCCCCAGCAGACCTGCTCAGAAGAGAACAGGTCTGCATTTCCACCGGACGGCGCGGGAACGGGATCATGTAAGTTTGTAAAGTTTTCTTTTTTTTATAATAAATCTGTGAGTGGTATTTTCTACAGGGGGGCTCTATCTATAGGGGGGGTCTATATGTGGGGATGTAGAGCACTATATATGGGGAGCTATATCAGGGACACTAGATACAGAGGTGGGCTATATGTGGAGCACTATCTATAGGGGGAGCTATTTGTAGGGCACTAACTATAAGGGTGGGCTATATGTGGGACACTATATACAGTGGTGGGTTACCTGTGGGGCACTATCTACAGGGGGCTATATGTAGGGCACTGTCTACAGGGGTGGGCTATATGTGGCACACTATACAGGGGGAGCTGTATGTGAGGCACTATCTACAGAGGTGGTATATGTTCTGCCCTATATGTAGGGCAGCACGGTGGCTCAGTGGTTAGCACTATTGCCTTGCAGCTCTGAAGTGCATATCTGGGCACTATCTACAGGGGGATCTTTGTGGGGCACTATCTACAGGGGCTTCTATGTAGGGAAATATCTACAGAGGCTCTATGTGGGTCACCATCTACAGGGAGGCTATGCGGGCACTATCTACAGGGGGCACGGTGTGTGTGTAGGACACAGTGTATGGTACTATTATAATCAGGGACATGATATCCCTGAAAGGTGTATGGCGCTATTACAGTTAGAGGTGCAGTGTATGGCGCTATTATATTTAGAGTTGTTGAGAATTTTATCTTCGTTTATAAGTGCAGAAATGTTTGAAAAGTGAGAAGCTTAAGACATCTGAGCGCAAACTGCAGAAATGAGTCATGGCCGGGAGAAATCCATCATAGAGATCTGGATCGGATGGAGAGAAAAGAAGAAAAGATCTAGAATCTGAGACGTCACCGGTGAATCACTTAAAGAGGCTCTGTCGCCACATTATAAGTGCCCTATCTTTTACATAATGAGACCGGCGCTGTAATGTAGATTACAGCAGTGTTTTTTAGTTTGAAAAACAATAATTTTTGACCAAGTTATGACCTATCTTAGATTTATGCTAATAACTTTCTTAATACCCAACTGGGCGTTTTTTAGCTTTTGACCAAGTGGGCGTTGGAAAGAGAAGTGTATGACCAATCAGCGTCATACACTTCTCCCCATTCATGTACTCAGCACATAGTGATCTTGCGAGATCACGATGGGCTGTCACATACTCACACATTAAAGAGGCTCTGTCACCAGATTTTGCAACCCCTATCTGCTATTGCAGCAGATAGGCGCTGCAATGTAGATTACAGTAACGTTTTTATTTTTAAAAAACGAGCATTTTTGGCCAAGTTATGACCATTTTTGTAGTTATGCAAATGAGGCTTGCAAAAGTCCAAGTGGGTGTGTTTAAAAGTAAAAGTCCAAGTGGGCGTGTATTATGTGCGTACATCGGGGCGTTTTTAATACTTTTACTAGCTGGGCGTTCTGATGAGAAGTATCATCCACTTCTCTTCAGAACGCCCAGCTTCTGCCAGATCACGCTGTGACGTCACTCACAGGTCCTGCATCGTGTCAGACGAGCGAGGACACATCGGCACCAGAGGCTTCAGTTGATTCTGCAGCAGCATCGGCGTTTGCAGGTAAGTCGATGTAGCTACTTACCTGCAAAGTACCTTCCAGTGAAAAGAAAGATTTAAACAGGTTAAAATACATTGAAAGGGAAGGATGGGCGTCTGTAGGTTCCATAGACATTAGTATATCTGCAGGACTTGACAAAATTGGTGGGAACTGTTAACAAAAATCTAATGTCTATGAATAGCTTTATTGTATCAATTCAATGGGAAGACAATTAACATGTCAGTATTTTTGGATTGTTGGAAAAAAATGTAGAACCATTAGAAAAAAAAACATGCAAGTCTGCATAAAACATACCCACATTATAAAGACAATGCCTTAAAACCATTGTGTCATCACAGCTCCAGCTTTGTACTTATTTGTAACTATTCTATTTCCTGGTAGGCTTGCACTCAGGGCCGGCGTCAGCACCCTTAGCCACCAGGTGCTTTACCCTGCCTTCATGGCTCCTCCAGTAGCGGAATCCCTGGCCAGAGCATTGCTCTTGCTGGGGATTCTGCTCCTAGAGAGAGCCCCTGTCTTGGAGCGGAATCTCCCCAGAGCGTTGCCGGGCTGTGTAGCACTATCTACAGGGGGCTGTGTGGCATTATCTACAGGAGGCTGTGTGACACTATCTACATAGGGCAATGTAGCACTATCTACATGGTGCTGTGTGGCACTATTTACAGGGGGCTTTGTGGCACTATCTACAGAGGGCACTGTGGTATTATCTACAGGGTGTGTGGGCACTATATACAGAGGGCACTGTGGCATTATCTACAGAGGGCACCGTGGCGTTATCTACAGAGGACACTGTATATATGGGAGCGCAAACTGGGGGTCCAACTTCTATATGGGGACATAAAGGGGTCTAACTTTTATATGGGGGCACAAACCGGGGGCTTATCTTCTATATGGGGGCACAAACTGCCGTTTTACTGCCACCGTGAGTTCCCCCGCTAATGGGCCCTATAAGTCTGTGTCGCCAAAGGGCCCACATAAACCTGCTTGCACATCCAGTTGGGGGTCATTTAATGAGGCCCCCTTGATTTTGGGTCATGGGCATGGCCCACTTCAGAAAACATTCCACAAAGCATTGCCATAGTAAATATGTGGCTTCTGTCTGTGGCAGGTATGCCACTGACCCATATGTAAGCACCTAAGCTGTGATTTGGACAAGAAGGAAAATAAATGTAATGATCGTGTGGGACGTAACACAGAACTATTGTGCAATGTACTAGAGTCCCTCTTGGTATATTTTTGATAAATTTGTAAAGAAATTTCATTTTTGTTGAAAACTATTTTGCAAATCCATAAATATTAAAACTTTCTAGATAGTAGGTTGCATATCTGGATACCTGTGCCTATAATTTGTGTTATCACAGAAAATAGTATAGTATATGCTGTTGTGGAAAACTTTATTGTCAAACAGTTGCTCCAGATTTATGTATATTTATTTGCTTAACCCCTCAATTTTGGCCTTGAGGACAGAACATTTTTTTTTATATTTCCCTCTTTGCATCCCGACACTCATAACTTTTTAATTTTTTGTCTGACGTAGCTGTATGAGAGTTTGTTTTTTGCGGAACGAGTTGTAGTTCATGTGGGTACCATTTTTTGCTACATTTACATTATTGTTTCATTTATATAAATTTTTATTTAAAAATGTAGAAAAAAAAGCTGTTCCACTGCAGTTTTCTTTTTTTTTTTTTTTCACCATACACCGATCATCATGAATAATGTTATACATTTATTGTACAGGTTGTTACGGATGTGGCGATACTAAATATGCGTATAGTATTTAATGTTTTGGGACTTATATTTTGAAACTTTTGAAATGTTTTGAGACTTATTTATTGTAACGTGTATTTATGTGTGTTTTTTTATTTTTTGATTAACATTACTTTTTTTTATTAACTGTACTTTTTTTTAAATCCCATAGAGGGATTTTTTATTTTTATTTTTTAAACTTTAATGTTGTTAGGGCAGTTGTTAGGGCATACCTCAGTATGCGCTAACAACAGGGAATATGGTCAGACAACCTTGGGGTCCTTCAATGGGTAGTCCCTCTTTCTCACTACTGCTTTCAATGCCGCAATCTGCGGCATTCAAGGAGTTAACGGCGGAGAGAAGAGGTTTCTCTTCTATCCGCCATTGGAGCAGGGCTGCGGCTGTGTATTACGGTCGTTACAGCTTTTGCCCCGCTCATCATGGCGAGCGGATACTGGCTGTCACAAATGACTAGAATACTCGTACTAATGCGACAAGTACCCGCCGCTCAGGACGAGTATTCTCGTCCTATGCCGGCAAACAGCTAAACAAGAAGTTTTACAGAAAAATTACATGGGTGCCATTTTGTATGTACAGTAAGTAAAATGTCCAATGCTCCTCTCCATACAATATGACATTTACATATCAGATACAATGCTTTCTCTTGAGTTTGCAGATACCCACAGATCATGACATAAGGTTTTTTGTATGTGGATCCACTGGGCCGTACCGTCGTAGCGGGATAGCAGCTGGCCAACAGAGTACCAAGTCAATATATAAATAGTCCAGGCACAAGGGTACCTGTAGTAGTTCTGACAGTAGCAACGGCTAGGCACAGATGGGACCTTGACAGCAGACATCAGATGTGGTGTAACACAGCAGGCGGAACCGGTGGTACAACACGATTCCAACAGGTTTAAGGCACAGGAACAAATAACACAGAATACAGGGTACAGGTAGCAGGGCACGTGAACAACAGGATCAGGATAACACTAAGGGACCATTTTCAAGACTAACATAGAAAAACACAACAATGCTCAGGCAATGAGCACAGGGACAGGGCCCTTCTTATTATCCAGGGTGATCATGGGCTAATTAATGATAATTCCCTTTAAGGCCGGGCACGAGCGTGCGCGTGCACCCTACGGGACACAGCGGACCGGAGCGGAAGTGAGCGCTGGCATATACTGGGGATGAGATGCGGACCAGCGCTCCGAGATCCATGGCTGCAGCCGCCGGGGGGTGAGTAATCCCGACGGTCTGCGGCCATGGACGCTAAACCTTAGATTCAGAATATTTTCTTACCATTGCAATATTTTCTATCAATTCATGTTCTAGGATTCATTTTATGTTACATAGTCCTCTCTTCTTATCTTTTGTCTTCTGTAACAGAAGGGCGTACAGGGTGTGGTCTTGAGTCCTCTGCTTTCTCTTAATACAGTCTTTTTATTCTTGTCGAGTAAATTCTTTGTTATCTAGCAAAGATTCTCTTACACACAGCAAAAACACATCTCTCCAAGCATCATTTTTATATTGAAGTTAAAATGGAAGATAAAACATCAGTTAAAATGGTGGAGTTAGTTAATGTCTTTCACAATCCAAAAGGCAACAGTGCATGGGCAGGTGGCTCATGGTTGGTGAGATATCTGCCAATTCTTGACCCTTGTCATGCTGCAGGTTTTGGAAACCCAGTGTGGTCCAAACCATCCCTTTTCTTTCAGGTCATCACAAGGAGATCTTTAAATATCTTAGAAAATCTTCTGGTTCATTATTGAGTGCAATCTATTCATCAGGAAAGTCTAATATCTCCCCTATAATACCCAATGACCATATTGTGCATAAAACCAGGCTGTGTGCCGCCATATATAACTTATGTATAAATAAAATAATATGTATACAATATAAAGGGATAAAATAGGAAATACAACAAGTAAGATGTTCTCTATATGGAAACAATTGCTGATCAATCCCACATAAAATGTCTAAGTGCATAAATAAATAATTCGATTTGTTTCAGGAAAAAAAAAAAGATTAAACTGGAGGGCGCCATATGCAGCAAAGATAAATAATATGAATAATTGATAAGTAATATCTGCTCATGAGCCCCCATGTGTCACTGTGCTATGGGTCATAGGCTGTAATGGAAGCTGGGGAAATACAGCAAAGATTCTCTTAAGGGATATGGAAAATGTAACGGTCAGAACAAAGCATCAATAATGTAGCCGTGACGGGAAATGCAATGTGACCTTTTTCACTTACTCCTATCAGAACCTATTTGTTCCAAAGGCTACTTTATCATCACTTTATGGTGTGGTGATGTTAAGGCATCCACTGGGTATATGTGCAATGTAAACATTTTTCCAATAATAAGCCCAGGTCATACTGATTGAGACAATCAATTTTCAGTATGACACTAGCAAGACGACATAGTAAAGAGCTAAGATAGAAATGTGAATATTTATTAAATGTATATATACAAAATATCACAAAATCACTTCTACTGTGAACGAAATCACAAATAAAAATATGTTAAGTTAAGGTTTTAGAAAATGTATTCAGCCATTTCTGAAATATATCTGCTTCTGGGAAATCGGGAGGATGCACACTGACTGTAAGGGGTCAGAATTTTGATATGGGGTTGTTTTTGGGTAGCTGCAGAGGGGTTAATTATTTCTATCTCCCCCTTTTTCTAGTGGTTAACATGAGGGTGCAACCATTTAGGGAACCACCCCCTTCTATGGAGATAGATTTTGGTTCTGGCCACAAATGGGCCAATAGAGAGAGGTTCTGATCCTGGCCCTGCCCACCAGCAAAGGGTTACATTTCAGGCTTATGTTTTGTGCCTTCCTCTATCTACTGGCTCCTGGAGGCGAGTTTCCCACCCTCCCTTTCTTGTTTAGTTTTTATATATATTTCATAAAAGTTTTAAAAAAAAATGCAAATAAAAAAATATAAAAATAATGATAAAAAAATAAAAATTAAATTTACATGAAGATCAAATTTCTTTCCAATTTATCTTGCAATATGTTTACTTCTAACAATGTTTATTGCACTACTTGCTTTTATTCATGTCACAGCTAGTGGTTTTAGAGACTTCGATGGTGTGAGGAGGAGCTAAGAGGGCGGACTTGCCCGTCGGGAGTCCGGCGGTAGCCATAATGCTTCATAGTTATGGAAAATATATAGCGGTTTTCACCGCTAGGCGGTTTTTGGTTTTAAATAAAAGCTTTGGCCGATCACCCTTCAGCAAAATAATAATTTGGTGTTCTGATCTTTATTAATCTTAGTTAATAAGAAAAGCTACCCCCACATTTCATGGTTAGGTTTACCCTGCTTGCAGTGAGGAAATCACATATATAAATATTGTTAAATAAAAGTCCTTGTGTTGTCCTCTGTTAAGTTTTAATAAAATTTATTTAGCCGTTTCCGAAAATGTATCTGCTTCTGGGAAAGCTGGGCTACAACCAATAATGCTGCCATTACAGCTCTCACAGTTGTCAGCCTGATTTCTCAAAGACACATATGTCTATCAACGCAGCAAAATGTGCGCAGGTACTAACTCCGCAGGTTAGTACTGCAGAAGCTTGGTAACAATGAATGAGAACTATGCCCGCCATGTTGGTTAGCCAGCTTTCCCAGGAAAAACTCTAAGAATTTGCTAACCAATGCATATGAATTAAACACAAGAGTACAACTCAAGAGCTGTTTACTGGAGATTATTAGGAGAAGCAAATTTGGTGATGGCTTATGGTCAGACCACTGAGACATGGCATAACCTACAAATTTGCCATCATAGTATGGCGGGAAAAATCCTATCCTAAGGACAGACTATCAATGGTTTTTTTCCCCCTTTAAACTCTATGATGTTGTTAATCAGATATTGTGCATTTTTTAATAAATTAAATATATTAATAAATGAATGTATTACCTTGCATGCATAAAGATGCTTAACTCAAATGGTAAAAATACATTCGTTTTTATAATTACACCTAATATAATTAATTATTCCTAGTAAACAATTTAAGTCATAACCGTATTCAAACCTGTGCCATCTATGGCCCTAACCTATTGTTTATCCTGTCCCCTATGTGTGAACACATGACTGGAAGTGACTCTATTCACACTAGGATTTGTATTGCATTATACAACACAAGACTCACTACAGTTGTTTTAGGTTTGTTTTTGTTACTAATGAGATCTGTGGGAATATAATCTTAGGCTGCTTTAACATTGCTATGATATGGCTGAAATTTAAAGAGGCTCTGTCACCAGATTTTTCAACCCCTATCTGCTATTGCAGCAGATCGGCGCTGCAATGTAGATTACAGTAACGTTTTTATTTTTTAAAAACGAGCATTTTTGGCCAAGTTATGACCATTTTCGTATTTATGCAAATGAGGCTTGCAAAAGTACAACTGGGCGTGTTGAAAAGTAAAAGTACAACTGGGCGTGTATTATGTGCGTACATCGGGGCGTGTTTACTACTTTCACTAGCTGGGCTTTCTGATGAGAAGTATCATCCACTTCTCTTCAGAACGCCCAGCTTCTGGCAGTGCAGATCTGTGACGTCACTCACAGGTCCTGCATCGTGTCGGCACCAGAGGCTACAGTTGATTCTGCAGCAGCATCAGCATTTGCAGGTAAGTAGCTACATCGACTTACCTGCAAACGCCGATGCTGCTGCAGAATCATCTGTAGCCTCTGGTGCCGATGTGTCCTCGCTCGTCTGACACGATGCAGGACCTGTGAGTGACGACACAGCGTGATCTCTGGAGAACACGGCTGTGTCTGCACTGCCAGAAGCTGGGCGTTGTGAAGAGAAGTGGATGATACTTCTATACACAACGCCCAGCTAGTAAAAGTAGTAAACACGCCCCGATGTACGCACATAATACACGCCCAGTTGTACTTTTACTTTTCAACACGCCCAGTTGTACTTTTGCAAACCTCATTTGCATAAATACGAAAATGGTCATAACTTGGCGAAAAATGCTCGTTTTTTAAAAATAAAAACGTTACTGTAATCTACATTGCAGCGCCTATCTGCTGCAATAGCAGATAGGGGTTGCAAAATCTGGTGACAGAGCCTCTTTAAAGACCATATTACAGGTGCAAGACCTGGACTTCCTGTGGTCATACTGAATAAAATTTAAAAGAAAACACTATGATGATCTTAGGTCAGATTAAAACTACTAGGGACAGGTGTTTTAGTGGATTTTCAATGCGGGTTCTTCATGCAGTTGCTATAGAAAAATCTTCCTGAAGGTCTCGTACATGAGAAAGTTTGAGCAATGTGGCACGTGTATCTTAATGTTACTCATCAGTCATAAACCAAAGGAAGTTTAGACCTTTCATTACTGTTGTTGGATTCAGACATTTCAATGATAGCACAGCTAACCTAACACTACAATGAATCCACTACATAAGTGACCTAGTTATATTTTTTTCCTGCCGTAACCCTATAAATGGAATCATTGGTAAAACCAGGGCCATGTGATGATAAAAGGTCGCAGCAGAGAAACAATAGATTAGCGTTACTCCAACCATTAATAATGTAGAAACAAAACACTATAATATGTAGACTTTTGAAAGTTAAGCTCAGTTAATAGGAGTTAAATTGATTAAAAATGATTTTATCAATAGCTCTAAATAACAATTCTATGCTTCTATGCATTCTTGTTATATGAAGACTTAGAGATCTTATATATTACGTAATAATAATAGTATAAAACTGAATATGAATGAAAACTTAATATTAATTAAAAACAAATTTATAATGTAACAATGAGTAAAGAATGATGTCCACCCTTTAGGGGTAAATGTAGAAACTATAAGGCCCCATAGCAAAACTCAGAATGGACCCCACTGCGCCAACAGATGCACTATTTTTTTTTTACATATAATGTCAACTCTTATTTTATAACATATCTTTATAGCGGTTGGAGCTTCAGTTTTCACACATAGAGCTCAAAATCATCTGTTTCCCACCACACAGTCAAAGAAATAAATGATAAAACATAGGGTAGAGGAATCGTAGATCTTCAAGCTGATGAAGGCCCCAGGGGATGTGCTCCTTGTGCCCTGCCTATAATCCGTCCCTGAATGGGGGCTGTATTCAATGTGAGTGTTCCTAATTACAGGTAATCTATAACATATAATCTGCATAACAAGTTTAGTAACATTTTTTCATACATTACTCTACATTACTCACTAGTCCAGAGTTACATAGTCTGTATTGTATCCTAGAGCTGCATTCACAATTCTGCACAATAAAATAACTTGTCAACAGACTTCCCCTAACAGCTTAGCTGAGGTCACATAATGCAGTGGGACAGTAAGGGTATGGTCACAAAGGTCGCATTTGCTGACGAAAATTTGATTCCGCAGAGAATTTCCGGCCTAAAGTCTGCACCAAATTGTGTTTATTTTGGTGCAAATATTCTTTGAGATTTACCGCTGTGAAGAAAAGAAGAGGGGATAAAAAAAATACTCATCTCCCTAGGCACTTCCATAGTGATGTGTCCCAGCTCCTCGGCTGCTCACTGTGCATCCGACCTCCTAGGATGACATTTTCTTGTCCCATGTGACTGTGAGTGTGTGGATGAGATTTGTTGAAATTTCATCTACTTTGCTGCTACTATAATAGGCTGCGGATTTTCCAGCTGCAAATCTGTATGGAAACTCTGAAGCAATTCCGCTACGTGTGAATGTAACCTTAGTCTTTTCTACTTGAGATTACTGCACAGTGCCTGGTGCAAACACGACTCTTGCCAGAATGTAAATCTTCAGAACAGCAAGGAAGGCTGGGAGATTTCAACTGTGAAACCTGCAGAATTGTGAATACAGCTCTACAGACTTTAACTTAGGATCAGTACAAAGTAAGTAATGCATTTACAAAGTTACTCTACATACAATTTTGTATGAATAACTGTGAAGAATATTATCTTTGACATTGTGTGACAGTTATCAATGATACTTTAGAAGGAACCCACAGATATATAGTAACAAGAATAGAACATATCAGTGAACAAAAAGCACAGAAATAAATTTATCATGTGGGCTTTAGATACTGTGTAACCTATATCTTTTGCCCAAAAAAATACAAGAAAAAAGTATTTATACCCAAATAGATCTGAAAAAATCCTTTATTACACTCCAAAATGTATTCAGTAACAACATTATACAATATCACTGATAATATATAAGACAACCAGTGGGCACAGGTGACATGGCCCCATTATCTACTGCACAGTTAAAGATCGCTTAGTCAAAATTCTCCCGAAGAAGCTATCTTTGAGCAAAGCAAAGGACGGCTATTTTTCTGTGCTGCTTGAGACCCAGTCTAGGGGTATATTCTTTTTATATTTCATTTGTGCGCTTGCACTTTTTTTTATGCACCACTATCCCTCCATTCCCACAGTGGTATAGAGTATATATATGTTATAACAATGATGATATCTCTATGAACCTATCAGAATATTCCGATATAAGTAGTGTACATTCTATATATATTTCTTGTTTTGGTATGGGGTTTTAGATACCAGTCTGAACCTGGAAAATTTCAGACAATTGGATAATTCCATACTAAAAATAACTTTGGCACTTTGATGCATGGTAGACCAGTGAGGATTCCAGACTATTGCGTGCCGTACTGAACAAATTTGCTGCACTAGTTAGTTATCCTGGTTGTTTTGAAACTTTTAGATTTCCTCAAAGTCCTCAACAAACCTTTGGTCAGCTATTGTTACTGTCCAAATCCTGCTATTTTCGTATAAGTCTTGCTTTTGTTGTAACTAGGCATCTGTAATGCTTTCGCATAATTATTAGAACTGTTGACTTTGCATGTGCATTGTGCGCTTTCTAGTAATAGATTTGGAACATAACAGTTGTGTAAAGCTGTGCACTTGCATGCAAGACAAAGTAAACTGGCCCTGAGTCTGGGACTAAAGGATTTTGAGCATTCAACAATTACATGTTATATGCGCTCATAGTTTGTCTGCACGCTACTGTCTGGGTGATTGAGGATTGTAAGATTGATTTCTAAATAGGCAAATTGCATTACCAGCAAAAACATTTGTGATATTCGACAGTGAAAACTTAGATGACCTCTATGCAGAACATGTCCAACATCTCTGAAATGTCCAATCAACCTTGCCACACTCGTATTCTGTACTGCAATGTTCCATCTACTGCTAGCTATTATATTGCCGTTTATATATAAGTGCATTTCTTATTTTATGTGGAGCAACATTCCACATAGGAAAATGTTATTAACAATTAACAGGACAAGATTTAGAACTGTTCCTGCTGTATGGGGTGCCGCTGTTTTTGTTTTTTTTGTAAATATCTTGCCTATCAAATAGGTGTTTCATTAATCTTTCCCAATATTTCCTGTTCTACTTTCTTCTGGTATATGTGCAGCCATTCAAGGATAGCAAAGAACTTTAACGTATTTAAAAACTCTAGATAAGGCTTTAACCACAAATTCAGAATAATGATTTTAGCTGTCAGAGTTGTCAAGGAGATAATTCTCCTCATCTCAATTGGACATTTTTCTAATTCAGTATTAAAAATAAGGATCCAGGGATCCAGAGTTATAGGCTCACCTAATACAGCATTTACAAAAAAAAGTATTGAGTCCGAGAACCTTTGAATCAGTGGGCACCTTCACAGGCAATGCCATAGTCGAGCCTTAGGGAGTGCACATTTTGTGCATATATCAGTTGGTTGTTGTTTCTCTTGGGTTTTTTGGGTCACAATAGTCTTAAGTTTAAACGTAACATTAAAAGTACTATAAACTCTACAACTTATCTTCCATTGAAGTTAGTTTAATATCTGGGATTTTATCGTTACATTAACCCCTTCATCACAGCCATACGGCTATATATACACGTTCCAACTGCCAATAAACGTTGGCAGCCTGGAACGGGGTTTAATGAGTGCAGTACTGCTTCAGTGTGAGCAGCACTGCACTCTCATGTTTGCCGGGGCTTTGAGATCCCTGAAATACACCCCCTCTGTAGATAACGCCACACGCAACCCCCCTGTAAATAGCACAAACCCCCCCTGTAGATATCTCCACCTAAGCCCCCTCTAGGAGAGGAATCCCCGGTCAGTGCGCTCCTAGAGGGAGCCCCCGACGTCTCTCTATCCCCCTTGTAGCACCATCCCCCCTGTAGATAGTGCCACTCCACTGCGTATAGCGTCACCCATCCTGTAGATAGCACCCCCATGAAGATAGTGCCACCCACTGCAAATGCTGTCACCCCCTGCATATAGCATCACCCCTCCTGTAGATACCACCCTCCTGTAGATAGCACCATCCCCCCTGTAGATAGCACCCCCCCTTGAAGATAGCGCCAGCTAATCTCCCTCTAGGAGCGGAATGCCCGGTCAGATCACTCTGGCCGGGGATTCCACTCCTAGACGGAGCCCCTGACAATAATGCCCATATATGGACAGTGACGTTAGGGGATCCCTGCAGGAGTGGAATCCCCAGCCAGAGTGTCAGAAACACTCTGCCCGGGGAATCCGCTCCTAGACATAGCCCCTAAATTCACTGTATAAATTGATATAAATATAATTGTGCTCCCACAATATGAAAAAATTAAAGGGTTCACTGAAGTGACAACTGAGTAAAATATACCTTTTAATAGTAACTCGTTTTAAAAACAGGGGTAACACACCACTGTGAAATGAGCCCCGACGTGAAAATTAAAAAATGTATTAAACAGAAAACACTGAGTCATTATGATAAATATATCTCAGTGTTTGTAACAATATTTTTCTGGAACCAGCATATATCCTGGGCACAACAATAGTACAATCCCCAAAAGAAGCACCAGTGTCCGAAATAAATCACCGGATCTACTAGCGCTGGGTGTAACACAATGTTCCTGTCCCCTATGCAGACATTCCATATACAATAAACGACCCTACGCGTTTCAGATACTCATCCTCAGGGGTCCGTATCTTGGTAACTCTGGCCTCATCACCAGCGATAATAGTATTCAACAGCAGATATTCTGCTGTGCGTCACGGGAAGATGCATGTATCGATGTCAACGGCATACTTCATTGCAGGCGCTGGGTTACTATAAACACCTAAACTCCACCCCTCGTATTTGGCGGCGATACCTGAACTGACCAATCACAACACCCTCTCGATTCGTGACACCTGCCCATGTGACCCCCCGCCGTCAGCTGACAGCCAGGGGTCATCATCGACCGCATCATGCCGAACGCGCAGGCGCAGTAGAAGCCAAGGACGTGTCGCCCGGACTGCCAAGCAAGAGGAAGGTAAGCGCAAAACGATAATTAATTTTGTAAGTATGTCTTGCGGGACAGTTACCCACCGCAAGTGGACTACCTCACAAAGCAACTCTTAGGTTAATAAACACATATTAGGTGGACAAGATTACTGAGTCCCTCCCATTTGAAAAAACGACAAAAGATCTCTTTATATGTTGGCTGGCCAATACGGCCATATCGAACATAGTGCACTATGCAAATAGAACCCACCCACCCACAAAGGCAACCCAAGGTGAAATTTGGCCACCTTAAGGGGAATGGTATTGCATATTAAATAAAACACGTATAATTAGTCTGCTCGTTTAAACCCGCTGGTTGTATGCATGCCAGTCTATGGATCCATTGGGCTTCTTTGCGTAGAATTAGGTTGTCCCAGTCACCTCCTCTTTTTGGGGGTCTAATGAGTTCAATTGCTTGAAATTTTAAACATGCTGCATGGCCTTGGTGTTTAGCATGCACATGCTTAGATATTGGGGTGTCCCTAACATGGATAATATCTCCAACATGCTCCCTTATCCGGCGTCGAAATTGTCGTGCTGTTTTGCCCACATAATTTAGGGGGCATGGGCATGTAATTAGGTAGACCACCCCCGCTGTTTTGCAATTGACAAAATCCCGAATGTTGTATTTTTTCTGTGTTGCAACACTGGTGAAGCTGTTCCCTTTGAGAATGAAATCACACGCTTTACAGCTACCACATCTGAAAGTGCCTGGAATTTGTCTATCCAGCCACGTACCTCTAGGTGTAATGGGGTCAAAACAACTGTGCATGACTCTGTCCCTAATGTTTTTCCCTCTCCGATACGTGACAGAAGGCCACTGTGTGATCTGATCTACCAAATCTATATCAGAACTGAGAATACGCCAGTACCTTTTCAGGATCTGCATAATATCATTTTGTTTAGAATCATAGGTGCCTATGAGTCTCGTAACTTGTTCTTCTTTACGTTTTTTAGGAACCAGGAGACATTGCCTGTCTGCGTCCCTTGCTCCCTCATAGGCCTTCCTAATTACACTCTTGGGGAAACCTCTATCCTTCAATCTTGTTTTGAGTTCCTGGGCCTGGCACTCAAAATCACCCATAGAGCTACAATTCCTACGTACTCTCATAAATTGGCCTTTCGGAATGCCACGTTTGAGGGGATAAGGATGACAGCTATTCCATTGCAAGAAACTATTGGTTGCTGTTTCTTTCCGATGTACCTTGGTACGGATTGTGCCTTCTTCTGTTTTTATAATTTTCAAATCCAGAAAAGACAATTCTTTTTCACTGATCTCACATGTGAACTTTAGCCCTACATCATTTGTATTGAGGGCTGCTACAAAACTATGGAACTCCTCTGCTGTAGAGTTCCAGAGAAGCAGCACGTCATCAATATATCTAATCCATAATCCAACGGATGAAGTCCATTTGGCAAAGTTGTCCCCAAAGACAATTGTCTCCTCCCACCAGCCAAGAAATAAATTTGCATAGGTGGGAGCAGCAGGACTCCCCATTGCAGTGCCACATTGCTGATGAAAGATCTTGTCTTCAAAGATAAATATATTTTTTTCAAGAACAAATTGTAATAACTGCAAAACAAACTGGTTATGGGCTGCAAACTGAGTGCCTCTTGATCCAAGGAAGTACTCGATCGCCTTATAACCCAATTTGTGAGGTATGGATGAATACAACGCCTCAACATCCAGGCTAGCCAGGAGTGTGTCTTTTTCTAAAGAAATACCGTCAATCTGTTTCAAGACATCCATAGTGTCACGTACATATGATGTGAGACTCAAGACAAAAGGGCGCAACACCTGATCAACATATGTACTCACATTTTGAGTTAAATTATTAATGCCTGAAACAATGGGTCTGCCACGTAAGGGGGGATACCCTTTGTGGATTTTGGGCAGGCTATAAAAACACGCCATGATAGGAAATTGTGGGAACAGGAACCCAAACTCACTCGCACTAATCAAAGATCTGCTCTTTGCATCACTCAGAATGCCCAGCAATTCCTTCTTGAATAGTGCTGTGGGGTTGTCCTTTAAAATGGTGTAACAGTCAGGGTTGAGTAAAATGTCCTCACACATTTTTTTATAATCATCCCTACTCATGACCACGATGTTCCCACCTTTATCAGATGCCTTTAGAACAATATTTTGTTTTTTCTCTAAAGTGGTCAGAGCTACTCGTTCGGACCAAGACAAGTTGTTATCTATGCCCCTAATATCCTGACTAAGATTTTTGATCTCATCTCCCACCATCTCCACAAATAAATCCACATTGGTAAAATCTCCTATAGGTGGCAACTTTCTACTCTTCATTTTTAGGTTGGTGAAGGGACCTAAACCTGGGGTTCTACCAGATTCCTCTAGTAACCCCTCTAAGGCCACAAGGCCTTCCATATCAGATTCTTCTAGCCCCAATTCCATGCATTTTTTTCTATTATGGTGTTTGAAGAATTTGATCCATTTGAGCTTACGAGCAAATAAATTGAGATCCTTTAACCAAGAAAATGAGTCAAATTTAACTGTGGGGACAAAGGAAAGTCCCTTTTCTAATAATGTACTCTCTGATGCACTCAATGTGTATTCAGATAGGTTTATGATTTGTAGCCTATCCATATTACTTCCCTTCACTAATCCTTTTGTCCCCTCAGCATGTAGCGGGAAATGGGGGGATTGTTGGCTAAAAAATTATTGCCACTATTAGAAGAGGCTCTAGCACGGCCTCTATTTCTACCTCTAGCTCCTCCCCTGTATTTTTGTTTCCCACCACTACCGCCAAAGAAAGGGCCCACTCTTTCAGAGTCTGTTGTTTCACTCTCTGATGTGGAAGGGTCAGATTCCCTCAGCCCCCTATTGGTCTGTTGATATTGCTGTTGTTGGGTATTAACAAAGTCGTAAGCTTTTTTCTCCCTAAATTCCTGTAGGTCTCTCTGGAATTGGAAGTGTTTACGTTCCTTTAAATGATTAGTGAACCTTTCTAGAGTTTGTTGAAGGATTTTGTCTTTTTTATCAAAACCAGGGGTATCTACCAAAGACTTAGCTGCCTCAATTTCTTTTTTAAGCTCAGCACTAATAGAGTCAAACTGGACTTTCTCTTCCTCCACTAAAATCTGCATCAGCCTAAGTGAACTCCCTGTGATCTCCTGTTCCCACCTATCTTTTATATTAGTGGTTTTTAATCTTGATGCTGGAACAATGGGGACCCTAAGGCCTCTGGGAACTATATTGTTTTTTAAATAGTTTTCCAGACTCTGAATCTCCCACCAACTTCTAGTGTAATCCTTATGCAATCTATTAAGGTTTTTAAAGGTAGATTTGAGAGATGCACCCTGTGCTGTATACACCAGTTCACATTCAGAAAATACACTTTTTGCCTCACTCATCCACCCTTCTGTGTTTAAATCAGAGAGTGCAAAGGCTGCCATACCCAGATATAATGAAATTAATAACTGTATGAACTAAATATAAATTCACTGTATAAATTGATATAAATATAATTGTGCTCCCACAATATGAAAAAATTAAAGGGTTCACTGAAGTGACAACTGAGTAAAATATACCTTTTAATAGTAACTCGTTTTAAAAACAGGGGTAACACACCACTGTGAAATGAGCCCCACCGTGAAAATTAAAAAATGTATTAAACAGAAAACACTGAGTCATTATGATAAATATATCTCAGTGTTTGTAACAATATTTTTCTGGAACCAGCATATATCCTGGGCACAACAATAGTACAATCCCCAAAAGAAGCACCAGTGTCCGAAATAAATCACCGGATCTACTAGCGCTGGGTGTAACACAATGTTCCTGTCCCCTATGCAGACATTCCATATACAATAAACGACCCTACGCGTTTCAGATACTCATCCTCAGGGGTCCGTATCTTGGTAACTCTGGCCTCATCACCAGCGATAATAGTATTCAACAGCAGATATTCTGCTGTGCGTCACGGGAAGATGCATGTATCGATGTCAACGGCATACTTCATTGCAGGCGCTGGGTTACTATAAACACCTAAACTCCACCCCTCGTATTTGGCGGCGATACCTGAACTGACCAATCACAACACCCTCTCGATTCGTGACACCTGCCCATGTGACCCCCCGCCGTCAGCTGACAGCCAGGGGTCATCATCGACCGCATCATGCCGAACGCGCAGGCGCAGTAGAAGCCAAGGACGTGTCGCCCGGACTGCCAAGCAAGAGGAAGGTAAGCGCAAAACGATAATTAATTTTGTAAGTATGTCTTGCGGGACAGTTACCCACCGCAAGTGGACTACCTCACAAAGCAACTCTTAGGTTAATAAACACATATTAGGTGGACAAGATTACTGAGTCCCTCCCATTTGAAAAAACGACAAAAGATCTCTTTATATGTTGGCTGGCCAATATGGCCATATCGAACATAGTGCACTATGCAAATAGAACCCACCCACCCACAAAGGCAACCCAAGGTGAAATTTGGCCACCTTAAGGGGAATGGTATTGCATATTAAATAAAACACGTATAATTAGTCTGCTCGTTTAAACCCGCTGGTTGTATGCATGCCAGTCTATGGATCCATTGGGCTTCTTTGCGTAGAATTAGGTTGTCCCAGTCACCTCCTCTTTTTGGGGGTCTAATGAGTTCAATTGCTTGAAATTTTAAACATGCTGCATGGCCTTGGTGTTTAGCATGCACATGCTTAGATATTGGGGTGTCCCTAACATGGATAATATCTCCAACATGCTCCCTTATCCGGCGTCGAAATTGTCGTGCTGTTTTGCCCACATAATTTAGGGGGCATGGGCATGTAATTAGGTAGACCACCCCCGCTGTTTTGCAATTGACAAAATCCCGAATGTTGTATTTTTTCTGTGTTGCAACACTGGTGAAGCTGTTCCCTTTGAGAATGAAATCACACGCTTTACAGCTACCACATCTGAAAGTGCCTGGAATTTGTCTATCCAGCCACGTACCTCTAGGTGTAATGGGGTCAAAACAACTGTGCATGACTCTGTCCCTAATGTTTTTCCCTCTCCGATACGTGACAGAAGGCCACTGTGTGATCTGATCTACCAAATCTATATCAGAACTGAGAATACGCCAGTACCTTTTCAGGATCTGCATAATATCATTTTGTTTAGAATCATAGGTGCCTATGAGTCTCGTAACTTGTTCTTCTTTACGTTTTTTTAGGAACCAGGAGACATTGCCTGTCTGCGTCCCTTGCTCCCTCATAGGCCTTCCTAATTACACTCTTGGGGAAACCTCTATCCTTCAATCTTGTTTTGAGTTCCTGGGCCTGGCACTCAAAATCACCCATAGAGCTACAATTCCTACGTACTCTCATAAATTGGCCTTTCGGAATGCCACGTTTGAGGGGATAAGGATGACAGCTATTCCATTGCAAGAAACTATTGGTTGCTGTTTCTTTCCGATGTACCTTGGTACGGATTGTGCCTTCTTCTGTTTTTATAATTTTCAAATCCAGAAAAGACAATTCTTTTTCACTGATCTCACATGTGAACTTTAGCCCTACATCATTTGTATTGAGGGCTGCTACAAAACTATGGAACTCCTCTGCTGTAGAGTTCCAGAGAAGCAGCACGTCATCAATATATCTAATCCATAATCCAACGGATGAAGTCCATTTGGCAAAGTTGTCCCCAAAGACAATTGTCTCCTCCCACCAGCCAAGAAATAAATTTGCATAGGTGGGAGCAGCAGGACTCCCCATTGCAGTGCCACATTGCTGATGAAAGATCTTGTCTTCAAAGATAAATATATTTTTTTCAAGAACAAATTGTAATAACTGCAAAACAAACTGGTTATGGGCTGCAAACTGAGTGCCTCTTGATCCAAGGAAGTACTCGATCGCCTTATAACCCAATTTGTGAGGTATGGATGAATACAACGCCTCAACATCCAGGCTAGCCAGGAGTGTGTCTTTTTCTAAAGAAATACCGTCAATCTGTTTCAAGACATCCATAGTGTCACGTACATATGATGTGAGACTCAAGACAAAAGGGCGCAACACCTGATCAACATATGTACTCACATTTTGAGTTAAATTATTAATGCCTGAAACAATGGGTCTGCCACGTAAGGGGGGATACCCTTTGTGGATTTTGGGCAGGCTATAAAAACACGCCATGATAGGAAATTGTGGGAACAGGAACCCAAACTCACTCGCACTAATCAAAGATCTGCTCTTTGCATCACTCAGAATGCCCAGCAATTCCTTCTTGAATAGTGCTGTGGGGTTGTCCTTTAAAATGGTGTAACAGTCAGGGTTGAGTAAAATGTCCTCACACATTTTTTTATAATCATCCCTACTCATGACCACGATGTTCCCACCTTTATCAGATGCCTTTAGAACAATATTTTGTTTTTTCTCTAAAGTGGTCAGAGCTACTCGTTCGGACCAAGACAAGTTGTTATCTATGCCCCTAATATCCTGACTAAGATTTTTGATCTCATCTCCCACCATCTCCACAAATAAATCCACATTGGTAAAATCTCCTATAGGTGGCAACTTTCTACTCTTCATTTTTAGGTTGGTGAAGGGACCTAAACCTGGGGTTCTACCAGATTCCTCTAGTAACCCCTCTAAGGCCACAAGGCCTTCCATATCAGATTCTTCTAGCCCCAATTCCATGCATTTTTCATAGCCCCTAACGTCAATGTCCGTATATTCCTGGTCAGAGCTTAGGTGGCGCTATCTGCAGGGGGGGGGGGGTGTCTGGTGCTATCTACAGGGGGGATGGTGCTATCTACAGGGGGATGCTATCTTCAGGTGGGGTGGCACTATTTACAGAGGGGGTGGAACTATCTACAGGAGGGATGGTGCTATCTACAGGGGGGATGATGCTATCTACAGGTGGGTGTGGTGCTTTTTTCGGGTGCCATGTCGTATTTGCAAAAGCCCCAAAACAGTGGAAACCTCCAAAAGTGACCCCATTTGGGAAACTACACCCCAAGGAATTTATCTAGGGGTATATTGAGCATTTTGACCCCACAATTTTTTTGCTGAATTTATCGGAATTAGGCAGTGAAAATCAAAATCAACATTTTCTTCACTAAGTGTTGAATTTTTTCATCTTCACATGGAATAAAGGATAAAAAGCACCCCAAGACTTGTAAAGCAAGGCCCTTCCTACCCTGTTGATGCTAGGCTGCTGCTGCTTTATTGTATCTGGCTGGTTATGAAAAATGGGGACCCCACGTCATTTAAAAAAATAAATAAATAAAAATAATTGGAAAGAACGATGTGGGGTCCCGCCCAATTTTCATAACCAGCCAGATACAACACAGCAGCAGCAGGCAGCATTACCAGGGTGGTAGGTACCACTGTTTTTGGCCTTCCCCAGCCTAATACTACCAGCCTGCGGCCACCCCGGTGCCTGCCCGTCACTACAGATGGTCGGGTACTGATTCGTACCCGGCTCTTCCCTGCATCCCTGGTGGTGGTGGGTACCGGGGTAATAATGGGGGTTAGTGTAGCCTCTGCACCGGCTAACATTAAGCCTCGCCTTAGTAATGGAGGTTGTCAATCAGCCAGCGGCCATTACTAAGGCGGTGATAATAAAGTTTAAAAAGATACAAGCACATAGAAAAAATATTTTATTGAAATAAAAAAACACAACCCTCATTAACCATTTGATTGAGAATAAAAAAAATGCCGTCATTGAAGTCCTCGAATCCGAAGTCCAACAACCGAACCTGTAAAAAAACACAAACACAAAAATAATCAGTAACACAAAGAAGCAAAATTATTATTCTTACCTATCCTGGGTCCAGCGCTAGAGCCGCAATGTCAGCGAGCTGAGCCCTGTATCTAATCCAATCATGTGTGATACTGTCTGCTGAGCTGTGTATCTAATCCAATCATGTGTGATACTGTCTGCTGGGCCCTGTATCTAATCATATCTTGTGTGATACTGTCTGCTGGGCCCTATATCTAATCCGATCATGTGTGATACTGTCTGCTGAGCCACTGTATCTAATCCTATCATGTGTGATACTGCCTTCTGAGCCACTGTATCTAATCCTATCATGTGTGGTACTGTCTGCTGAGCCACTGTATCTAATCCTATCATGTGTGGTACTGTCTGCTGAGCCACTGTATCTAATCCTATCATGTGTGGTACTGTCTGCTGAGCCACTGTATCTAATCCTATCATGTGTGATACTGTCTGCTGGGCCACTGTATCTAATCCTATCATGTGTGATACTGCCTTCTGAGCCACTGTATCTAATCCTATCATGTGTGATACTGTCTGCTGAGCCACTGTATCTAATCCTAGCCATAGTTTATAGGGTCGTAGTGCTATAGATATGCTATGCTCTCTCCTATACACACATTTTTTGGGGGGACACATATGTATTGGGGCTATTTCCCTGACATTTTAAGCCCTCAGGGTATGTTCACACGGCAGCGTCTGTTACGGCTGAAATTACGGTGCTATTTTCAGGAGAAAACAGCACCGTAATTTCAGCCGTAATGGCATGTGCAGGCGTCTTTCGCTGCGTCCATTACGGACGTAATTGGAGCTGTTTTTCTATGGAGTCCATGGAAAACGGCTCCATTTACGTCTGAAGAAGTGACAGGCACTTCTTTGACGCGGGCGTCTTTTTTACGCGCCGCCTTTTGACAGCGGCACGTAAAAAAAAATGACGTCTGAGCCTCATTTTCTGAGCCTCATTTTCGGACGTAATTCAATGCTAAAACGCCCGAATTACGTCCGTAAATAGGGTGTGTGAACCCAGCCTTAGTGACGCCCCTGGCTGCTGGTGCTGCATTGTTGGGTCACTTAGGAGACCCAGCGATGCAGCTGAAAGCAGCGGACCGTCGGCCATGAGAAGTTTGCGGAGGGGGGGGGGGCAATAAGAACTTTTGCATCGGGGCCCATGAGCCTTTAGCTACGCCCCTGGATAAAGGCTAGTATATATAGCCAGGTTGTGTATTTTGGTATATTTGCCAACAACCCCATTTTGTGGGAGACAGGCCAGCAAGCCGGGTTAGGAAAGGTGGTGTTTATGCAAATTTGTGTTTTCAGGCAGAAAGGGGGCGAGTCATCAATGCTTTGCTACTATGGATTTGGGTTGATTGGTAATGATAAATAGTACGGGGAAGGGGTATGAATGAGATTATAACCTATTTGTTCATCCACACACTAACGCTCTGTGCAGTAACGGGACGTCTCTGTAATGGAAATGTCTCCAGATTTATTATTGACACAATCCATTATAACGTTCATTTTTATATCCATGTTACAGACAATTCTTTTGGTTATTGATATAAATTAGACTTTCAATGTTAGTGTTTACTGAAAATTACAATGTTATATATGTCTCATAATGAGAGCCACTGTCGTTTATATGAGAAGAATGTGTTGTGCTGGTTACTATGGTGATATCAGCCATCTTGGGGCTTATGTCAGAAGAATGCATTGTGCTGGTTGCTATGGTGATACCAGCCATCTTATATGAGAACAATGTGTTCTGCTGGTGGCAATGGCAGACATCTTGGAGCTTATGGGAGAAGATTGAACCTCATTTAACACAACTGTCTAATAGAAAAACTGGATTTGTTGATTATAACAACCAATCACAGTGCAGCTTTCATATTTCCAGCGCAGTGGGGGGAAAAAATGAAAGCTCAGCTTTGATTGGTTGCTATGGGCCACAGGATATGTTTTTCTATTAAACAGTTTTGATAAATGTTGCTCAATGTGCTGTGCTGGTTACTATGGTGACGGCAGCCATCTTGTTACAGTGAAAGGCAATTGGTGTGAGCTGCCTGATACTGAATAGAACTATATAAAGTTTGTTTGTTTGAAGCCCGATCAGGGAATAGCTATTTTTGATTGGACATTGAAGAAAGTTTGCCTCCTTTTGCGATTTTTGATTGGATTAAACATCGCTTTTACTGAAAGTCACTTTTACTGAAATTTACTTTTCACTGCCATTCACTTTTCAATTTGCATCGAAGTACACACTTGCCTGATCGTGATTTTTGATTGGTTGAAAAACAAACCAACACGATTTTTTATTGGTTGTAAAACAAACCAGTAGCGATTTTTTATTGGATTGGACATTTCACAATGTTTGCGACCTTTTGCAGATTTTGATTGGTTTAAAAGTCACTTTGATTGGTTGAAAAACAAACCAATAGCGATTTGTGATTGCATTGGATATCGAACAAAGTTTGCCTCCTTTTGCCACTTTTGATTGGTTTAAAAGTCACTTTTACTGAAATTTACTTCTCACTGACCATGGCTCCCAAAAGAAAAACTCCTGATCAAAGAGATGGTCGCTGCTTGGCTCAAAGAATACGTCGAGCAGCAGAAACGCCAGAAATGACCAATGCTGGGCTTGAAGATCAAAGATTGCGACAAGCGACCGCAAGAGCTGAAGAAACACCTCAAGCGACTGATCATCGGGTTCAAGCACAAGGCGCAAGAAATATTGTTTCTCTACGAACATCTTGGGATTGCATGAACAAAGCTGCTATGCAATACGACCCAACAATTGAATATGATCTGCACGACTTGGTCAATATTGGAAACATGGACACGACCTGTGAACATTGTGAAGCACAGAAGTGGAAGTCAGAGCCACCTGGCATGTGCTTCTCTGCTGGCAAGGTTCAACTACCCCCACTTACTGCACCACAGGAACCACTCAAGTCACTGATGACTGCGAACACTCCCCAAACCAAGCACTTTCTGGGAAATTTGAGGCGCTACAACTCTTGCTTTCAGATGACTTAATTTGGTGTGAACGAAATTCGAGAGAGAGGCTTCATGCCCACCTTCAAAATTCAGGGACAAGTTTGCCATCGACTTGGGTCGCTCCTGCCATTGCCCAATGAACCACCAAAGTTTCTGCAGATTTATTTCATGGGCGATGAAAAGCTTCAAGTTCAGCAATGACAGAGCAACGTCCCTGGAACTCGGGCCGACATTTTGCTGGAACTGCAGCAGATGCTTCACGAACATCACTGTTATGTCGAGATATTCAAGAGCTCTTTGGAAATGATGACTTCGGATAACTACAAAGTGGTCATCAAGGCTGACCGAAGGCCAACAGGAGAGCATGAGCGGCGGATACAACGCACCAACTGTCAATGAAGTTGCTGTCGTCATAGTTGGGGAATTTGAAAATCGGGATATTGTGCTGCAGAAGCGTGATAATCAACCTCAGAGAGTTTCTGAAAACCATCGATCATATGACGCACTTCAGTACCCACTGATCTTTTGGCAAGGCGAAGACGGATACGATATTCAAATCTTCCCAACAAATCCAAGTACTGGAAATGTTACCGCTGGAAAAAAGTTTTGTGCATGGCCTTCTACGCCTATCGAATTATGATGCGGGCGAGCCATTCAAATCACCTCTTGATGTGCCAAAATATTTTCCATCAGTTTTTGGTTGATATGTATGCCAAAATCGAAACAGAGTTACTTAGCTTCATCCATTTCAATCAGAAGGCACTTCACGCTGAAAGCTATATCCAACTTCGAGATGCTGTCGTCAACGATGGAAACACGAGCAATGTTGGTCAGATGGTTATCTTTCCTTCCAGCTTCACAGGGAGCCCTCGACATATGCACGAATACACTCAAGACTCCATGACATATGTGAGGCCTGGCCTGTTTATTACTTCTACGTGCAACCCAACATGGAAAGAAATTAGCCAAGAGCTCTTGCCAGAACAATCGGCAACTGATAGACACGATCTGGTAGCCCGAGTCTTTCGACAAAAGGTTATCAAGTTCATGAATGTCCTCACGAAGGGCAAGGTATTTGGAGAAACTCAATGCTTCATGTGCACAATCAAATGGCAAAAACGAGGTTTGCCTCATGCACATATACTAGTCTGGCTGAAGGAAAAGATCCAACCAAATCCGATCGATTCTGTCATTAGTGCAGAGATCCCAAATGCACAAAAACTTCAAAAGCTATTCGACATCATCATGAAGAACATGGTCCATGGACCATGTGGAAGACTGAATCCAAGCTCCCCATGCATGAAAGAAGGCTTCTGTACAAAGAGATTCCCAAGACAGCTGATCCATGAAACTCAGTCTGGAGATGACAGTTTTCCACTATCGCAGAAGAAAAGTGGGAGAAGGCGGGTTCACTGCATTGATGAAGATGAAGATTGGCAATAGTTACCAGGACAAGGTCGACAACAGATGGATTATACCCTACTCGCCATTTCTTTCCAAGACCTTTCAATCTCACGTCAATGTTAAATATTGCAACTCAGTTAAGGCGGTCAAGTACATCTGCAAATATGTCAACAAAGGATCGGATCAAGCAGCATTTGGCTTGGAAAGACAAGGAAGAACAACTGATGAAATCAATCGCCAAGAAAGACAAGAAAGGACAATTGATGAAATTGATCGCTTCCAAACTGGATGTTACATCAGTAGAAACAAGGCTGTATGGCAAATTTTGGACTTTCCAATTTACGACCGCTATCCGACGGTAGTTCATCTCAATGTCCACTTGGAAAATGGACAGAGAGTCTACTTCACCGAGGAAACTGCTGCACAACAAGTTTTGCAGCCCAAAGACACCACGTTGATAGCATTCTTCAAGCTTTGCCAACAAGATGACTTTGCAACGACACTCCTATTCTGTTCCAAAGTATTATACGTGGAATAAATCTACAAGAGTTTTCAAGCGAAGAGTCCAAGGAACACCAGTTGAAGGTCATGTTGGAATCAAGTCAAGTGATGCTCTTGGCAGAGTCAACACAGTGCACCCAAACAACAAGTGCTTCTTCCTCCGGTTGCTTTTCACACAGTAGCAGGCCCGACATCGTTTGTTAGCCTCAAGACTGTTGGTGACCATGTTTGTACAACCTATCGGCAAGCACGTCAAGAAAGGGAACTACTTGAGAGTGATTCTCATTAGGACAAGACTTTAGAGGAAGCAGCAACCTGCCAATTACCAGCAAGCTTTCTAAACCTATTTGCTGTCATACTCATGACGTGTGGAGCATCCAAGCCACTTGAACTGTGGGAAAAGTACAAAGAGCACCTCTCGGAGGATGTTCTTCTGCGAGCACGACGGCAAAACCCGGGACTCAGATTGGACAGCTGTACTCCGCAAATGTTCAACATGTCATTGATCCTACTTGAAGAAAAGACCCTCATGATGGTTGGAAAGAGACTTGAGCAGCTGGGACTTCCCGCGACGGAAAGGAACAACGACGAAAGACTTGGACGGGAATTGTTTTGAGAAACAAGCTATGACATGAGCGCTCTGGAGACTTATCTTCCAACTAATTAACCTCTTTTGGTTGCTGACAAACAATGGCGTACAAGCACAAAAGACGATATAGCACAAATAACCTGCTCCACTTGCTCTCAAATGTGAGAGCAAGTGGAGCAGGCTGAAACAAAGTCTTTAGTGTCTTGGGACATGGAAGGCCACCAGTACTGACGGCCAATCAAATTGAGAGTCTTTTTGATGCCAGGGTGCCCAGAAACCCTGGAGGCATGACCCCAACGAAGAACACAATCCCTTTGTTTAGGGGGTACGTAGGTCTTTCCGTGTGGAATGTGTACCACTTCAGCTGGAGCAACGATCATAATACTGTTAGGATCTATAATAAACTGCGGGCTGGGCTCTTGGTCTGTGGGGTCAAAACAGCGAGATAAAGCGTCAGCCTTGGTATTCTTTCCTGCGGGTCTGTAGTGAGGCTGAAAATCGAACCTGGAGAAGAATAATGCCCACCGAGCTTGATGAGAATTTAGGCGTTGAGCAGTCTGTAAGTTTAGGAGGTTCTTATGATCTGTGTAGATGATGATAGGATGCCGTGCACCCTCAAGCAAATGTCTCCATTCCTCCTGGGCTAATTTAATAGCTAAAAGTTCTTTATCTCCAATACCATAATTTTTTTCAGCAGATGTGAATGATTTGGAGAAAAAAAAACACAGGCCACCAGTCTCCCTCTACAAGTCTTTTGTGAAAGAATAGCTCCGACTCCCACAGATGAAGCATCAACCTCCAGAACAAAGGGTTTGGTGGAATCCGGTCTATGTAGGACTGAAGCCGAAGAGAAGGCAATTTAAGGACTTGGAATGCAGCTTCAGCCTCCGTGGTCCAGTCTTTGGCATTAACCCCCTTTTTGGTCAGCGCTGAAATAGGAGCTGTCATAGAGGAAAAGTGAGGCATAAACTGGCGGTAATAATTTGCGAATCCCAGCAGGCATTTGACAGCTTTGAGTCCTTGCGGACGAGGCCAGTTGAAAATAGGAGATAGCTTGGCTGGATCCATTTGAAGTCCCTGGTCTGAAATGACATACCCCAAGAAAGGCAGGCTGGTTTTCTCGAAGAGGCATTTCTCTAGTTTGGCAAACAGAGAGTTCTCTCACAGACGCTGTAACACTTGGTGCACATGCACATGAGTTTGAATATTGGAGGAAAAGATTAAAATGTCAGCTAGGTATACCACCACACAGCTGTACAACAGATCCCGAAAAATTTCATTAACAAAAGCATGGAAAACCGCAGGAGCATTACAAAGTCCAAAGGGCATGCTGAGGTATTCAAAATGCCCGCCACGAGTGTTGAATGCGGTTTTCCATTCTTCTCCCTCGCGGATAAGGATGAGATTATAAGCTCCACAAAGGTCTAGTTTGGTGAAAATTCTCGCCCCCTGTAGGCGGTCAAAGAGTTCTGAGACCAATGGTAACGGTTACTTGTTCTTTAGCGTGATATTATTCAATCCTCGGTAATCAATACTGAGACGCGGGGAGCCTTCTTTTTTCGCCACAGAGAAAAACCCTGCGCCAGCGGGAGAGGAGGACTTACGGATTCTCTTGGATATACCGAGACATGGCCTCCATCTCGGGCAAAGACAAAGGGTAGACTCTACCTCTGGGAGGCGTGGCGTTGGGGACCATGTCTATGGCACAGTCGTATGGCCTGTGAGGAAGCAGCGATTCAGCTTGTTGTTTACAGAAAACATCCGAGAAGCTTTTGTATGGAGTAGGAAGTCCTGCTGAGTTAGGTTCTGTAGACTGATGCATGGGTGGGCGAATAGATTGTAGACAATGTTGGTGAAAGAAGTCACTCCAGCGGGTAATTTGACCTCCAGTCCAGTCAATAACAGGAGAGTGCTTCTGCAACCACGGTAGACCTAGTAGCAAAAGGGTTCAGAGAGTTCTTTAAAACATAGAAGGAGATACGTTCCTGGTGCAGCACCCCTGTTAACAAGAGAATGGGCTCGGTGACGAGATTGATAGTCTCCTGTAGAAGCCTCCCATCTACAGAAGCAATGGACAACGGTTTGGTTAGTTTTTGCACTGGGATTTGGTAGCGATTTACCAAGGACTGGCACAGAAAATTCCCAGCGGATATTGAATCTAGGAAGGCTTCAACGCAGAAAGTGGTTCCTGCAAAGGACAGTTTTGCTGGTATGGTCATTTTTTGAGAGGAAGGTATTCCACCTAGGGTAGCCTCTCCTACTTGCCCTAGGCGTTGGAGAATCCCGGCCTCACTGGACAGTCCTTGAGGAAGTGCGTTTTACCACCACAATACAAACATAAATTCAACTTGCGTCTATTCTGGCGCTCCTCAGGTGTGAGTCTTGTTCTCTCCACCTGCATGGGTTCATCCGACCGAGAGGAAGATGAGGCCAGAAGAGGCCTTTGGAAAGTTGTTGCCAACCGTGATTTCCGATTGCCTCGAGCAAATTCTTGTTGTCTCTCGGAAACGTATATCTATTCGATTGGCAAGAGTGATCAAGTCATCCAAGGACGGTGAAAGGTCTTGGCCAGCAAGTTCATCCTTGATTCGGCCTGCCAGACCCTCCCAAAAGGTAGATACCAAAGCCTCATTATTACATTGGAGTTCTGTAGCCAGGGTGCGAAATTGAATGACTGTAAACAGTCAGTAGGAAGACTGGTAGAGGGTAGGTATGTGCCACTGAGATTTTTTATCTCAGTGGTGTAAATCTCTGGGAAGTTTGTTGCTCAGCAAGGTTAGCTGGTGAGAAGGAGTTTTTAGGCTGGATTTCAGGGTCTAGGATTTAGGAATGGCTGTAGAGATTCTGGGTGGGATGGCCATTTCCATACCTCCACTCCAGGTTTTGGTTTCTAAAGGTTCTGAGTCTCAGCGGGCCCTGATTAAAAGGGAAGCTGACAGTGTGAAGAGGAAGAGAGAGTGAGGAGGAAGGAGATTGTTGTTCCTCCAGGGAGACTGCTATGAACGAAACACCTAACAAAGGGCACTTGCATGCTCAGGTGGTGGCTGCTACAGCGTGAGAACTTTAAAGATTGTTTTTCCACAAGTTATATTGTTTTTTTTGTTGCTTTACCCAGTGGATGCAAGCTCTGTACAAAAAGGATCTGTTTGTTTGGTGCACATAAAAAGTACCCGCTGTTTGTGTTTACCCCGTTTACATGTGCGTGACTGCCCAATACAGCAGCCCAAGTATGACGCCAGCTCACATATGGTGGGGAATGCGGGCATCACGCTAAGGGTAAACGCACAGTTCCTTAATTTAATTGGACTTCCCGTATGTCCTGAGTAAAAACAGCAACAGGATTGAAAAAAGAGACTGTTATGGAAGAGCTCGTAAAACAGATGGTGCAGGCAAACCTGCAACTGCAGCAAGCGATCGCACAGCAACAGAGAGCTCATGCGGAGGCTATACAGGTTCAACAGAAGACCAACCGCCTGATGGATGAGCAAGTTTCCACCCTAAGAGAGACGGTCGTGGCTCAATCACAGTTACCACGGGAAACAGCCACCACTCTGATAAATGTGCGCAAAAAAGTGCAAAGCAACCTGCAAAAAATGACTGCTGCAGATGATGTGGAGGCATATATAACCATGTTTGAAAGGTTGGGGGAGCGAAAGAAATTCCCTCTGAAAGAGTGGGCAGAGGTCCTGGCACCATTTTTAGTGGGAGAACCACAAAAGGCATACTTCGACCTGACACAGGAGCAAGCCAGTGACTATCACCTATTGAAAGCAGAGATCCTGGCTCGGTTGGGGGTTACCCTTTCTGTGCGGGCTCGTCGGGTTCATGCTTGGCGGTACGAGAGGACTAAACCGCCGCGATCCCGGCTGTTCAATCTCCTGCATCTGGCACGCAAGTGGCTTCAGCCGAAAATCCTAAATCCTAAGGAGATGGTGGAAAGAGTGGTGATGGACCGCTACATGAGTAGCCTGCCAAGAGAGTTGTATCGCTGGGTTACCCAGGGAGACCCCCAGACTCTAGACCAAATGCTTTCGGCAGTCGAGAGGTATACCTCTACTGAAGATTTTCTTGCCCCTGAACCAAAAGTGCGACCTCCTGAGCGAGGCTACGAGGTCCACCCTGCTGCGGTAGGAGCGAATCCAGTCCCCAGGACCCGAATGATGGAGTTGCCACGAGGAGGGAAGCTAAAGTTTAAACCCCTAGCACCAGGCACCAACAGTTCCAATCTCCAATCTGGAGTAGACCTGACTTTCTCTGTTGGAGGTGCCAGCAGCCGGGCCACATTGCGGTCCACTGTACCCAAAACGCGGAACCGATGGATTGCAGTGCCACTCGACGATGCTCCCTGTTTGCCCATTTGGCCTGCAGTGCTGGTTCCCGACAGGATGAGGGACTACAGGAGCGACAAGTCCTTGTGAATGGGGCCGTTGTCACAGTCCTCCTGGACTCAGGGAGTCTGGTCACACTCTTGCGGGCCACCCTACCACAGGAACTGGTTAACCCGGAAGACGGGTGGGCGTGATATGTGTACATGGGGACACCAAGGACTACCCGGTGGCCAATGTCACTATAGAGACTGACTGTGGGTCTCAGGCCCATGAGGTCGCGGTTGTAAATAATTTGCCTTTATCATTGGCCGTGACTTTCCCTTGTTCTGGGAGCTGTGGGACCATAGGTCGGCTAGGGTAGGCAGGAATAATGTTGATACTTTGTCTTTGCACCCTGTTCCTTTAAATGAGGATGGGCCCACTGAGGCAGTAGCGGTAACCGAAAAGGGGGCCGACAATTTTCCATTTTCCTCTGGCGGTTTTTGCAGGAGAAGAGGGTGAGTCTGCAGGTCCCAAGGCAAGTCCCCCTGATCTTGAGGTATCCCGGGACTACTTTGGAACAGCTCAACTGAGAGACCCCACCCTAAAAAATGCCTTCGGAAATGTGACCGTCATTAATGGTGTTCCGCCCCCGTGTAGATAGTGCTGCACCCTCCCTGTAGGTCGCGTCGATATAGCCGTATAAGGGCTTGTTTTTTGTGGTACGAGTTGTAGATTTTCAAGGCACCATTTATTTTACCATAAAATGTAGTTGGAAACTGTAAAAAAATATTTGTTGGGTGGAATTGGAAAAAATAGCGATTCCTGAATGGGTGGTTTCGTTTATACAGCGTTTACCATGCAGTAAAAACTGCCTGCTAACGTTATTCTGCGGGTTAATATGATTACGGCCATACCAAATTTGTATAGTTTTTTTTTTTTACTACTTTTACAAGAAACAAATTATTGTTAAAAATAAAATTTGAGTTTTGACGTTTTTTTCTGAGAGTTTTTTTCAGCGGTATGAGGGCTTGCTTAATTTGTGCGGGGCGAGCTATAGTTTTGGGATACATAAGACTTTTTAATCACTTTTTGTTCAATTTTTTGTGGCAAATGAAGTGACCATAAAAGCAATTCCGGCGGTCTAATTTCGTATGGCCTTTACCGTGTGGGCTAAATAATGTTATATTCCAATAGTTTGGACTTGATACCAGTTATGTTAAATTGTAATTTTTTTACATTGTGCAAAGGGAAAAGGTGAAAAGATTTTTTTTTATACTTTTAACATGTAATTTTATTTTATATATATTTATATATATATATATATATATATATATATATATATATATATATATATATATATATATATATACACTACCGTTCAAAAGTTTGGGGTCACCCAGACAATTTTGTGTTTTCCATGAAAACTCACGCTTATATTTATCAAATGAGTTGCAAAATGACTAGAAAATATAGTAATACAGTGACAAGGTTAGAAATAATGATTTTTATTTGAAATAATAATTTTCTCCTTCAAACTTTGCTTTCGTCAAAGAATGCTCCATTTGAAGCAATTACAGCATTGCAGACCTTTGGCATTCTAGCTGTTAATTTGCTCAGGTAATCGGGAGAAATTTCACCCCATGCTTCCAGAAGCCCCTCCCACAAGTTGGATTGGCTTGATGGGCACTTCTTGCGTACCATACGGTCAGGCTGCTCCCACAACAGCTCTATGGGGTTGAGATCTGGTGACTGCGCTGGCCACTCCATTACAGATAGAATACCAGCTGCCTGCTTCTTCTCTAAATAGTTCTTGCATAATTTGGAGGCGTGCTTTGGGTCATTGTCCTGTTGTAGGATGAAATTGGCTCCAATCAAGCGCTGTCCACAGGGTATGGCATGGCGTTGCAAAATGGAGTGATAGCCTTCCTTATTCAAAATCCCTTTTACCTTGTACAAATCTCCCACTTTACCAGCACCAAAGCAACCCCAAACCATCACATTACCTCCACCATGCTTGACAAATGGAGTCAGGCACTCTTCCAGCATCTTTTCAGTTGTTCTGCATCTCACAAATGTTCTTCTGTGTGATCCAAACACCTCAAACTTCGATTCGTCTGTCCATAACTTTTTTCCAATCTTCCTCTGTCCAATGTCTGTGTGCTTTTGCCCATAATCTTTTCCTTTTAGGGTATGTGCACACACACTAATTACGTCCGTAATTGACGGACGTATTTCGGCCGCAAGTCCCGGACCGAACACAGTGCAAGGAGCCGGGCTCCTAGCATCATACTTATGTACGATGCTAGGAGTCCCTGCCTCGCTGCAGGACAACTGTCCCGTAGTGTAATCATGTTTACAGTACGGGACAGTTGTCCTGCAGCGAGGCAGGGACTTCTAGCATCGTACATAAGTATGATGCTAGGAGCCCGGCTCCTTGCGCTGTGTTCGGTCCGGGACTTGTGGCCGAAATACGTCCGTCAATTACGGACGTAATTAGTGTGTGTGCACATACCCTTATTAGCCAGTCTCAGATATGGCTTTTTCTTTGCCACTCTGCCCTGAAGGCCAGCATCCCGGAGTCGCCTCTTCACTGTAGACGTTGACACTGGCGTTTTGCGGGTACTATTTAATGAAGCTGCCAGTTGAGGACCTGTGAGGCGTCTATTTCTCAAACTAGAGACTCTAATGTACTTGTCTTGTTGCTCAGTTGTGCAGCGGGGCCTCCCTCTGGTTAGAGCCTGTGTGTGCTGTCCTCTGAAGGGAGTAGTACACACCGTTGTAGAAAATCTTCAGTTTCTTGGCAATTTCTCGCATGGAATAGCCTTCATTTCTAAGAACAAGAATAGACTGTCGAGTTTCACATGAAAGCTCTCTTTTTCTAGCCATTTTGAGAGTTTAATCGAACCCACAAATGTAATGCTCCAGATTCTCAACTAGCTCAAAGGAAGGTCAGTTTTATAGCTCCTCTAAACAGCAAAACTGTTTACAGCGGTGCTAACATAATTGCACAAGGGTTTTCAAGTGTTTTTTAATCATCCATTAGCCTTCTAACACAGTTAGCAAACACAATGTACCATTAGAACACTGGAGTGATGGTTGCTGGAAATAGGCCTCTATACACCTATGTAGATATTGCATTAAAAATCAGACGTTTGCAGCTAGAATAGTCATTTAACACATTAACAATGTATAGAGTGTATTTCTGATTAATTTAATGTTATCTTCATTGAAAAAAACTGTGCTTTTCTTGCAAAAATAAGGAAATTTCTAAGTGACCCTAAACTTTTGAACAGTAGTGTATATATATAAAATTAATTTTACTGTATTTAACTTTTTTTACTAGTTCTCCAGGGGACTTGAACCAGCCATCGTTGGATCGCTTGCATGATATACTGCAATAGTAATAATTTTTAGGAGCGAACTGTGGTTTCCATTGGTACCATTTTGCGGTACATTAAGCTTTTTGATCACTTTTTATTCAATTTTTTGTACGAGATTAAATTCCCCAAAACAGTGATTCTGGCTTTTAATTATTTTTTTTCGGCGTTCACAATGCGGGCTACATAATGATATATTGTAATAGTTGGGACTTTTACAGATGCAGGGATACCAGTTATGTTCATTTTATTTTATTTTTTACATTGTGCTTGGGGGAAAATAGGAAAATGTTTTTTTTAACGTTTAATATTTAAAAAAAATGTTTATATATTAAAAAATATATATTTTACTGTATTTACCTTTTTTTTTTTACTAATTTCCCAGGAGACTTGAACCAGCGAGTACAAAGATAGCAGACCTGGGGGCATTCATCAGGCCCCCAGGCTGCCTTGCCAACCATCGACACCCCGCAATCACATTGCGGGGGGGCTATTGCAACGTTACCCCCTGTTTCTAACCACTTAGATGCCGTGGTCACTATTGACCGTGGCATCTAAGGGGTTAAATAAGTGGGATCACGCTCGAGTGGGATCCCGCTCGTTACACTGAAGTGTCGGCTGTAAGATGGAGCGGGCTCAGCCCTCGAGCCTGCTCCATACTCCCCCACCCGACGTGTGGCGTATATGAACGACAGATGTTAGGAAGGGGTTAATAAAGTACATTTCAGTTCATTGTGTGGCAAGAACATTCACAAAAAGGTCATTTGTTATCAATGAGTCCCGCAGAGAGTTTCCAGAGATAATTGTCCCAAGGAAAATCAGTATAAGTATTACATCAGCATCACCAAATGTGGCGTATAATAAACACGGCTGTCAATATGGGAAATACAGCATAGATTTTTTTCTTGCTGCATCATTGACCTTACATGCAAATTGGATACCTTGCCTGAGATTAGATATGACATTGTCATGAAATTCCGAGTCTGCTGCCACTAAGCTTCACATCTGCTTTATATGGAAACATAAGCAGCTCTTGTTCGGGGAGAGAGTACAAGTGTGTATGTGTGAGGTCTGTAGCTGTCACGAGGGCCAGAGCTACAAGAAGGACTTGACCTATATAGATCAGGGGACACAAAGCAATTTTACATAACTACTTGGTCTTAGTACTGGAGCTGGTCATTTAGAGCAAATTCAGCCAATCCAAATATCCTATAATAATGTGATTACATTTAGCAAATCATAAAATTTATATAAAGGGCAATAAGTTTAAGTTTCTGTTAGTATTTGATATCAGTATTAAATGCAATTCAATATGTTTAAGATCTACTATCTCAATATTGTTTTAAGCTTCTGCATATTAAGGAATTTATTTTCTTATACTTCTTTTACTAGATGTGCAACAGAGCTATCTAGCACTACTGAGATGGCAGCTGAAAAGAATTCAAAATCTCTATGACTGCCCATCTATGGGCGGCCCTGGGGAAGGTACACCTGCTGAAGGGAAAATTTACATATAAATACGAAATCATGTATATATATGTATATTTTTCATAGTTAGGCACTTACAGTACTGGGGGAGGAGCCAAGGACCCCCACAGAGGGACAGGACATGTGAAGGGCTGTAGTGGGTGTTAGATGTTGACAGAAGGGCACAAAAATTGTCTGCCAACAAAAAATTAAAGGCCATACATGACTGAAGGTGTGGCCTGCTTGAGAGGTGCAGTCAAAGCCACCAAACAATTGTGGCCTATAGGCTCCTGAGATGTAAATCTGTCACTGGCTGGTGACATCACTTGCGTGTATTTATGTAAGTTTCCTTTGATTACTCTGGATACCTCGCACAGTATCAAAATAAGTTTCTAAGTAAATTGGCTTTCCATGATATCAGTCCTAGTTTATGTGAGTATTTATACTTGACAGAAACTAATGTGAATGAAAATTTCTTCAAAGAAATTGCAGACATTTTATAGCAGCAGCAGCTATAAAATAACATGTAATAAATCAAGGTAATAAATAATTGTGCAGTATAAAATTAATCTTATTATAATCATTTTATATTGCATTACATTATGTTTGATATTGTGAGGAATAAGCTGGCACTAGACATGGGCACTTGCCAGCGATGAGAATTCTTAACAGAACACAGTGTTCATACATACTTGGCATGCTAACCAAAGCTATGGGGCCATTCTGTTTTCTTTTATTGTGTATGTCAAGATATAATTCTTTGGGTGCCATTGTGGATGTAGTCTAAAGTTAAAGGGCATAACTATAAATACCCCTCATCCATGGAATATGATATATGCTGTCTGCAAACTGGATACAGCTCTATAGCCGTGTGTGAGACCTCTGGTCACAAAACTTGCGGGACTACCCTTAATTTTCTTTTGAAAAAGACAAAAAATGAAGGTTTTGTCTGCTTTGGGCAATGTTTTTTTTTTTTAAATTAGAATAGTCCTCCAAAAATAAGCCGATGGTACACCGAGTGTTAAGCTGTATATAGGTAGCAAATGAACATGGTAGCAAGTATTTAATACCCCTGCAGTGCCACCACAGGGGGAAATTAAGTATTATATGGTACACATTGAATTCCATGAGCTGTCCGTGTAGTGCATGGATGCGCCGTGTCCTCCAGAGAGAGGTGCTATTTGTAGGCGCTCTCTGTGCCAGCTAATTGATGGAGGTCTCTAATGAGGGATTTCCCTCATTATCTTAGAATGCCCAAAAAGGGTCTTTGAAATTGGGATTTCAAAACCAGACAACTCCTCTAATAGTAGCACAACAGTGACCAAAAATGGTACCAGAGTATGTCTAAATAATATCACCATACAGTTCCTAAAACAGTACCTGACTGTGTATACATAATACTGCCAATTGTGCTTAGGAAATAGTGCTGTATAGTACCCACATAAAACCACTATACATTGCCTAAATAATACCACAGCCTGTGGTATAAGGTATGCATGAGGGGGCAAGTTGGTGAAGGAGGTGAAGGCGACTTAATGGTGGAAATTGCCTTTTGTATTCTAGCTTTGAACTAAAACTGGCCATACACTATCGGATGAACACCCATTCAACCAACAGCTATTCCTCTCAACTACACCCTAAACACCATAAACATGAACGTCCGGCTCAGCCAAGCAAGCATTCTTTTTTCAATTTGAGAGGGAAATTGCTAGACACCTCTGGTAGCATCTTATCTCCTGCAGTAACAAAGGGACGGGCATGTTAAAATATAACATGCCTCAAACCTTCTTTCTATGGCAAAGATGATATTTGTGAGTCTCATACACATTAAAGAGTAGGCCGATCTCACTGAAATCTACGTTTTACCTATTACAACTCTGTGAATATACTGACATTTCTGCCAAAACACTATTTTTAATCATGTAGTAGGCTTATAAGTTTCTACTTCTAAAATGTGTCCCAATTGTAGAAAGGGTGATGTGGGAATATTGAATTCCTAGTTTATCTTTATCTGAAGTCTGATCACACATCTGATCTGCTAGAAATAAAATATTAAACCTCAGCTCATGAAAGCATTACAATAGGAAGAATGGCATAAAATATGACATTAAACTAAAGATTACAGACAGAGATAGATGTTGTACATAAAGCCTATATTATAAAATCTCTCTCCCTCCCTCTCTTTCTCGCTCTCTCCCTCTTTATGTACAAGTATATTCTCCAGCAGAACATTTACTATTGTTTCTCCTTTTTGTTGTAGGATTGGTTAAAAGTTCTGCATCATGAACATTTTGTGCCTTTAAAACTTCTGGGGACCTGATTTTCAGATCAAACCGACAATCTCTCAACCATAGGATGGGAAGCACCACCATCCTCCCTCGTGGTGCCCTAGCCATGGGGGTAGCGCGTGCCATTCGTCGATTCAGCACAGAAATTCCTGACCCACTCCGTGAGGAAGAGGAATCAGAACTGACTCCGGGAATGAGGCCGACTGCCTACCGTAATGGAAAAGTACACACTAGGCCTGTTCGTCAGCGCAGTCGCTTTGTACAGAAAGATGGCCATTGCAATGTTGAATTTATCAATCTCAGTGAGAAGAGCCAACGTTACCTGACTGACCTTTTTACCACATGTGTGGACATTCGCTGGAGGTGGATGTTTCTCATATTTTCCTTTACTTTTGTAGTTTCCTGGCTCATTTTTGGTTTCACCTTCTGGCTTATTGCATCAATGCATGGGGACTTGGCTCCACCGCCTGAACCTGGCTCAGAGGAGACCCCTTCCTCTCCATGCTTTTTACAAGTCACCAGCTTTATGGCAGCCTTCCTTTTTTCCTTAGAAACTCAAACGTCCATTGGCTATGGATTTCGAAGTGTTACAGAGGAATGCCCATTGGCAATATTAACAGTGGTTCTGCAGTGCATTATGGGATGCATTATTGATGCCTTCATTATTGGAGCCATCATGGCAAAAATTGCCAAACCTAAAAAGAGAAATGAAACTCTTGTGTTCACAGAAAATGCAGTAATTGCTTTAAGAGATGGCAAATTGTGTCTCATGTGGAGAGTTGCAAATCTCCGGAAAAGCCACTTAGTAGAAGCACATGTGCGAGCACAGCTCCTGCAGGTAAGCAGTATTACAGTATGCAGTATTTTTTCACTCTTCAAAACTAAGAGAAAGAATCAAGAACCATACTAACTATACACGGCTCAGTGGATGGATGTTTTGTGGTGCACATGACAGCAGATACAACCTTAAATAATGTAATTAAGAAAAGTTGCATCATTTGTGATGCTTTATGGAGCTTGTTTTTTAGAGGAATATTACTGGGTTTTCCTATTGTGCAAGAGAAACGCATGAACTGTATGAGTTACATACAGGGCCATCCTTACGTTGGATGTTGCCATGCGTGGCACGTTTTTGTAATACGATAACCATACCAAACAGTGCCTAATTATAAGTACCATACAGTGTCATATGTTGGCCAAACAACACTTGTATGCAGTTGGCTAAATTACAATGCAATATAATGCAGCCATCACCATATTCTGCATAAATAATATACTATACACTGCCTTAGAAGCAGTGCCACACAATGACTAAGTAACCCCTCCGATTGTAGGGTAGAGAAGAACTTTTTTAAATGTATTTAGTTATATAATAGGAAACCATACAATTTTCTAATCTATATGCGTTTAATTTGACCCCCCCCCCTCTCAATACACATCATGTGGCCCCTGGCAGTTAGCAACATGGTTACATGACATACATGTGCTGGGTCAACATACAAGACATATCTATGAGTTAAGTAAAAAAAAATCCAGAATAATGATTATTATTATGGTTATTGCAACAACTACTTCACTGTGCATGTATTAACATATAGCATGGCTGCCTGTCTCTAGGTAATGTATACCAAGTCTGCCTGTATCTAGGTGATGTACAACATGGCTGTCCATCTCTAGGTGATGTATAACACGTCTGCCTGTCTCTATGTGATATATAACATGGCTTACTCATCTCTATGTGATGTATAACATGGCTGACTGTCTATAGGTGAAGTTCTCATGTTGTTAATGAAGTTAACTATTAAAAAATAACACAAACATAGAGGAGACAGGGAGAAGAATGTAAGAGCTGCTCATCAGAGACACTGACAGACATGATGATGAGATGTTGCTGGAGGTAGAAATACTTTATAACTTCTGCACCTCAATAAACTATTATTCAAATGTTATATACCTGGACAGTGTTACCTGAATACCAGGGGTACCATTACCTAAGAATGGGGGATCACATGATTGATGCCATATTTAGTCCTATTCAGTTAACCCATGGATGCTTCACACTGGACTACTCTGGTGGCTATAACATGTATTAACATTAAAATGTTTAATTGTCTGTAAACATTTTGAGACAGAAGCTACTGTTCTGGTATACAAAAAATATCATGAAAGAATAATATTAAAAAAAAAATATATATAATATAATACTCAGGTCTAAAATTTACCTATTTCTTGCTTCCATGCTGTTCCTTCTCAAATTGACAGGACCCTACATATATGCAGCCAATTACAGAGTACTGTAACTTTTAGTTTTTGCACTAATCACAGTACAAAGAAAATAATAATTGTTGCTGTTCTTTTTTGACAGCCGCTCTGTTCTCTCTGATTCTCAAACATGATCAATAACATGCTACAAAAATTGGTACAATTTGGTATGATTCCTGATGTGGTGGTATAGGCCTATAAGTTCAATACTGTACTACCTAAATTGGTACAATTGGACAGTATCCCTCTACTATCAGCAATGAAGTCAATGTATGATCTACTTTATATGCCAATCTTTATCTAAAGAGCACTGGATTAAGATACGCCTAATTTATTAAGAGGTTGCACACGTCTTAATAAATTAAGCAAATCTCTGGGCGCCCGTGTGCCAGAATGGGAAATCTACGCCAGCTACAGTTTTCGACGTAAATTATAGTGAATTTGTCAAGTTGAGGCGCCGGGTGCCTTGTATGCTAAACCCACCCCTTTTTTTAAAAAAATGGCAGCGGTGACGTAAAATGGCAAAAATGTACAAATTATTGCACAAACCTGGTGTGCACCATAAAACGCGACTTTTTAACGCAACACTACTGGAGTACAGTCGTTGATAAAAAAAAACCTGTTCTTAATTTTTCTTTAAAAAATACATACAAAATCAAATCTGCACTGTCTGAACAAGGCCTCTGTTAATAAAAAAAAGATGCTTCAGCCGCTCTTTCAACATGTTAGATTCTGTCTATTGCTTATATTTTTGAAAAAAGCAAATCACCATCAATATATATATATTTTTTTTATATCTCGTGGTATAGGAAAATTAGAACTAAGCGAGGAAATATATATGGTATGGCTCTGATCACATCACATTTGAATCATTCTCTTGACGTACACATCAGAAAATAGGATGCCTCTAATGTACCGAACCATATGCCATAAAGCTGCATATGTCACCCATAGGCCCAAATTGTAAAAATAAAAAAAATAAAAAAATATACTGCAAGTTTATTTCAATTTCAATTGTTTTTACATTTTTCAAAAATATACATAAAAGCAAGAAGCAAAAGAAGAAATTAGAGCAGTAGAGCAATCCGGACTACAAAGGGAGTACAAACGTAAGTGCAGTTAGAACATAAAAAGATATGTCAGTTCAGTACAATACAATGTAGTACCACATAACAAAATACTAGAAGAAACACAAAGTTCCATGACTGTGTACAAGTACAAGTGGTCACATAGAGTACACATAAGGTACAAATAATACAGAGCAGAAATAATAGGTTGCAATGACTGTAAGAAAAACAGAAAATGCTAAATGTTCACAGCAGAATCATGAGGAATATATACAGGGTGGGCCATTTATATGGATACACCTAAATAAAATGGAAATGGTTGGTGTGGCGAAACGGGTGACGGTTACAGGCATTGTACCCAAATAAAGGTTAAGCCTGCCGCAAACCGTCGCACTCCCGCCATCCGGGTGCCATAGTTTAGATGGCACCCGGTGCTAGATGGGATATGTCCCCTCAGCATTACGTTATGTTTGATAACCAGTTGATTTATATTATATTGTATTCAGTGCTGCTTCACTGTCCTCCCCTCTAGGGTTAATCTTACACTGTAGGAGAGTGAGTCACAGGCTGCAAGCGGGAACTTGTCTGAATGTAAATAAGAAAAAGGAGGGGGCAAGAGCAGAAAGCACATGGCCTGATTCCTGAGGGAGGGGTGAGTGAGGGAGACAGTGGTGCTGTGTGAGATCTCCGTCAGTTCCTGTCCAGGAGAGGATGAGATAGCAGTGTGAGCTGCAGGCAGGGGCTATCTACCTCAGAGATGGTACCTGACCTAGGGACAGTAATAGAGGGCAAGTGCTGGAGTCCCATCTAACTAAGGAGGATCTGGAGACACCCCAAAGGATGAAATTTACAGTGGAGAGACCCCATAGTGAGGTAGCCTGTCACATCCAGCCCAGAGGGGAGAAGCAGCGGTGCATTGTTTCTGTGTGTGTCTGTCCCTGTTAATAAACGCACCTCTGTGGCTTGTCCCCTGTTAATCTGTGTCGCTTGAATCTATCGCCCACATTCTCTTGGCGTAAACCGACCCCCACTGACCCGGTTTCGCCACATTTGGTGGCAGCGGTGGGATAGATTCAGCCCGTTCTAGGGGAAGCGGCAGGGCATAGGTACCCTGGTACCATCCGGCGCTTCGCGGCCAGACCTCAAGGGCGGACTGCCACACGTGCTGCAGTACAGGGGGACCACAGGCACCTAAATCACCAGTCATGGAGCCTGACTCTATGGATCCTCCCGGTGGAGCAGAGGCTGTCCCCTATGTCAGCTACCTCCGAATTACACTCCAAGAGCTGTGCCGGTTCCGGCGCATTGCCTTCTCGTCCCGCGACATCAAGGATCGGCTGATTGAGAAGCTCCAGGCCTGGGACCTGGCGAACCCGGCCGAGATGGAAGAGATGGCCGAGGGTGACGTTGACTACTGCCCCGAAGAACCGGCCATTCGCCAGGGAACCGGCCGTAGCGCCATCTCGGACGCCCAGGCCCTGCGGATGGGGGATCTGCTGACCGCTCTGGGGCCTCAAAGCTCCGAGGCCGAGCGCCTGATCATCGTTGGGGCCGTGGCCCGTGCAGTGGCACTCCCAGAACCAACAACCCCAATCCCTGCCGGGCCCCAAAGACCCCAACTACGATACAACGACCTCCCCAAGTTGGATCCTTCGTCCACGGACATCGATGCGCACCTAACCATGCTGGAGACACAGCTACAGGTGCATGACATCCCCACCACCGAATGGGCTCGCTACGTGGGGCCCAGCCTGCAAGGGAGGGCCCTTGAAGTCTACCGGAGCCTAGGTCCAGAGGACCGACGGGACTACGGTTGCCTCTGGGACGCCCTGCTGAAGAGGTATGCGATCACCCCAGAGACTTACAGAGAGCGGTTTCGTAATTTGACGCTCGCCGGCCAGGGTACCCATGTGGAACTGGCAGCCCAGCTCCGCTTAAGCTGCTCCAGGTGGGCCGAGGGGAAGAAGGCCTTCAGTCGGGAGGCCCTGGAGGACCTCGTCATTTTGGAGCAACTCCTCTCCAGGATGGAGGTCCCCGTTCGTGCCTGGGTCGGGAACCGCCACCCCAGCACCCCTGAAGATGCCGCCACCCTGGCCGACGAGTTCTTGGCCCACCGACCTCAGTGGAGAAGCCTTCCACGCCAGGACCAATGCCGAGAGCTCCGAGCCCCTACCAAAATAGCGGAACCACCCCGGCCAACTTCGATGAGACCCCAGCCGCAGCCTACGGCCGCCCCGATTGCTCCAAGGGTCCGCGGCCCTACGGACTCCCGCCAGTGTTATGGGTGCCACCAGCCGGGGGAAAACATCCGACGGGACTGCCCCCTGGCCCAATCAACGGTGCCCTTTCCCAGACCAACCCCAACCCGGGTCGCCTTTTGCCCGGAGGCGGGCGACCCCGATGAGTGTGACCACCTCCTAGATGCACCAGAGGTGGAGGAGGTGGTCTACCACGTAGAGCTTGCGAGCCTCGTGACGAACCAGGTCCCTGCCAACATGCAGGGCCACCGACAGCCCGTGGTGTTGGGACGCCGCACCGTCCAGGGACTCCGTGACTCGGGGGCATCCCTCACCCTTGTAAGAGCGGACCTGTTTCCCCAGTCTAAGGTTCTTCCCCAGCGATTAGCCCGGATTGCCCTGGCGGACGGACAGCAGCGGTCCATTCCCCGCGCCAGAGTCTACCTGGACTGGGGCCCCGGAAAAGGAGAGGTCGAAGTCGGGCTCATGCCGGATCTCCCCGCCGATGTCTTATTGGGGAACGACCTTGGGAACGGTCTCACAAGTCAGTTCGCTGGGGCCGTGACCCGCAGCCAAGCCCGGGAGAACCTTTACCGGCCTCCACCACCGACCAGTGTAACCACCGAGGCTCCTCTCCCGGAAGCCCCGCTCCCCGAACCGCCGGTGGTAAGTACCCAAGCCCCTGACGCCTCACAACTGACCGACCAGACGAACCCTCTGACAGACCTGGGGGAGGTGGATAGGGTGGCTTTTAGGGAGGCCCAGCATACGGATCCTTCCCTGTCCTCTGCCCGTAGCCTGGCCGATCGACCACCCAGTGGAGGGGCCCAGGCAGGGTTCCAGTGGGACAACGGGCTGTTGTACCGGGTCGAAGCCCCGACCAAGCCCGAGTCGCCCTGGACCGCCTCCAAACAGCTGCTTGTTCCCCAAGCCTACCGTGCACGACTGTTAGCCCTGGCCCACGATATACCCGCGGCGGGTCACACTGGGACCAGGTCCACCAGGGCCCGGCTCTCGAAGGCTTTCTTTTGGCCAGGGCTGACTGAGGACGTGCGGCGGTACCGAGCTTCGTGCCCTGTCTGCCAACGGGTGGCGGGGGCCCCGCGCAAGGTGCCGCTCAAGCAGCTGCCCCTCATCCGAGAGCCCTTCCAGCGGGTGGCCATAGATCTGGTTGGCCCCATTAATCCCCCCAGCTGAGGGGGAAAGCGTTACATCCTAACCCTGGTAGACTTCGCTACCAGATACCCGGACGCAGTGGCTCTGTCCTCCATAGATGCCGAGCACGTCGCCCAGGGACTCATGGACATCTTCAGCCGGGTGGGGTTCCCGCGTGAGGTACTCACAGACCAGGGATCTCAATTCCAGGGAGAACTCATGCAGGACTTCTGGAATCGGCACGGGGTGAGTTCTCTAAGAACCACCGCCTACCACCCCCAAACGAACGGACTGTGTGAAAGGTTCAACGGTACCCTCAAGCAGTTGCTACTCCGATACGTCCACTCGGAGGGGAGAGACTGGGACCGCTCCTTGCAGCAGCTTCTCTTTGCCTATCGAGAGGTGCCGCAGGAGTCTACCGGGCACTCCCCATTCGAGTTGCTGTTCGCGAGGCGGGTCCGGGGACCCTTGGACTTAGTCCGGGAAGGTTGGGAAGGGAAGTTTGCAAGCCCTGAGATCCCGGTAGTAGACTATGTGAGCCAAATGCGGGAGCGCCTAGCACGGCTGATGGATTTGGCCCATCAGCGATTGGAAGTAGCTCGAAGCCGTCAACGGGACGAGTACAACCGTAGCGCCCGACCCCGAGAGCTGGGGGTGGGGGAGAAGGTACTGGTCCTCGCGCCAGAACGAGGCAACAAGTTGCAGGCCAATTGGGCTGGACCGTACACTGTAGTGGGGCGACAGGGGACGACGAACTACCTAGTAGCCCACGACAAGGCAGAAAAGTGGGTACGGAACTACCACATAAAACAGGCTCAAGGCCTATGTGGTAAGGGAGGTAAGAGCGGTCGCGATATGCTGCCCGCCCATGGACAACCCTGACGTGGACCGCATCCCTGACCTACTGACAGAGGCCCGACGCCAGACAGGGCTGGCAGATGTGCAGCTTGAAGTCCAGCTATCGCGCTTGCAGAGTAGGGAGATGGGGGAGGTGTTAGCAGCCCAGGAGGCCCTGTTCACCGCGTCCCCCGGACGTACCTCCCTAGTCACTCACGAGGTCGACACTGGAGGAGCCCGACCCCTGAGGCAGCCCGTGTTCCGAGTGGCTCCCTCAGTGCTGACCGCGATGAGAAAAGAAGTAGAAGAAATGCTGGAGATGGGGGTCATTGTACCATCTCACAGTCCTTGGGCCGCCGGCGTTGTGTTGGTCCCCAAGAAGGACAAAACCACGAGGTTCTGTGTAGACTACCGGCGGCTGAACGAGGTAACCGTTACGGATGCCTATCCGATGCTCCGGCAAGGGCTACTGGCAGATTCCTCTGACCAAGGAAGCCCAAGAGCGCTCGGCGTTCATCACCCCGTTCGGCCTGTTTGAATTTACGTGCATGCCGTTCGGGATGAAGAACGCCCCCGTGATCTTCCAGAGGGTGGTCGACCGGATCCTCGTGGGGTGTATGGAGTTTGCCCAGGCCTATATCGCTATCTTTAGCGAGACATGGGAGGAACACTTGGGGCACGTGGTGCAGATCCTGGAGCGCATCCGGTACGCCGGCCTCACCATCCGCCCCGACAAGTGCCAGATGGGGATGGCAGAAGTCGCCTACCTGGGGCACCGAGTGGGCAGCGGACAGATCCGCCCCGAGCCGGCCAAGGTGGAGGCCATTCTCCAATGGCCCCGGCCGGCCAACCAGAAGCAGATTAGGGCCTTTCTGGGAGTCACAGGGTACTACCGAATATTCATCCCGCAGTATAGTACCCTGGCCAAGCCCTTGACCGACTTGACGTCCAAAAGGTTCAGTCGACTGATGCCCTGGTCCCCTGACTGTGAGGCGGCCTTCGGGAGCCTTAAGACTGCCCTCTCCACCTCCCCTGTCCTGGCTGCCCCTGACTTCCACCGGCGGTTCATAGTCCAAACCGATGCCTCAGACGTCGGGCTGGGAGCGGTACTGAGCCAAGTGGACCAGGCGGGCCACGAACACCCGGTCGCGTACCTCTCCCGGAAGCTGCTGGACCGAGAGAGGGCATACGCAACCATTGAGAAGGAGTGCCTGGCTGTCGTGTGGGCTCTAAAGAAGCTCCAGCCCTATGTTTATGGGAGGGAGTTCACAATAGTCACAGACTACAGTCCTCTCAGTTGGTTGAACCGAACCGCCGGGGACAATGGCCGTTTACTACGGTGGAGCCTGGCCTTACAATCCTATAACTTTACCATCTCTCATAAAAAGGGCCGGGACCACGGGAATGCTGATGGACTCTCTCGGCAGCAGGACACTGATGGGCGGAGACTGACAGCACCGGGCCCAGATCTCATCACTGACCCGACAGAGGGTCAGCAGGACTGATTCTGGATCTAAGCTGGGGGAGGTCTGTGGCGCAATGGGTGACGGTTACAGGCATTGTACCCAAATAAAGGTTAAGCCTGCCGCAAACCGTCGCACTCCCGCCATCCGGGTGCCATAGCTTAGATGGGGCATGTCCCCTCAAACTGCATTACGTTATGTTTGATAACCAGTTGATTTATATTATATTGTATTCAGTGCTGCTTCACTGTCCTCCCCTCTAGGGTTAATCTTACACTGTAGGAGAGTGAGCCACAGGCTGCAAGCGGGAACTTGTCTGAATGTAAATAAGAAAAAGGAGGGGGCAAGAGCAGAAAGCACATGGCCTGATTCCTGAGGGAGGGGTGAGTGAGGGAGACAGTGGTGTTGTGTGAGATCTCCGTCAGTTCCTGTCCAGGAGAGGATGAGATAGCAGTGTGAGCTGCAGGCAGGGGCTATCTACCTCAGAGATGGTACCTGACCTAGGGACAGTAATAGAGGGCAAGTGCTGGAGTCCCATCTAACTAAGGAGGATCTGGAGACACCCCAAAGGATGAAAGGTACAGTGGAGAAATCCCATAGTGAGGTAGCCTGTCACATCCAGCCCAGAGGGGAGAAGCAGCAGTGCATTGTTTCTGTGTGTGTCTGTCCCTGTTAATAAACGCGCCTCTGTGGCTTGTCCCCTGTTAATCTGTGTCGCCTGAATCTAGCGCCCACATTCTCTTGGCGTAAACCGACCCCCACTGACCCGGTTTCGCCTCAGTTGGTGATATTAACTTCCTGTTTGTGGCACATTAGTATATGGGAGGGAGGAAACTTTTCAAGCTGGGTGTTGACCATGGTGGCCATTTTGAAATTGGCCATTTTGTATCCAACTTTAGTTTTTTCAATGGGAAGAGGGTCATGTGACACATCAAACTTATCGAGAATTTCACAAGAAAAACAATCGTGTGCTTGGTTTTAACGTTACTTTATTCTTTCATGAGTTATTTACAAGTTTCTGACCACTTATAAAATGTGTTCAAAGTGCTGCCCATTGTGTTGGATTGTCAATGCAACCCTCTTCTCCCACTCTTCACACACTGATAGCAACACCGCAGAAGAAATGCTAGCACAGGCTTACAGTATCCGTAGTTTCAGTTGCTGCACATCTCGTATCTTCACAGCATTTTGTTCAGTGATGAGGCAAACTTTTATGTGAAGGGTGAAGTTAACAAACAAAACCACCGCTATTGGTCTGACACTAACCCACATTGGATAGATCCCTCCAAGATTGTTGGAACACAAAAATTGATGGTATGGTGTGGTATATGGGGTACAAAGATAGTGGGGCCATTCTGACATTTTTTAAATCTGACATGTGTCAGTTTATGTGGTAATAACTCTGGAATGCTTTTACCTATCCAAGCGATTCTGAGATTGTTTTCTCGTGACATATTGTACCTTAAGTTAGTGAAAAAATTTGGTCGATATATTCAATATTTTTGTGTGAAAAACACCAATTTTTTTTAGAAAATTTGCAAAAAATTAGCATTTTCAATATTCAAATGTATCTGCTTGTAAGACAGATAGTTATACCACACAAAATAGTTACTAGCTAACATTTCCCATATGTCTACTTTAGATTGGCATCATTTTTTGAACATCCTTTTATTTTTTTTAGGACGTTACAAGGCTTATAAGTTTAGCAGCAATTTCTCAAATTTTCAAGAAAATTTCAAAAGCCTATTTTTTTAGGGACCAGTTCAGTTCTGAAGTGGCTTTGAGGGCCTTATATATTAGGAACCCCCACAAATCACCCCATTTTTAAAACTGCACCCCTTAAAGCATTCAAAACAGCATTTAGAAAATTTCTTAACCCTTTATGCGTTTCACAGGAATTAAAGCAAAGTGGAAGGGAAATTTGCAAATTTCATTTTTTTTGCAGAAATTCCATTTTAATCCATTTTTCCTGTAATACTGAAGGTTTTTACCAGAGAAACACAACTGAATATTTATTACCCTGATTCTGCAGTTTTTAGAAATATCCCACATGTGGCCCTAGTGCGCTACTGGACTGAAACACCAGCCTCAGAAGCAAAGGAGTACCTAGAGGACTTTTGGGCCTTCCTTTTCTTAAATTATATTTCAGGCACCATGTCAGGTTAGAAGAGGTCTTGTGGTGCCGAAACAAAGGAAATCCCACAAAAGTGACTCCATTTGAGAAACTACACCCTTTGAGGAATTCATCTAGGGGTGTAGTGAGCATTTTAACCCCACAGGTGTTTCATAGATTTCATTAGAATTGTACAGTGAAAATGAAAAATTACATTATTTTCCAATAAGATGTAGCTTTACCTCAAAATTTTTATTTTTTTCAACAAATAAATGAGGAAAAGCACCCCAAAATTTGTAAAGCAACTTCTCCAGAGTACGGAAATACTCAACATGTGGTCATAAACTGCTGTTTGGGCAAGCGGCAGGACTCGGAAGGGAAGGCATGCCATTTAGCTTTTGGAGCGCTGATTTTGCTGGATTCATTTCTCTTCACCATGTCGCATTTGTAAAGCTCCTAAGGTACCAGAACAGTGGAAACCCCCCAAAAGTGACTCCATTTAGGAAACTACACCCCTTAAGGAATTCATCTAGGGGTGTAGTGAGCATTTTGACCCCACTGGTGTTTCATAAATTTCATTAGAATTGGGGACTGAAAATGAGAAATTACATTATTTTCCAATAAGATGTAGATTTACCTTAAAATTTCTTATTTTTTTCAACAAATAAATTAGGAAAAGCACCCCAACATTTGTAAAGCAACATCTCCAGAGTACGGAAATAGCCAACATGTGGTCATAAACTGCTGTTTTGGCAACCAGCAGGACTTGGAAGGGAAGGCACGCCATTTAGCTTTTGGAGTGCTGGATTGATTTCTCTGCACCATGTCGCATTTGTAAAGGTACCAGTGCAGTGGAAACCCCCCAAAAGTGACTCCATTTGGGAAACTACACCCCTTGAGGAATTCATCTAGGGGTGTAGTGAGCATTTTGACCCCACAGGTGTTTCATAGATTTCATTAGAATTGTACAGTGAAAATGAAAAATTACATTATTTTCCAATAAGATGTAGCTTTACCTCAAAATTTTTATTTTTTTCAACAAATAAATGAGGAAAAGCACCCCAACATTTGTAAAGCAACTTCTCCAGAGTACGGAAATACTCAACATGTGGACATAAACTGCTGTTTGGGCAAGCGTCAGGACTCGGAAGGGAAGGCACGCCATTTAGCTTTTGGAGCGCTGATTTTGCTGGATTCATTTCTCTTCACCATGTCGCATTTGTAAAGCTCCTAAGGTACCAGAACAGTGGAAACCCCCCAAAAGTGACTCCATTTAGGAACTACACGCCTTAAGGAATTCATCTAGGGGTGTAGTGAGCATTTTGACCCCACTGGTGTTTCATAGATTTCATTAGAATTGGGGACTGAAAATGAGAAATTACATTATTTTCCAATAAGATGTAGATTTACCTTAAAATTTCTTATTTTTTTCAACAAATAAATTAGGAAAAGCACCCCAACATTTGTAAAGCAACATCTCCAGAGTACGGTAATACCCAACATGTGGTCATAAACTGCTGTTTTGGCAACCAGCAGGACTTGGAAGGGAAGGCACGCCATTTAGCTTTTGGAGTGCTGGATTGATTTCTCTGCACCATGTCGCATTTGTAAAGGTGTCAGTGCAGTGTAAACCCCCCAAAAGTGACTCCATTTTGGAAACTACACCCCTCAAGGAATTTTTCAAGTGGTATATTGAGCAGTTTGACCCCATAGGTGTTTCATACACTGGGCAGCAAAATAATAAAATGTAGATTTTTTTTTTCAAAGAAAATGCTGCTTTAGCCTCAAATACATAATTTTCACAAGGGCTTAAAGGAGAAAAAGCACCCAGTTTGTTACGCAATTTCTCCTGAATGCGGCAATACCCCATTTGTGGAGATAAACTGCTGTTTGAGCACGTGGCAGGGCTCAGAAGGTAAAGAGCACCATGCAACATCTGAGGCCTAGTACGATGGCATTTACTGCCCTGTGTCATGAAAACAGAGGCTCTGGGGTGTCAAAACATTAGAAACCCAGAAAAGTGACCCCATTTAGGAAACTAAACCCCTCAAAGAATTCATCTACCGGTATAGTGAGGAGATTTAGATTGTAATGTAACACCTTTCAAGGTATTCATCTAGGGGTATAGTGAGAATTTTTAAATTGTGAAGTGACAACCCTCTAGGTGTTCATCTAGGGGTATAATAAGAAATACTTTAATTTTAGTAAATAAGGAGGGCAACCTGGAAAACCCGCTATGGAGGGAGAGGGAATGGCAGGTCCCACTACCAACCTACCCACCATTCCATAAAATCCAGCCCAAAAAATAAATCAAAGGCCTCAGCAAAAAAAGATTTGCTGAGACAACCAATCTTATCTGGATTTATTCCTCTCACCCAGATTTGCAACCTGGATGAGACAGACACTCCCTCGGGTCCTTGGTATAGTGAGAATTTTTAGTTTTGTTTTAGGTGTTTTTTTTTACAAATTTTAAATAATCAAATTTTAAATGGGGCAGTTCAGTAAAAAAATGAATAATTATTCATGGCCAATATGGGAGACAGAAAAGGTGAATGAAGAATAAATGAATTAAAAATCTAAGGAGGTATGATAGGTGTCCTTACGAATGCCTCGCTTGGCGCACACACAGCATTTTTTTGGGGGCTTCTGTTTTTTTTCAGTGGGGGGGATTTCAGTAGGGAAATGCTGGCCGGGATTATCCTGCTGACGGAAGAGACGGATGAACTGCCCTCCCCTTCCTGGTCACCAAATATCAGGGACTTTATGATGTTTTCCTGAAATTGCAGGAACGTATCTCCACTGCTGGCATATCTGCAGAGGACAAAGGCGTTGTATAAAGCCATCTGTGTAAGATGCACAGACAGCTTCTTATACCATACCCTGGTCTTGCGCATGGCGCTGTATGGTTTTATAACCTGGTCGGACAGGTCAACGCCACCCATATACTTGTTGTACTCCTGTACGCAGAATGGTTTGGGAACTTGGGTGGTGGATCCGCGTACAGGGACAAGGCTGCCTCTGCTGTCGTGAATGCTGGTCAGCATAAGGACGTCCCTTTTATCCTTATACTTTAGGAAGAGCAGATCGTCGCTGCAGACAGCTCTGCTCTCTCCTAATTTTAGGATCTGACCCAGCAAATTTTTGGGGAGGCCCTTCTGATTTCTGCGGATTGTTCCGCACGCCAAGGTGGATCTGGACAAGAGAACTTTTAGCAATGGGACGCTGTTGTAGAAGTTGTCCAGATATAAATTATATCCTTTGCCGAGCAAAGGATGGACAAGATCCCATACAATTTTTCCACTAATTCCTAGGAAGGGGGGGGCATTCTGGGGGATTTATTTGGGAGTCTTTTCCCTCATAGACCCTAAAAGAGTACGTGTAACCGGTGGCACTTTTTTTTTTTTTTACATTTTTTTTATCAAAAAATAAACCGCTACTCTCAACCGTGGAATGAGAACAGACCCTGCTGTATTCAATGAGTAAGGGTACCCTACCTACCAGGGGAAAAACTAAATGAGACGTGGCATTGCTACCTAACAGGGAACTCGGGCAGTGGGCAATCTAGGGACACAGCAGGGTCATGGCGACCGGGTACTGCGACAGGTGACAGATCACAGCACGGCAGAAGGGCACTGTGAGGGACTGAAATGATATATAATATATATATATATATATATATAATATATATATATATTTTTTTCTTAACCAGTGGGCACCAAAGTGCGTGATCACTGGTTAATGGGCACAAAAGGGCAGAAAAGGGGCAGATCGCTGAGTTTTTTTGTTCTTTTTTTCACTTTAACACCGTATTTCTTCTTGTCTCGGACTCTCACAAGCTCTCTGACAGGAATGAGCTTGTCAGAGACGGAGATGCCGACAAACCACTGCTCCTGTGCTGTGATTGGCCTGTCAGTACTGACTGGCCAATCACAGCTCGTGCCGGCACGGGACCACTCTGATTGGTCCTGTGCCCGCGAGTCCTGCTCGGCAACTGTCTATGACAGTTGCGATCGGGACACTGTCACCATGTCTGTTGACATGGTGACAGTTTGAAGCTTGGGCGTAACTGTAAGCCCGAATGCAGGAAATCACTTGCATTTCCGACGTGCAGTCACGCCCGTGTGCGGGAAGGGGTTAAGGTTGTGCAGCCATAAGCACAACTCCGTAATGGGCTATAAGAGGACCATAGAACCGCTGCAGCCTGGTTCAAAACCGGTAACTAGAGTTAATTACAGCTAGGATTATTTGTGGAAGAGAGAGAAAAAACCCTGGTGTTTGTGATCACACCACCTACAAAGGTTTTTACTTTTTTACTGTTCTGTATACTTGGCCTGATGGTTCAGCGTCGAAACGCGTAGCCTCTTGCAATAATTCTTATGCTATCTCAATATCTACAATTTTCTTCCACCTTTATACCAGCTGCGCCGTATATGGTTCACTATTGTTTAATTGTTTTTCCTCTCTTCCACACTTAAAATTTAGCTCTGGGGGCCTCCCATTTCTCTAGATCATCTTTGAAATGTTTCTACACCTTGAATGGAGTCCACCTGTGGTAAATTCGTTTGATTGGACATGATTTGGAAAGACACAACCCTGTCTACATAAGGTCTCACAGCTGACAGTGCATATCAGAGCAAAAACCAAGCCATGAGGAGGAAAGAACTGCCTGCAGAGCACAGAGACAAGATGGCGTGGAGGTAAGGTTCTAGAGATGGGTATAAAAAAAATTCTGCTGCACTGAAAGTTCCCAAGAGCACAGTGGCCTCCATAATTCTTAAATTGAAGAAGTTCAGAAACAACCGGGACTCCTCCAAACTAAGTAATTGAGGGCGAAGGGCCTTGGTAAGAGATGTGACCAATAGCCCAATGGTCACTCTGGCTGAGCTCCAAAGATCCTGTGTGCAGATGAGAGAAACTTCCGGAAGGTCAACCATCACTGCAGCACTCCACCAATCTGGGCTTTCTGCAGAGCAGCCAGAAAGAAGCCTCTCCTCAGTTAAAGACACATGAAAGACCGCCTGAAGTTTGCAAAAAAGCACCTAAAAGACTCTCAGGCTGTGAGAAACAAAATTCTGTGGTCTGATGAAACCAAGATTTAACTTTTTGCCCTCAATTCTAAGCGTCATGTCTGGAGGAAACCAGGCACTGATCATCACCTCTACAAGACCTTCCGTACAATAAAGCATGGTGGTGGCATTATCATGCTGTGGTGTTCTTTTTCAGCGGCTCGGACAGGGAGACTGGTCAGGGTGGAGGGAAAGATGAATGGAGCGGAGTACACAGATATTCTTAAAGAAAACCTGATCCAGAGTGCTTTGGACCTCAGACTGGGCCGTAGGGTCACCTTCCAAATGACAATGACCCTGAGCACAGAGCCAAGACAAAACAGGAGTTGCTTAGGGACAACTCTGTGAATATCCTTGAGTGGCCAAGCCAGAGCCCTTGCTTGAAACCAATTGAACATCTCTGGAGAGACCTGAAAATAGCTGTCCACCGACAGTTCCCATCCAACCTGACAGAGCTTGAGAGGAACTGCAGAGAAGAATGGCAGAAAATCCCCAAATCAAGGTGTGCAAACTGAGTAAAGGGTCTGAATACTTATGTCAAGGCCTTAACATAACAAAATGTGAAAAAATTGAAAGGGTCTGAAGACTTTCCGAATGCATTGTATATAGGTGAAAACAGCTTAAATTCGAAAACCTGAGTAAACGATAACTAGGTTGGGCCAGAAACAAGGGAGGGAGTTCCAGATGTCACATAGGTGGACCACAGGGACCATTGAGCTAGAAACTTGCCAGTTGAGTTAAAGGGAGCAGCTACCATTTTTCCATCGTGTAGTCAAAGTTTGCCAAATTAATCAATTGCACTAACCTAAGGGAAGCAGAAGTCTTCCAGGATCTGTCAATTATCAGTCTTACAGTCAGAATAACATGGCCCACTACACATCGAAGTTCTTCTGGGACCTCGGAAAGGCCAATAAAACACAGTGCTAAGGCTGGGGTTGGGGTGATCTTAAGTTATGTAATGGAGGAAATAAAAGCAAATGTAGCTGTCCAGAAGTTAAAAACCAATGGACTATTCCACCATACATGCAGCTAATTACTGGGCCGACCACAATCTCTCCAACATAGAGGGGAGTAGCCCTACCGATATGGAGGATAAAGCCAGTAGATACAATCTGAAATTTGTGGGATTCCCCAAAGGGGTGGAAAACAAAGATTGTGAAAAATGTATGCAGGAATGGATTCTGGAACAGATAGGTTGGTGCATTAGCGAACTATGTGTGGGGTCTTGGGGGATGGTGTTCGTGGGCGGGGGGAGATAGAGAGACTTTTTTCCTTTTTTTTTTCCTGTGTTGGCCATTTATAAAGAAGAACCATGCTGAAAATAGTGCCATGGAACATTAGGGGGGCCACTGCAAGCTAAAGAGGTACGCTATCTTTAACTTAATTAGGAATTACCACCCTTCGATTATATGACTACAGAAGACCCATTTGGTCAAAGATAAAATTAGTAGCTTTCAGAGGGGCTGGATTGCTCGGTCTTATCATTTGGTTTACATGTCTTTTTCCGGGGTAGTTTCCATATTAATACACAGAAAAGTAGACGCTCAGATTTATGACACTCTTATCGATATAGAGGGAAGGTATATCATCCTATATGGATGTTTTGATGGAGTAACCTGTGTTCTTGCAGCGGTATACATCCCCCCTTTTTCTTCATGTGTGATTAAGGTGGTCTCGCAATATTTGGTATCAAAACCAAAATGCCTTTTCTTAATCACTGGAGATTTCAATAAAGTCATGGATGCAGAGTTAGATCGATTCAGGAAAAATTAAATAATATCACATAGGTCAGCAACTAAGCTAATAGGTTTAACATCTGAATTGGGCGGGCTTGATATATGGTGGATGAGGAATCCCCATGTTAAGAAATTTTCATGCGTTACAAGTTCTATGTAGCTAATGTCAAGAATTGACCTCACCTTCATTAATGAACTAATGTTGAAGTATATAAAGAAAGTGTCTTATGAACCACGTGGGGTCTCAGACCACACTCCTCTTGTGGACGAGCTCGATCTGAGCTCAGGAGGGGTTAGTAAGGTTATAAGATCTTTCTATCAGTCTTGGTGAAAATTCCATTTGAGATATATAATGAATTGTCATTGTTTCTGGAAGACAACTCGGGTTACCTGGATTCAGCGATATTTTGGGATACTCTAAAAGCATTCATTAGGGGAATTGTTTTCAAAAACCAATATATTATTAAGAAAACCCAGTATATTTAAAGAGATATTATTAAAAAAAACAACTAGAGGAGGCGGAAAGGCAATATGTAGATAATCCTTTAGAAGCTACCGAATCTCAATGTAAAGTCACCCAAATTATATTTGTATGAAAACTTGATACAGAACGCACAATCATTATTTTTTTTGAGTTGCAAACAATACTATTTTGAAGCCAGTAAATCAAGTACAATTTTGGCACATATTGTAAGTAACCATCGGCCTTCTAATTATATTTCCTCCATTAAGAACACAAAGGGGTAACTTGCTCACGAAGCTAGGGAAATAGAATAATTCAGAGGAGTCTATCAATACCTGTACCGTAGGTTAAAACACTCTGAGGATAGCATAGATTGTTACCTGGATAGAATGGAATTCCCTAATATTGATAACAAACAAAGATCAATATTAGATCACCCGATAGCATCGGAGGAATTGAGAGCGTCCTTGCTGGAAACGGCAAGTAACAAAGCTATGGGGGTAGATGGAATTCCATTTGAACTATATGAGTTATACCAGGATAAATTAATCACTATTCTAGTGGAAAGAACACATTTTTCCTATGTTAGAGGTAGGCTTCCCGAATCTATTGTGAAATTATTGTGATCCCTAAGAAAAATAAGGACCCTCCCTTGCCGGAATCGTACCAACTTATTTCACTGTTGAATACCGGCGTCAAGCTTTTGGCCAAGGTTTTGGCCGGCCAGACCGTTTAAGGTAATGAACAGTATAATTAATCCGGATTAGACCGGGTTTAATCCGGGCAGGGTTATGGTAAAGAACGTCCGCCGAGTCTGTGCTAATTTACAATACGGGAAAAGGTACGCTAAGAAGGGTGCGAGCCTCTTAATCGTGCTATGAAAGCTTTTGATACAGCGGAATGGCATTTTCTTTTTAGGATTTTGGGTTGTTTTGGCTTTGGGGAAAAATTCACAAACTGGATTAAATTACTGTATGGACAACCACAGGCCAGAGTAGGCATAAATGGTCAGAAATCAGCGTGCTTTAACTTAGAAAGGGGAGTGCGGCAGGGATGTCCTTTATCCACCCTTTTATTTACTTTAGTAATTAAGGTTTTGGCAATGAATGTAAGAAACTCTGAGAATATAGTGGGTTTCCAAGTGGGTAATAAGGTTGATAAAATCTCGTTATATGCAGACGATCTTCTGTTTATAGGGGATTTATCCTCGGTCAACCATGTAATTCGGCTATATCAAGAGATTGGTGGGCAGGCCGGCCTCTAGTTTGTTAAACATCTCGGCCAAGGTTAACCCCGATCAGATTTCTTCCTTGAATTCTGTTCAAGTGTTCGAATATTTATGTGTGAAAATCTCTAGGGATCCCGCTGACTATATTACACTGAATATAATTCCTCTGTTTGAATATTTGAGGGGGAAAGTTAAAGTATGGAATAAGTTACCATTGAGCAGAGCTGCAAAAATTGCACTGATCAAATTTTTTTTTTACATAAAATCTGAATTATTTTTTTTAAAACTCCAGAAGCTATCTAGTTCCGACAATTAACGGGACTGGGAGGGCCTGGGGGCTAATAGATTTTAGTTGAAAACACTAGGGGAAAAATGGTTTAATATATTCGAAGCTCTAGAAGCCGGGGTTCTGAATTCCCTCTAATTATGATAACCAGCAGCAGGTCTGGGATGCTGTCAAACTCATTGAATAAATTAATACCTTTATTGAAGTCACTCCTATAATAGGAATATTGGAGAGTTTGACGACCTCCCGGTCTCTTGGTTTTGGAAAAAGCATCACATCATAAGGATATCGTATTTATTTGATAATGCACAGCTAAAAACTTTCACAGAACTGCAGAGACTGTACAAGGTCCCTGATTACGGTCTGTTTAGACATTTTGAAATTAAACAAGACTTTTTGGCCATTAAATATAAATCATGTTTCGTTTTAATACCTTTTCAATCATTAGAATGTTTACAAAATAAGAAAGGTCTATTGTCCTCACTATATAAAAAAAACATTTTAGTGGATGAAGGAAATAATATTAAAACACAAGGAAAATGGGATAAGGATCTTGGGGTTTGGATTGACTGGGAGTCAGTTTATAAACATATTGGAGAAGCATCATTAAATCACGATCACCGATTTATTTGTTTTATGATCAATCATAGACTTTATTATACACCAAAGCTTTTAAAGGTTATGGGGTTAAAGAATAACGATAATTGTCAGAAATGTCGAATATACCATGCAGATCTCATCTACTTGTTCTGGCGTTGTCCCAAGCTACATAGAGTGGGGTGGCAGCATCTATTTCTAAATTAATTCGGAAAGAGGTTCCAATGGAACCGATGCTATTTATTTTTGGCATCGTCGGTCTTTCGAAAGATTGTGGTTGCAGTAAATTAATTAGAAAGATTTTGTTTCTGGCAAGATTGGTTATCATTTATAAATGGATTTCAAAAGATTTCCCACAGGAAGTAGAATGGCCCCATATGGTAAATAGAGTGATATTTTTAGAAAGATCATATTACTTGACACTAAGTAAAGAGGAAGGGGATTTTTTTTTTAATAAGATCTGGAACAGTGGAATTATCCCTCGAACAGAAAAATACCTTAGAGCTGGTTTAAAATGTGTTAGTAGTTGTTTGGGTAATGTTTTGTTTTTTTCTCTCTCTCTCTCCCCCCTCCCCATGCAATATTTTGCGGGGTTTTAGTGGGTGATTGTTGATTCTTCAGTATTATCTATTTTAACCCCTTTCGGGATAGTGTCTGTACTACATAACACTTTGTTTAATATGATGTTAACTTGGAACATTTCCTTTGTTTTTTTGTTATATAGTATGGAATATTTTGATGTAATTCAACAATAATAAAAAATTATATTATAAAAAAAAAAAATGGGGTCCTACCCTTGGAACCCCCATGATTCAGTTAAACTATGAGGCCTTTACACTCTATGGAATATGGTGGAGCTCTAGTACCACAGATCTTTGTACTGCTGATCAGTGGGAGTCTTTGGATCAGACCAATTAAGGCCTTTTTTTTTTTTCCCAGACAACCCCTTTGACAGTGCATACTAGAAGTGTCCTATATCTTCCCTAACAATCTAGCCCTTTCACAACCATTTATTTAATAATTTGTCTTTGGTGTGACTGAATGGACTCTATGCCCAAACATCTGTATATGCCTACAGCGGCCCTTACTATTCTTTTAAATAAGATGCATCCAAACTCATTCTACTGTGTTTAGTGAAGGAACATTTATTCAGCGGACTTTTAGTGACCACTGGTTATCAGGAAGGTTGGCACTGCACCAGTCAATAAAAAAATGGCTGCTATATAGCGTTCCTTGTACTGACTATTGATTTATAATTTGCTAGACTCAATCATGCACAGGGATAATTGTGATGTATTAGCTGAAAGTGTCAGACACCTACAATTCAATATCTGAAAAACCTAGATAGCTGAAATTGAAAACAACGTGTTCTACACTGAACAATGCTTAGTCTACCAGGGACTCATATTTCGTACTCATGTAACCTTGAACTGCACCTTTAAGACTTGTACCCAAAACGAGCAGTGCTGTGCCATACTGAAATCAGAAATTTGCAGCTGGCTGCCTTTTATGATTTTCCCAATAGAGGTGTGCCATGCAAATTTGCAGGTCTCTAGACTAGACTACACATTTACCAATTAACCTGTATTGTTTATTTCAAGAGCTATAAGAAAGTTATGTAACCCATCACAGTGAAAGCGTTCTATACTTAGCAGTAATGAGTAAAGAGTTTATCTACTGGCATTCAAGGTCACACTGACAGAAACACCAGTGAAAATATGTCGGGTGTATTGGGTTACAGGATTTAATTTCCGCTAATGTTAATTTACGAGTCGGAGAATAATCCGGTTTTGTATTTAATATATATTTTGACTCTTTAATAGAAAATTCAAAAATGATATTTTTGGAGTTTCGATCAAAGACACATAATATGACGTCATGTTCATTTAAAAACATTGTTTTCAAAATACATGAATATGTTTTATGCCATTCTTATATACTGTATGTAGTATAAGAGTTTCAATGCTGGACACCCACTAAATTCGCACCATTTGATTTCACAAACATTTACGTTACCCTTCAGGTCATCTTTCATCATATTTCATTATCTCTACAACCCCCACATACTTGGCCCAAAAAGCCAGAGTGCAAAGTGCATAAGTATTTGTATTTGACATATAAACTGCTACTTATATTTATACAATAGTCTTGTAGCTTGTGCATTGATTCTTATGATTTTCACTTTTATGTTTTTAACAGCCTAGAGTCACCCCAGAAGGAGAATACCTTCCACTGGACCATACAGATATCAATGTTGGATTTGACAATGGCACAGACAGAATATTCTTGGTATCTCCAGTTACTATTGTTCATGAAATTGATGAAGAAAGTCCTTTGTATGAGTTTGGCAAGGCAGATGTAGAAACGGCTAATTTTGAGTTGGTAGTCATCCTGGAAGGCATGGTGGAGGCTACAGCAATGACTACACAATGCCGCAGTTCTTATCTACCTTCTGAGATCCTATGGGGTTGCAGATTTGAACAAGTCCTATTTGAGAAACGTAATCACTATGAGGTGAACTACCTGCACTTTCATCGCACATACGATGTTCCAAATACACCCACATGCAGCGCCAAAGAGCTATCTGAAAGAAAATATTCAATTGTGGCTCGTAGTTCCTTCTGCTATGAGAATGAAGTGGCCCTTAACTGCATCTGTGATGAGGAGCCACCTGCCCTTGTGGGCACTAAATCATTGAATCCAGAGGTTTCACTTGAGTTAGACATGTTCAGGGTTGTGGATCCCTTAAATGAAATATTACTAACATGATTTTCTAAATGATTCTACTTTAACAGGTGGGCTTTGAGGGTGAAAAATGGAGACTGGAACTGACAGTCTTTTGGAATTAAACATGCAGAAGAAGATATCTTTTTACATGAAAAAAGGCTTTTCGGTAAGGGGGAGTCAGAGATTTGGGCAAAACTACCATTGATATTTCTTTACCACTAAGCTTTGTGAAAGTGGTCACCAATTGAATAAGTCAATCAAGTCATTTGCTTTATGATACTAGATTGCTTTCTTTCATTTCCGTTTCAGAAAATGCTGCTTGTTCTTTGTTTGGTGGTCCTGAGTAGCCAAGAATTTATAACTCACATGTAATACAAGTTATAACTATGGGACATGGCAAGGTATCAGCAAAGTAAACTTACTATGAAATCCTCACAACCAAGACTAGTGTGTCTTGTTCTAACTAGGACACCTTATTGACTTCTGTGAAGTGTAGACAAATAATTCGCTCTGAATGTCATGTAAACATTTGCTGAGAAATACAATTCCAAAAAGTTAAAACACCAAATATAACCAAATGCAACACTGAAACTTTAAATTGTAACCAAATTTTACTTATTACCTATACACCATGGAGAAGCATTTGGGGTTGGCTAATAAGATTTATGGAATCCTCAGAGGCATAAAACTATAATTATCTGTTGACGAGGCTTGTGACATTATGTCCCTGGCTCCTAGAGAATCGTTAAGACGGCATCAGATAAATATTGTTTTATCCCATAAAATAGCTCTCTCCCATTGTATATTCATTGTGGTACTTTTTATTACACATTATGGTCCCCCAAAATGAAAAAAAAAAAAAAGTATTGTAATCAATTCTTCTAGATTTATAATTAAAAAAGGAAAAACACATTTTACAAAGACAAAAAGTAATAATAAAAATAATTTACATGTATAAAAGGTTTTTTGGTACACATGCATTAGCATCATGTACATCTTAAAGTTTACCTTTTCAAAATGTTCAAATATATCTTTTTTGTAAAGAAAATAGGTGAAATATTTGTTGATGAAACTAAATTGGAGTAAGTTAGAGAAAAAAAATTTGGAGGATGGCAAATTGTATTATGGAAAATAGGTTTGTTCGGTGCTAGGGGCATAAATTGACACATTTCAGTTTTTTCTGATGTTCATCCATGCAAATCTGACTTGAAAAGAAATGTACATTTTAATGTGCACAGTAATGTTCTTTCAAAGTTATGTTGCTTACTGTAAAAGAATACATGCATTGTTAAGGAAGTATTGATTTTAAATGGTCATGCACAATATGTACGTTAATGTGGACAAAATATTGTGCTTCAAAATAAAACACTTCTCACTATAATTAAACATTTTATATCTACTGAAGAAACATGACTTTAGATTTCAATTGTACAGGGTGACTGATTCGGTCACCAATGAGTTAAAGACTTAGGGCGTCTTGCACACGACCGAGTGCCACTTGGTCCGTTTTTCACGGCATCTGAGTGGTACCCAATAGTTTTCACGAACCCATTCACTTCAGTGGGTAAATCGGGTCCGTGAAAACGGATCCGACTCTCCTATCCGTGGAACATAAAACATGTCCTATCATTCCACGGATCACGGAGGGGACTCATGCGACACAAACGGTCATGTGTAAGAGCCCTTATCTCTTCTATAATCAAAGACACATAGTCTTAAAGGGGTATTCCCATCTTAGACATTTATGGCATATCTGAGCTCTGGGACCTGCACCAATCTCCAGATAAGTGGTTAACCGACTCCTGTCCTGCCTGATGACATCCAGGCGGAAAATTAATGAAGAGGTGGCTGCTTGCTCAACTGTTTTCGTAACTCCCGTAGGAATTAATAGAGAGCTGCTAACATGTGCTGCCACCGCTCCATTGATTCTCTGCCTGGATGCGGCAGCTGGCAGGTGGCCCCCATTCGGGAGATATGAGCAGGACGTGAAGCTGGGACCTGCATCTGTCAGACATTTTTTGCATATGCCGTGGATATGCCATAAATGTCTTAGATGGGAATAACCCTTTAATGGACGGCCACCAACCGTTTGCATAGGGAGCAAGCAGAAGAAAGTGACCTACAGTATTGTAAGTCTGACAGCATGCTTATTATGTTATACTGTAGCACTACACAATGTCATCTGGTGGTAGACACGAATAGTACCAGGATTTGTTTAGAACAGTTTCCTTGCCATATTTTCAGTTCCAAGGAGAATCTGACAAGTCTTCATTGCAGGTTTTCTTTTGTAAAATTATAACACTTTAGAGATCTTGTCTTAAACATTATACACTATCTTCAATGGATGCCTTCCTGACATATTATCTTATACCCATGTCCATAGCTAAAGAGGCCAACCAAAAAGATAAAAACTGTGCTACACCTTAGTAATCCGCCATATTCAGAATGATCATTGCTGATTTTGTTAATGTTCAATGTGAGGAGAAACAAGACTTTGTTACCTATGTATGAAAAGTATAACTGATGTTAGATTTTTGGACAGGTTTCTTAAAGAGGCTCTGTCACCAGATTTTGCAGCCCCTATCTGCTATTGCAGCAGATCGGCGCTGCAATGTAGATTACAGTAACGTTTTTATTTTTAAAAAACTAGCATTTTTGGCCAAGTTATGACCATTTTTGTATTTATGCAAATGAGGCTTGCAAAAGTCCAAGTGGGTGTGTTTAAAAGTAAAAGTACAACTGGGCGTGTATTATGTGCGTACATCGGGGCGTGTTTACTACTTTTACTAGCTGGGCATTCTGACGAGAAGTATCATCCACTTCTCTTCATAACGCCCAGCTTCTGGCAGTGCAGACACAGCCGTGTTCTCGAGAGATCACGCTGTGTCGTCACTCACAGGTCCTGCATCGTGTCAGACGAGCGAGGACACATCGGCACCAGAGGCTACATTTGATTCTGCAGCAGCATCAGCATTTGCAGGTAAGTCGATGTAGCTACTTACCTGCAAACGCTGATGCTGCTGCAGAATCAACTGTAGCCTCTGGTGCCGATGTGTCCTCGCTCGTCTGACACGATGCAGGACCTGTGAGTGATGACACAGCGTGATCTCTCGAGAACACGCTGTGCCTGCACTGCCAGAAGCTGGGCGTTCTGAAGAGAAGTGGATGATACTTCTCGTCAGAACGCCCAGCTAGTAAAAGAAGTAAACACGCCCAGATGTAACACACATAATACACGCCCAGTTGTACTTTTACTTTTAAACACGCCCAGTTGTACTTTTGCAAACCTCATTTGCATAAATACAAAAATCGTCATAACTTGGCCAAAAATGCTCGTTTTTTAAAAATAAAAACGTTACTGTAATCTACATTGCAGCGCCTATCTGCTGAAATAGCAGATAGGGGTTGCAAAATCTGGTGACAGTGCCTCTTTAAGTTTCTTTCAGGGTATTTCATCTATTCTTAAGTAGTACCACGCAAGAAACTGTGATGGACTAGTGGTTCAAAATAATAATGAACTTATTTTATTAATGAAAAACTTGAAATAGAATGGTGTCAAAGTTTTGCATCTAATATGAAGTGCCAAATGTAAAACTTGAAGGAAAACTAGAATCAAAGGCTTCTCCATCACAGTATCACAGGGAAATATTTCTCCAAATTGGTAGTAGTTAGCTGAAAAGCCCTACAAGTGCTATGTACCGTTTATGATGAGATGTGAAAAGAGTCCTATACTGGACACGCACAATGTTCTTGTTATAGTTTACTGTGAGTGTGGTCGAGATGAAGAATAAGAAACAATAGACATGTGCATCATTTACCCTATTCGGACATAAATTATATCAATAAAGTTTTGTCCAAATAAAAAAATATTCACATGTATAGCTGGAAGTAATTCCAGCATTGTTGACAGTTATACTCTGATACCCCTGTTCAAGGTGCAAATGTTTCAGGTTTGTTGCAAATAAAGAATATTTTGGATCTTAGCGGAATGGTTCTGTTTTATTTTCGACCATTTTTTTTATTAATAACTGCAATTGTTTTCAAAGAACTGGTTTATGGAGCATGTAAATCTTTTGCAATCTATATTTGTGCAGTTCATTGGAGTTAAGGCCATTTAAGAGCGGCTTAGGTTTATGTCCCATTGACGCTCGGGGGTGGAGCCTGCCCAGTTGTAAATGTATTCATGAATTTGCATATCAGCCGCCAAAAAGAACGGAGCTGCTTGCAGAAGAACGTAGTCACCTAAATACATCAAATAATTGGGAATAACAAATATATATCACCTTTGTTGGCAAACTCCTCTTTTATTGAACCCGTTTGTCCCAATTCAAAAAGTTGAACAATATCTAGTGAATTCTTAAGATGGTGATACACATAAGAGAAAATCGATCATATTTCCACATATAAGCTGTTCACATCTGCGTTGGGGTCCCGTTCTGACATTCCATCGCAGGTTTCCGTCAGAACGGGAACCTGAGCAGGCACAATTTCCGTCTACATCACCATTGATTTCAATGGTGACGGAGCTGGTGCCCCTGGTTTCCGTTTGTCTCTTTTGTGCACCGGACCCGTAGTTTTGCCGGCAGCAATAGCGTAATCGACTACACTATTGAAATCAATGGTGACAGTTTGTGTCTGCTCAGGGTCCCGTTCTGACGGAAACCTCTGACGGAACGTGAGATCGGGACCCCAACGCAGATGTGAACAGAGCCTTAAAAAGGTTTTCACATTTTTACTGTTCATTAAAGGGCTTTATATATTTATTCTGGTCGGTCTAGTTTTATAAATGTTTTTATAGATTTCATAATTAGGGTAAAGAGCTCACTGATATAATTTTATATGTACTGTAGTTTGGAGTTGCTTGGTATAGTCATTACCTTTCTCATTCCTTATCCTTTTTTATTTTGCACTATTAATTATGACATAGATGGTGCTCAATTGTTTTCCATTTTAACAGTTGGAGATATTCATCAAAATATTCCCATTGAGATTTAACTTTTTCTTAAAGTGGCCATAGACATTAGTTATTTGTTGGCCTATCCAGCCAATCATGGTGGAATTTGCTGACAATCTTAAAGGGAATGTGTCGCAAATTAAACCTTTTTTTTTTAAGTGTCGTTACTTATTTCTATTATATTTTTTACGTTTTTTTGCTGTATTTTTTATTTTTTTTCCTGTATGGTGGAAAGTATTAAAAATTAAATAATAATTTGACATGTTTTCCAATGTTGGCCACCAGGGGGAGCACTTCCCAGAATTACAGCAAGGTGAATAAGGCAAAGCAACCTGACTCACAGCTGCTGTAAATGTGGGAGGGAACCTCACCCCCTCCTCCCACAAGCCAGGTAAAGGTGTCTTCAAATTGCTAAGCAGTGTCCGGCAGCCATATTGGGTGTGATTGTGCAGCTGGAAGAAGTTATAGGACACACCAAAAGGCTAAGTGTATGTTCACACGCTTACTAAACAAAGGGAAAACAGCTCCTGATTTTCAGCCATTTTTTAATCAAACTCGCGTTTTTTAACGGCCGTTGACTATAAAGTCAATGAAAAACGGCTCCAAAAACGTCCCAAGAAGTGATGTGCACTTCATTTTGGTCGGGCGTCTTTTTACGTGCCGTTTTTGGAAAACTACCACCTAAAAAACGCCCTGTCGGAACCATTGAAACCAATGCGCAGATGTTTGTAGGCGTTCTGCTTCCGATTTTTCAGCTGAAAACATTGTGTGTGAACTAACTGCATTTACGTCTGAAATGACGGAGCTGTTTTCAGGAGAAAACAGCTCCGTCATTTCAGACGTAATTGCTCGTACTCGCGTTTTGCGAGGCGTCAATTACGGCCGTAATTTGGAGCTGTTCTTCATTGAATTCAATGAAAAACGGCTCAAATTACGTCCCAAGAAGTGTCCTGCACTTCTTTGCCGAGGCTGTTATTTTACGCGCCGTCTTTTGACAGCGACGCGTAAAATTACAGGTCGTCGGCACAGTACGTCGGCAAACCCATTCAAATGAATGGACAGATGTTTGCCGACGTATTGGAGCCGTCTTTTCAGGCGTAAATCGAGCCGTAAAACGCCTCGTTTACGCCTGAAAATAGGTCGTGTGAACCCAGCCTTAGAATGATGAAAGTGAAGTGAATGACTTTTCAGTTGACCGGTTCACACGCCGTGTATTTGACATGTTTTTTTTTGCACATTGATTTTGCGTGTTTGGGGGATTTGTGTGTGTGTGTGTGTGTGGGGGGGGGGGGTGCTCGCCGCTGATTCTTCAAAACAGCTGATAAGCGGCTATGAAGTATCAGCGGCGCCCGTGCACACTCCGCTCTGCCACACACACACACGGGAAAAGTCTTAAAGGGGTCGTCCAGGAAAACATGGCGCCGCACCTGTCCTCAGGTCGTGTGTGGTATTACAGCTCTGTCCTATTCACTTCAATGGAGGTGAACTGCAATACCAGACACAACCTGAGGACAGGTGCGGCGCTGTGTCTCCAATCCGGACACCCCTTCTGTCCTGAGATGACCCAACGGGGGAGGCGGGTGTCAGAGCCACCCACCGCCATCACTGCAGACAGAACCACACAACTACGGCATGAGGGCTGGGCTTGTCCTGAGTGCACTGTCTCTTGTTATGGACAGATTTATAGTCACATGAACCCCGTCTGATGAACCGGTAACCTAGGTCCAATCAAATGACAGAGGGGGTCACCAAAAACCCTGTGCACCCTCAGCCCGTCCATCCAGACCTTTCCTGGTTATATCTGCGTCTGGGAAAGCTGGGTGACCACCATTACCCCTCATACTGGAGTGTTTAGGGATATGACTAATGAACCTCTCACACTCGCAGGGTATGGAGCACGCTCACCGCGTGAATGCGCTCCATACTTCTCCCCCTTCACCCTGACGTAAGTGCACGTCAAGGTGCGTTAAGGGGTTAAACATAGCAACACATGACAAATATGTCCAAGGTACTCTATATGGCCAACAATATGTGCACACCTGACCATCAAACCTATATGAGCTTGGACATCCAATGCCAAAACCTTGGACGTTAATATGTAGTTGGACCACTTTTCGGCTACAACAGTCTCCACTCTTCTGGAAGGGTTTTCCACAAGATTTTGGAGTGTGTCTGTGGGAATTTGTGCTCACTCAGAAAAAAAAATTGAAGAGGTCAAATTGGATGAGAAGGTCTGGCTCACAATCGACATTACAATTAATCCTAAAGGTGTTTAAAGGCTATGTACACCTTTTGAAATAGTTTTCTTTTTTAGTGTGATTGGTGCAACTTTCCAAAAACTTTTTATTAAAAATTATTTTAACTTTGAGAATACAGCCGCTTTGTATCCTGTATACAGAGGAGCTATATCTTGCACTACATCCTGTATCTGTCAGGTCCGCGGGACTGACGGGTCCAGTGTCAGCGGGTCCTGTGTGTCTCTGACACGCAGAATCAAGTGGTCTCTGACATGCAGGACCCGCTTTCACTGAACCCGTCAGTCCCACGGACCTGACGGATTTGGGTCTTAGGGCACAATACAAAGCAGCTGTATCTCAAAAATGTTAAATCATTTTTATTAAAAAGTATTGTAGGGGCGTGGCTTTGACATGGCGGTGTGAGGACGTGTTTCTCAGGAGCTCCGGACCCACACTTCAGTAAATCGCCCACAAAGGGCTCACTTACCTGTTCATGGTGAGTGATGACGAAGGGGAGGCACCGCAAGAGCCTCTCGGTCACTCCCGTAACCCCGTCCATAGACAGGTTCCTCCGTTCCCGCCGAGACGGAGCTTCTCCTCGGCCTTCCTCCACTTCTGCTGTAGGCCACAGTCAGACCACGCCAGCACGTGAGTGCTGACCCGCTGCCAGTTCCTCTGTTCCGGCGATCCTCAGCTGCCGCTTTCAGGACTGCACTCCCGTCATCCTGCCGTCAGAGGTAGGTCAGAGCTCAGCAGCCATGTCTGGGGCGTCTCCTCCGCCGTTGGCGGATGTCCTTCTCCCCCTCCAGCCGCAGCCTGAGTCAGGACAGGACAATGGCCACATGGCCTTGCAGGGTGGGGTGGTCCCGGCGCCATTTTCCCTCACCTCGCAGCGGTTCTCGTCCTCCGTGGATTGGCTGCATCTAAGTCAGGGGACGCCGGCTATTTTGAGGAGGCCACTCACCCCATCAGCTGTTTCGGGGGACCATCTTGCTGCCTCATCCCCGGGAATGCCCCTCTATGGAACAGACCCTAGCGGAATTGCGGGAAATGGTGCGGGTATTGCCCACCAAATCTGATCTGGATGTACGCCTCTCCCGGCTGGAAGGGAAGCACGATAGGGCCATAGGGGCTGTTTCAAAAGAGGTACGCTTATTGGCGGGTGGACACTTTGGAACGCCAGAACTCTGTCCACACCTTGGACATCTCGGTTCTTTCCCAGACCGTGGAAACCCAATCTACTCAAATGCGGGATTTTTTCATTACACCTGGATGATGTGGAAAATCGGGGGAGGCGGAACAATCTGAAATTGAGAGGCATCCTGGAATCTGTGCCCCCAGAGGGGTTATATGATGCGGTTACTCATATCTTTAATAAGCTCATGGACAGACCACGTGATATGGCCATTGAGATGGACAGAGTGCATAGATTGGCGGGTCCTCGGACCAGGGAAGGTAATCGCCCATGGGATGTCATATGCAGAGTGCTCCTTTACAAGCAGAAGGAGGATATTGCACGGCGGGCATGGCAGAAGGGGGCCATTCCCTTCAATGGCTCAGAGGTTACTGTCTTGCCGGGTGTCTCCAGACTGAATCTTCACATGCGCAGGGTTGTCCGCCCCTTGCTGGAGGCAACTAAAGAGGCGGGCGCTACCTATCGATGGGGCCATCCCTTCCACATCATACTGCGCCGTCAGGGACACTCGTTTGCTGTCTGCTCCCCGGATGATCTGGAAGAAGCCTTCAGTTTTCTGGAGATCTCCCCAGTGCGGCTCCCAGATTGGACAGAGCCCCCCATCGCTCTTTCCTAGAGGCGGCTCCTACCCGGATCCTGCGCGTCCGAATCCGCCTCGTTCCAGAGATGGGTCTGTCGGGCTGAGGTCACTGGGGCGGCGTTCCCCTCGCAGAGACTGTCCTACCTAATTATGACCGCCTAGTTTAATTCTCACCGCAGGGGCCTTGATTATGGTTGAATATTATCTGTGCTTAACTTTTCCTTTGCAGTGTTCTTCATGAGAGGCAGATGTCGGCAATGGTGGTGATCATGAACAGGACACTTTGTTCAGTATGTTGGGTTTGGGGTTATTGTGTCGGGGGATTTATCTCTGTTTAGCTGTCAAGGGACGGGAGGTCCAAGCTGCCCACAATAGTTTAACGGTTGGGTCCGGGGTTCCGTTTAGCTCATTTTGATCTTTTTAGTTTAATTTGTACTTCCTTGAAGGATTGCTTCTTTTGCACCGCTGTCGTTCTTCATTCCCCATTAGGGTTCCGTGCTGTTGTCTCGTGGTCGGGGGGTATTTTGCCTCCTGAGGACGACGTATCACGCGAAGAGTTGGTGAGGGGTTTTGTACTCCGCTACTAGTGAGGCAGTCTTGTTCTAAATTCTTGATACTTTTGTTCTGCCTAAGGGGGTCTTTCCATTTCTCTCCCCCTTTGCCTTCCCTTCTCTGTCCTACCTTTTCTCCCAATATGTCTAACATCACCGTTGTCTCCCTGAATGCACAGGGCCTGAACATCCCGGAAAAGCGATCCTCTATTCTCCGTCTCCTCTGGAAGAAGAAAGCACAAGTGGCGTTTCTTCAGGAAACCCACTTCCGGGCAGATTGCATACCAAGATTGACGGACTCCCATTATACGGAGGGGTATCATCAGGGGCGTAACTAGGAAAGACTGGGCCCCATAGCAAACTTTTGACTAGGGCCCCCCCTCTGCTGGGTATCACGCAACCCCCCCCCCCCTTTATAGATAGTGCCTCCCTATAGATTCCACCACACAGCGCCCCCCTATAGATAGCACCATACACAGCCCCCTGCAGATAACGCCATACAGCCCCCCCTGTAGAGAATGCCATACAGTCCCCCCTGTAGAGAATGCCATACAGCCCCCCCTGTAGATAATGCCATACAGAACCCCTCTGTAGATAACGCCATATAGCCCCCCCCCCAAAAAAAAAACGGCCTATAGTTTGTCCTACAAAAGACATGCATCCCCTATCCACAGGATAGGGGATACATGTGTGATCGCTGGCAGCGATAAGGAGAATGGGGGACCGAAAGTCCCCCGAAGTTCTCCATGACTAACCTCGGACTTCCGGCGTCTGCGCAGTTCAATAAAAATGAAAGGAGCGCTAGTCACGCATGCGCACAAGCGCGACCGGCGCTCCATTCATTTCTACGGAGCTGCCGACACAGACCCCGGAAGTCCGAGGTTTGTCATGGAGAACTTAGGGGGGACTTTCGGTCCCCCGTTCTCCTCATCGCTGCCAGCGATCACACATGTATCCCCTATCCTGTGATTAGGGGATACATGTCTTATGTAGGAACAACCCCTTCAGTGGCGTCGCGCTGTAGCAGCCATAGCGGCTGCTAGCGGAGCCTGCGGCCATGGGAGGGGGCCGTGCCGGCGGGTGGCACGGGCCCCCTCATGCTGCAGGCCCTGTAGAAGTCGCTACGGCTGCTATAGCGGTAGTTACGCCACTGCGTATAGGTTTGTACGGCGTATAACTACAGCTCCCAGCATGGCCTGAACAATGATAAGGATATGCTGGGAGATGCGGTTTCACAAAAAAAATCCTATCACCATCATCTCGCTGCAGATCATACAGTGACTACATTACTGATTAGAGGCAGAATAAACATTTACATTAAGTGACTCACCGGTGACGTCTCAGATTCTAGTTCTTTTCTTCTCCCTCCGGCTCAGACATCTATGATGGATTTCTACCGGCCATGACCCATTTCTGCAGTTTTCCGTTCAGATGTCTTCAGCTTCTCACTTTTAAAACATTTCTGCACCTATAAACAAAGTTAAAATTCTCAACACATCTAAATATAACTGTCACAAACACACAACATGCCCCCTGTAGATAGTGACCTACATAGAAGCCCCTATAGATAGTGCCCACATATGGACTCCAGAGCTGCAAGGCAATAGTGCTAACCACTGAGCCACCGTGCTGCCCTACATATAGCTTCCCCTATAGTTATTGCTCCACGTATAGGCCACCTCTGTACATAGTGTCTCACATATAGCTCCCCCTGTATATAGTGTCCCACATATAGCCCACCCCTGTAGACTGTGCACTACATATAGCCACCCTGTTGCTAGTGCCCCACAGGTAACCCACCCCTGTATATAGTGGCCCACATATAGACCCCCCTGTATATAGTGGCCCACATATAGACCCCCCCTGTATATAGTGGCCCACATATAGACCCCCCTGTATATAGTGGCCCACATATAGAGCCCCCTGTATATAATGGCTCACATATAGAGCCCCCTGTATATAGTGGCCCACATATAGACCCCCCTGTATATAGTGGCCCACACCCCCACATATAGACCCCCCCTGTAGCTACTGCCCCACATATAGACCCCCCTGTAGCTACTGCCCCACATATAGAACCCTATATATAATAGCCCACATAAAGATGACCCCCCCCACTATAGATAATGCCATTCGCATTTTTATGAGGGAAAAAAAACAAAAACTTGACATACTCACATTCTCCGGTTCCCACGCTGTTCACTGGCGATGCAGACATGCTCTCTTCTGAGCATGTCTGCAGGAGCTGAACGAGCGTCCTCCAATGACGCTGATTGGCGGGGCAGAATGACTTGCCCCGCCAATCAGCACCTTCTAAGCATGGAAGCGGCGCGATGATGTCATCGCGCCGCTAGCCAATCAGTATCATTGTAAGGCACTGGATGGTCAGGCACGGAACATGCCCGGCCATTCAGTGCTAATACATGTATTTGGCTGCCGCTAGCACTGGGGCCTCCTCCGGTGCTAGCGACACCTACAGGCATGAGAGGGCCTGTGTAAGGCTCGGCGTCGCGGGCCCCACAGTAGCGACGCTACCGCTGTAGTAGCCATAACGGCTGCTAGCGGCGCCACCGGGCCCCCTCAAGCCCCGGGCCCCGTAGCAGCCGCTACTGCTGCTACCGCGGTAGTTACGCCACTGGGTATCATAGTGCGTCACCTGATTCCAAGACCAAAGGGGTCTCCATCCTGATCTCGCGTTCTCTTCCTTAGGAGCATGTGGAGACTCGGGCGGATGGAGAGGGAAGGTATCTCTTCGTGAAAGGTAGGTTGGCTAACACACTGTTCACACTGGCTTCATATTATCTCCCTAACACTAGTCAGGTTGCCTTCTTGGAGAGGGTTTTGGTGGAGTTGGATGGTTTCCTGGAAGGAGCTCTAATACTGGAACGTGAATCTGAAGCTGTTTGCTAAGATCCTGGCTCATAGGATTACCCCCCTCCTCCATAATGTGATCCATTACGATCAGGTAGGCTTCATGCCTCTTAGGGTAGCTCGGTATAGTACCACAAGGGCAATTAACTTGATACACCACGCGGCTGCCTCGGCCCTGCCCATGCTCTTTCTGTCCACGGATGCGGAGAAGGCCTTCGACAGGGTCGGCTGGGACTTTATGCTGGCCACCTTGCGGCATATTGGGTTGGGCACTCACATGATGCAATGGATTTCAGGCCTCTACTCCCCAGGTTAAGGTCAATGGTACTTTTTCGTCCCCTCTCGCTATCTCTAATGGCACTACGCAAGGTTGTCCCTTGTCTCCCTTCATTTTCATTTTGTGCCTGGAGCCCTTCCTGTGTCAGGTTTGCTCCAATTCTGACATAGCGGGTGTATCGCTGGGAGGACGGTCCCATAAGGTCGCTGCGTATGCAGATGACCTGCTTTTCTTTCCTTTCTCACCGCGCCCAGGATCTCCTTGCCCAATCTCCTGGTGAAGATGAGTAGATACTCGAAATTGTCCAACTTCAAAATTAATTATCAGAAGTCGGAGGCTCTAAATGTCTCGTTGCCACAGTCTCTGGTGTAAGATCTGTCCGGGGTCCTTCTCTTTCAAATGGGCTAGAGACTCGCACAAGTATTTGGGGGTCCAGCTCTCCAGGGATCTATCTCCCCTTTACACAGTTAACTACCCTCCCCTTCTTCAACGTGTAAACAGCGATCTGGATTCCTGGACGAAGGGCACCTTTACTTGGTTCGGCAAGTGTGCAATTTATAAAATGAATATCCTGCCGCGGATCTTGTACCTCTTTCCGGCCCTGCCGATTCATATACCCCGGACCTTCTTTCAAGCCCTGTTGTCCTTACTCCATAGATTCATATGGGTGGGAAAACCAGCCCGTATAGCCCGTTCCATGCTTTTCCGTTCCAGGTGTGGGTCTTCCGGACTTCGTCTCTTATCATCAGGCCTCACACCTTTCATGGATTCTGGATTGGTTTAGGCACATGGAGGTTAAACAGTGGGTCTCGATGCAGCAATCCATGCTGGCAGTACCTCTGCAGGCTCTGCCTTGGTTGGGCAGGGATACTTCCCTATCGGCGCGGACACACCCGACGATTGGACCCACCTTGGCGGTTGCGTCCCGGCTCTTTCCCCGGACAGATATTTCTCCATCTCCCTCCCCCCCTGTTCCCAGTCCTGGGCAATCCCGCATTCCCCCCAGGGCGAGAAAGGGGTCCATTCCGGCGTTGGTTGCAGGCAGTTAAGGGGCACGCAGCGCATTTCTTACAAGGGGAGGCGTGGTTGACTGGCCCACAATTATCTGCTCTGACAGACCATCTTCCTTTTACCGCTTGGCAGATCACTCAATTGAGACATTTCCTCGTGTCCTTGCCTAACCCTTCGGTATATCCGCGGGATAGTTCCCCTTTTGATCTCCTTTGTACAGGCACGGGCACATTGCGTCACTATCTGTCCAGGCTATATACTCTACTGATTTCCCTTTCCAATCTTTCCACACCTTCCTACCTGCTCAGCTGGGAGAGGGACTTGGGCCTAACATTTACCGCAGAACATAAAGATCGTTTATAAGTCCTCCATGGCTATCAGGTTTCAGGAGGCGAGATTTAAGATCCTATCGTGTTGGTATAGAGTTCCTTCCAGGTTGCATACAATGATTCCTGCGGTCTCACCGCTGTGTTGGAGATGTGGAGACCAGGTGGGCACGATTTTGCATATTTTCTGGGAGTGCCCGCGGCTGACAGATTTCACGCATTTCCACCTTCCGCGTACACCGGCCTTCTTCCTGCTCCATCTGTGCGAGGCACCATTATCCATGTACCGTTGCTCTGTTGTTCGCCATCTGGTGAATGCAGCTAGAGCGTGTATCCAGGCGCTGTGGAGACAAACTTGCCCACCGTCAATTGGTATGTGGTTCGGTAAGATCCAGGAGATTATGAGAATGGAGGATCTTACGGCATCCATGAGAGGGACCCATGCTAAATCTCTCAAAACTTGGTATCATTGGGTCAGATTCCAATCTTCTGTTGAGTTCAGGAATATTATGGCTTCATGAATGCATAGGGGGCATTGTGTGGTTTCTTCCCTCCCTTTCCTCTTTCTGTCTTATCTTCTTTTGTGCTTTACTCTCTCTTTCTCTCTCTCTCTCTCTCTCTCTCTGATTTGTCTACCCACGGTCCTTTGTGCATGGCTGCGGGTTCAGGGTGGATAGGGTGTCCGTTTCCATTATTGTGTCAGATGTGTTATTGTTCTTTTTTTGCACTTAATGTGTAATTACACTGGCCTGCGAGCCGATGTTTGTGCTGTTGATGTTTGCACTATCGTGTCTAGTTTACTGGAAAACGGAAAATAAAAGAATTTATAAAAAAAAAAAAGTATTGTAAAAGTTGCACCAATTACACTGATAGACATTTGTATTAAAAAAAAAAAAAGAAAAACTATTTCAAAGGTGTACATAGGCTTTAATGGTTTTGAAGTCAGGGCTCTGTGCAGGCCACTTGAGCTCCTACACAACAAATTTGTTAAGCTATGTCTTTGTGGGCATTGGCAAAGTAATTCAGGACCAGGAAGTGCCTTCCCCAAACTGTTGCCAGAAAGTTGAAAACATACAATTGTCTAAAATGTCTTTGTATGATGTAGCATTAACATTACCCTTCACTGGAGGGCCTAGCACAAACTGTGAAAAACAGCCTCAGACTATTATCCCTCCTCCACCATATTTTACAGTAGGCACTATGCGTTTCAGTAGGTAGTCTTCTCTGGACATCTGCCAAACCAAGATTTGTTCATCAGACTGACCGATAGTGAAATGTGATACATCACTCCAGAGAACACATTTCCAATGCTCCCCGCGTCCAGTGGCAGCGTGCTTTACAACACTGCAGACGGCACTTGGAATTGCGCCTGGTGGTCTTTGGCTTGTGTGCAGCAGCTACCTATGACAGTGCCACGTTTAAAGTCCCCGAGCTCTTTAATACACCCCATACTACTACTAATGTTTGTCTACAGAGATTTGCAATATGTGTGGCTGAAACACCTGAACTCAATAATTAGGAGGGGTGTCCATATCATTTTAGCCGTATAGTGTATATTCAAGTTTCCTCCTTCTTAAAAAAGTTGAGATTAATTTCAGCACAAGAGGAAGCAAAATTATCATAAAATTTGTGGTTTAACCACAGTCTATAGCAATGAAAATAAAAATAATTTTTTACTACTGCAAATAAAACACATTATCCAGGCCAGACATGCACATTTCATACTTATGCACATGGCTTCTGATATCACTGGTTTCTTGTAAACGGTTGTATAGCTTTAAATATTGATCTTGGTTGCCAATGCTTGCTGATTATCCATATGCCTATTTTATTAAAAGCATAACGTGCAATATTGATTAATAAGTGAGGATAAAAATAGGACATTTGGGCAAATTCAATTGGACACACACTTGGAAATTTAGTGTAGTGTTACCAATATTATAGAGAATTGCATTACCATCTATGGGGTACTTCATCCTAAAAATGTCCAGACTATTACAAATATGCTGAAATATAAGCTCCACATACAAAGCATGTACTTTTGTGCAATAACCAGTACCGTATTATTAGGGCCGGCCGTAGGGGTGTGCAACCTGTGCCATTGCACAGGGCGCATCACTCCAGCAGATGGAAGGGGACGCTGCGCTGGCTCCCTTCCCCTGCTTGTGTTTCAGAAGCGCCCGGGCCTGGCCACTCAGCAGCTGCCTTTTCGCCCCGGTGGTTCTTCTCTCAGTGGCGTCGCTACCACTGTAGAAGCCATAGCGGCTGCTAGCGGCGACACCGGGAATGAGGGCACCTGCGCCGCCCATTGGGACAGCCCCACCATATGGCCGGCGGCGCCGGCGTCATTAGGCCGGGTTCCCACGTAGTGTAAACGCTACAGAATTTCCGCAACAGAATTGTGTGCGCAAATTCCGCATCATTTACAGAAGCAGCAAAGTGGATGAGATTTAAAAACTCTCATGTCCACGCTGCGGAAAAAAGAAAGCTGCGTAAACGTTAATAAATTTACCTCCGGTGTGGAATTTAATTCCGCAGCATGTGAATTTATGCTGCGTTTTTGTTGATTTTCTGTTGCGGGTTTTCCCCTATTGAATTCAATGGGGATGCAAGACCAGCAACAGAAAGACAACTCTGGAAAAAAAAAATCATATCCAGTAGGCCCACAGGCTGCAGTGTCACATTGCCTGTAACATCATTGTAGGAGGCCGGAGAGGACGTCAAAGGAGGGGGGGTAATTTTGAGCTCTTTTTTACACAACAGAAATTCCGTCCGATAAAGCACACCACAATGTGGTTCAGTTTTTCGTCCGGAAGGTGCTGTGGGTTCCAGGTCGGATACGCTGCACAGCTTTTACGCAGTGTATCTGACCCGAGGGAACCTGCTCGGATAAGCGCTTTTTCATCTATGTTTCTGCAACGGTGGGGGTTTCAGCACCCTGACCCCTACAGATCCAAACTTCTGATATTTGTCTTCAGTTTTCTGAAACTAGTTAGGGTATGTTCACACAGCCTATTTTCGGCCGTTTTTTGGGCCGTAAACGACTGAAAAATTGGAAGCAGAACGCCTTCAAACATCTGCCCAATGATTTCAATTGGAAAAACGGCGTTCTGTTCAGACGGGCCGTTTTTTTACGCGGCCGTTTTTAAAAACGCCCGCGTAAAAAAACGGCCGCGAAAAAGAAGTGCAGGTCACTTCTTCGGCCGTTTTTGGAGCCGTTTTTTATAGGCTCTATAGAAAACAGCTCCAAAAAGGGCGTAAAAAAAACGCAGCGAAAATCGCGAGTGGCTTAAAAAATTTCCGAAAATCAGGAGCTGTTTTCCCTTGAACATACCCTCACTCTTTAAGGTCAGGATCAGTTTTGATGCAGTTTTCGATGCAGTTTTTGATAAGGCCAGAATTGCATCCAGAAGGATGGAAAGGTTTAAAGAAAAGATTGATGCATCTCCTTTCTTTTGTGGATACTTCTGTGTAAACACTGCATCAAAACTGTGCGTGTAATCCGGCCCTAAAGGTTACTTATTGCCAGTCATCATGTAAACAGTGTACATCTGCCAATAAATTTATTGTTATACTTCTACAGATTCCTTAATTTTACTGCACTTCGTAATTTATTTTACTAGGGGGTCAGAACGTCGTTATCTTTATATTCTGCTTCTCTGTCTTATAAGTATTCATACATAAGTAGCAAAATTTTGGAGCTCATCTGACGCTAGGGGGCTTGATCTATATTTAAGCCCTACAGACATCAGTTTATGGCTCATATGCAGCTCCTATTAAGGTATATTGGGATTGCATTTATAATTATATATGCATACCTTCCAACCGTCCCGATTCCGGCGGGATAGTCCCGGTTTATAACCGCTGTCCCGCCGCCCCGGCCGGTCTTCAAAATGTCCCGCTGGGCGCTGCATCAAAACAGCTGATCGCTGCTGACTGCAGCAGCGATCAGAAGAAGGCAGGAGTCTTGCGGCGGTGTTCTCACTGGGATCGATGCCGGCCCGGGAGTGGACCAGTCCAGTCACCTCACCGATCAGGTGACTGGACTGGTCCACTTCCGGGCCGGCGTCGACACCAGTGAGAACGCCACTGCAAGACTACTGCCTTCTTCTGACGGTGAGTGAAAACAGAGCGGAGAGTGGCAGCAGTAGGGCCGGCTACCTCTACCGCTCTCCTCACAAAGTATAAGGGGCTGTGTGTTGTGCTACCTACAGGGGGGCTGTATCTGGTGCTATGTACAGGGGGGCTGTGTCTGGAGCTATCTACAGGGGGACTGTATCTGGCGCTATCTACAGGGGGCTGTATCTGGTGCTATCTACAGGGGGCTGTATCTGGAGCTATCTACAGGGGGGCTGTATATGGAGCTATGTACAGGGGGGCTGTATATGGTGCTATTTACAGGGGGGCTGTGTGTGGAGCTATCTACAGGGGGCTGTATCTGGAGCTATCTACAGGGGGACTGTGTGTGGAGCTATCTACAGGGGGCTGTATCTGGTGCTATGTACAGGGGGGCTGTGTCTGGAGCAATCTACAGGGGGGCTGTATCTGGAGCTACCTACAGGGGGGCTGTGTGTGGCGCTATGTACAGGGGGACTGTGTGTGGAGCTATCTACAGGGGGCTGTGTGTGGAGCTATCTACAGGGGGACTGTATCTGGAGCTATCTACAGGGGGCTGTATCTGGCGCTATGTACAGGGGGGCTGTAACTGGAGCTATCTACAGGGGGACTGTGTGTGGAGCTATCTACAGGGGGCTGTATCTGGCGCTATGTACAGGGGGGGCTGTGTCTGGAGCTATCTACAGTGGGGCTGTATGTGGCACTATGTACAGGGGGCTGTATCTGGAGATATCTACAGGGGGGCTGTGTGTTGAGCTATCTACAGGGGGCTGTATCTGGCACTATGTACAGGGGGGCTGTGTCTAGAGCACTCTACAGGGGGCTGTGTGTAGCGCTATCTACAGGGGGGCTGTATCTGGAGCTATCTACAGGGGGGCTGTATCTGGAGCTATCTACAGGGGAGCTGTATCTGGAGCTAGGATGCTAGAACATCTTAGTTATATAAGAAACACCAATATCTTGAACATATCAAATGCAGCCAAACACTTCATATCCCACCATAACAAATCCACAAAAACTTTTCGGTGTTATGCTATTGAAAAAATTCAACAGCCAAAGCGAGGTGGAGACATCAAACGCAAAACCCATCTAAGAGAAGCGTATTGGATCTATAGGCTTAACACCAGATTTCCAGAAGGTCTTAATTTAAGAAAAGAACTAATGTATTTATACTAGCCTATACACAATCAAATAGGACCTTAAATCATGACAACACGTCTCATGACCAACAAAAAAATTAAGCCAATATGTTTCCAAACTTCATTTGAGGCATTCTTATATTTTTATCCTTGTTCACACTGTGTACAGACACAATATATGCTAGCTGTTCTGTACACATTATTGTCACATCACTAATTTCACGTTGTCAATGCTAATTTTCCCCACTTCACCAGTTCAGTTGTGGTCCTACCCACACATTTCCCCCCCGACACTACATCCTCGACTACTTCAATATAGAGCCATGCTGTGTTCAATAATTAAATTGGAAAATATTGTTCTAAGGACAAATTCGGTTAAAAATACGGGGAAAAAAAACTTTCTGCATAAAAAAGTTCATTAATAATACTCTATATAAATATAAAAGAGATATATTGATAACTACTACCCACGGAAATACCCAAGTTAAAAAACTCCAAGTGATTGCTTCTTGGAACTAAAAATCCAAAAAAAAGGTACGAAAAATTGACATTTCCAGAAACATAAATACTCGTTAGAATAATCAAAGTAAGTCAGTAATATTTCATTCACTATCATGTATGACATATCTGAACTTAGAATTTAACATAATTCAATAACACTTACCTATGTCCCGGGACAGACTTGAAACGGGAACGGAAATCGGGCTGACAGTCGCCTCCGAAGCTGATCTCAGAACGAGTCCTGGAATGCAATCAAAACAAACAAAACTTTATCAAAACAGACAATATAATAAACATACTTGTTTGGAATACAAATGTACAAATCGCTAATTATATACACATCAAACCATGTTATTTCCGTGATACATACCTGTGCAGAAAGCATCATGAACATCACATACATCGACACAATCCTTGCTAACTTGTTTCCCAACTACGAGGTTGCGTTCCACAATAAACAAAACCTTGACACGCAATCAACACATCCTTATCAGCTGTTCTCAACCCTCACATGATATAATGACAGCGCGCTCTATTCAAAAATTAACACAGCCAAGTCTAAGGACACAGCGTTGTCCGAAACGCGTAGGCTTACAGAGGATACCCTCCCTCAAATTTCTTATACACCCTGGACTTCATATCACTGGACTTCCTTTTACAATCTAACAATTAAACTTGGAAAATCGTTTTCCATTTTAAACGCTTCAGCGCTGGATCCTACCTTCTTCCCTTGTTTTCTACTTGATACTCCGTGTGCCGACACGAGGATCCGGGCGCTGTCAACGACACACAGGAGTGTGTCAGGTGAGCTGGAGGATTTTTTTCTACTTTTTTGTGTATCTGGAGCTATCTGCTGTGGGGCTGTATCTGGAGCTATCTACAGGGGGCTGTGTGTGGCACTATGTACAGGGAGGCTGTGTGTGGAGCTATCTACAAGGGGGCTGTGTGTGGAGCTATCTACAGGGGGGCTGTGTGTGGAGCGATCTACAGGGGGCTGTGTGTGGAGCTATCTACAGGCGTGCTGTGTGTGGAGCTATCTACAGGGGGGCTCTGTGTTGAGCTATCTACAGGGGCTGTATCTGGAGATATCTACAGGGGGGCTGTGTGTGGCACTATCTACAGGGGGGCTGTGTGTGGAGCGATCTACAGGGGGGCTCTGGTGGATGATTTTTCCATTGACCGGTAGCAGAGTTACACAACTGGAAAAAAAAAATCCCCATCATGTAACTCTGCTACCTGTCAATTGAAAAGTCATCCACCACAGGGTCTCCCTCTTGACTATCATTGTTCTCAGCCTTTTGGTTTGTCCTGCAGCAGCTGCCGTGATGAGCAAATGTTATACCCAAGATAGGAAAAGTAACACAAAGACGATATAACCTGATCCATAATATCTGTGATATCCAGACAGTCTATTGATCCGCAGTGAGAATGTGCGCGTGTTATTTGCAGAAGGATCTGGCCGTGATTTTATGTGTTTATGCCGGATATTGGGCGTGGTTAGGGTGTGGCTTAAAATGTCCCTCTTTTTGGAATTCAACAGTTGGGAGGTATGTATATGTATAACTAATATACAGTATTTTTTTACACTGTTATAACAGTGGACTCTCTGCGCAGATGCCTCACACTCACTTAGATTGTTATGTAGTAACCAGAGTAACCACTAATGGATCACCTGTTCCTACTTGTTAATTCACTGATTGTATTACCACACTGGATTATATATACCCTGTTAAGATTGTTGGTCATTGCTTGACAAAGAGACGGATCGAAACGTTGCATGCCTGGGGTAAATAAACACAACTCTTTTTTTCACCAATTTCCTTGGAGTGCTGCCTCTTCATTTTTTGGGGATTTCATTAACAAGGGTTCCTAGCCTCAACCTAGGAGGCCTGCACCCACTGCTGTCGCTGTGATGATTTATTCTTTTTCTCATTATATATATATATTTTTGTATATATATATATATATATATATATATATATATATATATATATATATATATATTGACACATAAGACTTGTAAAGGTTTAGCCCTTAAATCCCTGGCTGACAAGATGTCATCATTACTTATGGATAATCATTAGCTACCGAAGCCTGTCCCATGGATAAAGGATTCCACTGGTTACGTCAGAGACAATTACTCAAAGAAATCCCCTCCGGATATGACAATCTCACATGAGTGCACCTTACAGATACGGAGGTTCCTCAGCAGATATTGAACCAGTGTAGATGTATTTGTGTTGATTGAACATCCATTCAATTAATTAATCTTACAAGTTATTCTATGTCAAGAACTCCCCGTTTGGACTTCGCTGCGGGGAATCTGCAGATCGCATCCCTTTAAAGAATACGGCCTTGAACCGTGCAGATGTTACCACGAATGCAGTACAGGATCAGGATATATGATCAGGATACAGTAGCATGGTCAGGAATAGCCAAGGTAAGGGTCACAGGCACAGATGCAGATGCAGAGGTCAGAGATACAAGCAGAAGTCATTACACAGAGTCAGATAAGGTATGGTACAATGCTGGAGCTAGGTAAAAATGGCCTGAAACTCTGGCACCTGTTGGCTTATATGGGCTGTCCTATGGTTAGGCGTCATGTGACGTCAGGGGGGAGTTTACCAGAATTGTAGGTAATGCCATGCAATAGCCACTAGAGGGAGTTCCAGGTTGTATTTTTGCATTCCAGCCACTAGGGGGAGCGCAGGCATGTAATCTTGCATTCCAGCCACTAGAGGGAGCTCCTGCCCCGTCGCTGAAACCATCTGCCCAGGTAAGTATGGACAGTTTTGTGACATTCTACAAATATGGGATAATAATGCTGGATTGTGGAGAGGATGGAATATTATTAAGCTGGTCCCCATTAGACCTAATTTTCCCGGACATAAAAGCGCTGCATACTGCGCTATTTTGTCTGGCATTTTTTACCTTGATTTCCTGACGGAGCCTGCAATACATATGTGAACACAGACTAAGGTGTTTTATTTCCTGAGTTATTTAAAACTTATAGTTGATTAATTTCTAGTTATTATTATAAGCAGAGCAAGTTTATTACACAAATCAAGAATTTGCCAAAAATCAGCAAGACAGAATTCCTGTTATCTCACACTGGTAAAAAGAAGAAGCAGAGTCCCCTTACTACAAAGCCCATTGTTCTCACTGACTCGCATCTGAACATTAGGTATGGAAAAGGAATGGGAACTTTAGAACTTTTTTTTTCTTTTTTTATGTGCTTCTTCATATTACTAAATAAAATTAGTCAGAGCTTACTTCATTGTGTGACTTCTGTTTCAGCCGCAACACACCATTTGCGTAGTCCGCAGAGCAGATCCTGGTCCGCACTGGTTTATAAATCTTCAGTAATTCATACGTATAATTTACTGAAAGAGAATCAAGTACAGATATTATAACATTCATCGCTCTTAGGCCTCAAGCACACTTTCATTTTTCATGTGATTTTCTTCAGTGTGCTATCCATTTTTTAACGAATAGCACACTGACCCATTCATTTCTATGGGACCATGTACACTTCCGTTATTTCCACGGATCCATGTGTCCATTGCGCAAGTAATAGAACATGTCCTACTCCTGTCCGTTTTTGGGCTTCTGTCTCGCCCATTGTAGGCTATGTCAAAATAACGGACCGCACACTGAAGGCATCCGTGTATGGTCCGTTATTTGCATATCCATTGCCAAGCAACAAACTCAAACTGTTGTCTGTGCTCTGAAAGCTATAGAAAACAGCACCAAAACTATCATGTAACTCTCCTATGGGTGTTCCCTGTGACAAGTTCAGCTCAATTTTACTTCCTTTTCGGTTTTTTTGCGGACCGTATAAAACAGATGACATATAGAAGCACAACGGATGCAAAATACGGAGCAACGGAATGGATGTGAAAACAGAAACCATATGGATGTCAAAACAGACACATCCGTTTTTTATGGCCGTGACAACGTTAAGAGATGTGTGCATGAGGCCTTACTCAATAGCTGTAAAACTCTCATATATGTATATAAGAGCTGTGACTACTAGCACCACTTTAAATACATGCGGGTCAACTTGACCTTTTTAGCAGCTTATTTAAGGGGAAATGTGCACTCTCAAGGCCTTCGTAATTACAAAGTTACAAAGTTTGTACAGTTAAAAAAAGACACAGTCCAGAACAATTTGGACAGTGACACAATCTTCATGGTTTGGGATGAATTGGAATTGAAGTGTAGACTTTCAGGTTTAATTCAAAGGGTTGAACAAAAATATCATGTGAAACATTTAGGAATTGCAACCATTTTTCTACACAGCCTCCTCATTTCAGGGGCTCAAAAGTAATTGGACAAATTAACATTACCATAAATAAAATGTTTTTTTTAATACTTTGTAGAGAATCCTTTGCAGGCAATGAATGCCTGAAGTCTGGAACCCATGGACATCCCCAAACGCTGGGTTTTGTAATGGCCGCGGTCGCAGACCGCAGCCTTCCCTTACCTGCTGACGGCCGCGACCACAGACCTCTTTTCTGTGGCTGACGTCTCCTTCCCCATCCGGCCGCTCTGTGCTGCAATGTCCGCGAGGAGGTGCGCGTGCGCTGGTACCCAGCCTTAAAGGGCCAGCGCACGCGTATGTAATTAATTAATTATTTAATTCCCAGACCACCATGGACTATAAAAAGGGTCCTGCCCTTTCACTCCTTGACTGAGCGTTGTTTGTATTGCAAATGGTTCCCAGTGTTCCTGTGCCCTGCTACCTGTATCCTGTATCTCGTGCTGTGTTCCTGAGCCTGTCTAGTGTTGGAGTCGTGTTGTGCCGCCTGCTTTTACACACCACGTCTGGTATCATCTGCCACCCCTGATATCATCCGCCACGTCTGACGCAACCTGCAACGCCTACTGCTATATGCCACTTCTGGTGTCATCTGCCACTCCTGGTATCGTTCGCCACATCTTGCGCAACCTGACATATCTAGCCCCATCCGTGCTTAAGCCTCTGCCATTGTCCGGACTATCTCAGGTACCCTTGTGCTACGAACTCTTTGTGTAGACTTTTGCATAGACTGTGACTTGGCCAGCTGCCTCTCTGCTACGGCGGAGCGGCCCAGTGGGTCCACATACCCCTAGATCGTGACAGGTTTCCTCCTTTGTGATGTTTTGCCAGGCCTTTATTTCATCTATCTTCAGTTGTAGCTTGTTTGTGGGTCTTTCTGCCTTAAGTTTTGTCTTAAGCAAGTGAAATGCATGCTCGATCGGGTTTAGACCTGGTGACTGACTGTTGAGATCTGGTGATTGACTTGGCCATTGCAGAATATTCCACTTCTTTGCCTTAAAAAAAACTCCTGGGTTGCTTTCACTGTATGTTTTGGGTCATTGTCCATCTGTACTGTGAAGTGACGTCCAATCAACCTTGCTGCATTTGATTGAATCTGAGCAGAAAGTGTATCCCTGAACACTTCAGAATTCAACCGGCTGCTTCTGTCTTCAGTCACATCATCAATAATCACTAGTGACCCAGTGCCTTTGGCAGCCATGCATGCCCATGCCATCACACTGCCTCCACCATGTTTTACAGAGTATGTGGTGTGCTTTGGATCATGACCCATTCAAAGCCTTCTCCATACTTTCTTCCTCCCATCATTCTGGTACAGGTTCATCTTAGTTTCATCTGTCCAAAGAATGATGTTCCAGAACTGGGCTGGCTTCTTTAGATGTTGTTTGGCAAAGTCTAATCTGGCCTTTCTATATTTGAGGCTGATTAATGATTTGCACCTTGTGGTGAACCCTCTCTATTTGCTCTCATGAAGTCTTCTCTTTATGGTAGACTTAGATACCGATACACCTACTTCCAGGAGAGTGTTCTTCACCATGGACAGGATTCTGCAATCATCCAACACTGTCATCTTCCGTGGACGTCCAGGCATTTTGGATTTCACGAGATCACCAGTGCGCTCTTTTTTTTAAGAATGTATAAAACTGTTGATTTGGCAACTCCTAACATTTGTGCTATCTCTCTGATGGATTTCTTCATTTTTTTTCAGCTTAACGATCACCTGTTTCACTTTCATTGAGAGCTCCTTTAACCTCATGTTGTGGGTTCACAGCAACAGCTTCCAAATGCAAATGCCACACCTGGAATCAACTCCAGTCCTTTTACCTACTTAATTGATTATTGATTAACGAGGGAATAGCCCATGCAGCCCATTAAAAAGCTTTTGAGATAATTGTCCGATTAACTTTGGTCCCTTGAAAAAGAGGCAGCTACACATTAAAGAGCTGTAATTCCTAAACCCTTCCTCAAATTAGGATGTGAATACCCTCAAATTAAAGTTGAGAGTCTGAACTTTAAGCCCATATTGATTATATAACTGTATATTCAATATGTTTTGGTAAACAGCTAAAATGCCAAAACTTGTGTCACTGTCCAAATAATTCTGGACCTAACTGTATGTCCTTCCAATTCATCCAGGAGACTGGAGATTACGTGGATTAACTTCCTTTTATTCATACAGAGGAAGGGGAATAACCCCATAAACCATGAGTCAATCTGCCCTTACAATGGTTATACCGGGGTTGTAGCTATAGAGCAGTAGTCCCCAACCAGTGGCTCACAACCCCATGCTGTGTGGCTCGCCATAGAAACCCTGAGATGTAACCCTGAGATATAACCATATGCTCTTGCTACAATATGATATCCACATTAAGAATATGTCAAACATATCCTATCCCCAGAAAAGTGACAATTTGGGTGGTGGAATACCAGTGTGTTAAATTTCAAACTAAAATATTTAACTTCAAATTAAAATTTCTGAATTTTGTGTTTATCTACTTTTATTATGTTAATATTTTTTACTTAAATGTGTTGGGGATTTCTGCTATAGAGGATTCAGAGGTAGCAGTTGCACTTAAACCCAGGTGCCTAATGGATCCCAAAGGCCCCTTTGCCACATAAGAAGACAGCAGTATTATAAGTGATACATGGTAAGTGGGCTCCCTGTTACAGAGGGGTCTTGGAGCTTGAAGTTATAACTCTGGGTTATACAATGCATTCTGAAAGCCTTCAAACCCTTTACATTTTGTCACATTTTGCTATGTTGAGGACTTGTAAAAAAAAATAATTTTATTTTAGCACAACATGACAATATCACCTAGAGACAGGCGTTTTTGTTTTATTTCAAGTAAATACACACACAGTGAAGTAGTTGTTCATTATTATTCCACCATCAGTCCTATTCCCTCAACACATATATGTCATGTAACCCTGTAGCAAACGGAATAATAGGTGTGGGGGGGTGTCACATGACTGATGCCATGTTTAGCCCTCTTCATTTAGAACATGGATACATTACACAGGACTAATCTGTGGGCTATACCATTCTACAGTGCAGAGACAGGGACCTCCTGTACAGTTATACGAATTTCTAAAACATGTGTATTAAAAAAAAAACCTGTATGATTTCCTATTGTAAAAATAAGCAAAAACAAATTAACAGCACACTGCCCCTTTAAGTTTGTACAGGTTTCCTCCTACATGCTTCAGGTAAATGGCTCAATAGTTCAACATACAAAAGACATAAGGTCTGGACCACATGTGCTTCCCCTCTGAACCACTATGACGCAGTCCCCAGTACGACTGGTTTTATTTCAGTCACGTATGCATCATGTCTAGTGCTGGACACAACACTCATCATCAGAGCACCTGCTTGAGCTGAGCTGTACAGCGAATGTGTGTATCTGTGTGTGTGTATATATATATATATATATATATATATATATATACATACATATATATATATATATATATATATATATATACACATATAAATATATATACACATATATATATATACATATATATATATATATATATAGATTTATTTATACACACACATATACACACATACACACACACACCACACACACACACACACACACAATACATTCGGAAAGTCTTCAGACCCTTTACATTTTTTCACATTTTGTTTTGTTGAGGCCTTGTGCTAAAATAAATAAAAATTCCAGTTTTTCCCCATCATTCTGCACTCAATACCCCATAATGACAATGTGAAAACACCTCAACATAACAAAATGTGAAAAAAGTGGAAGGGTTTGAAGACTTTCTGAATGCACTGTACATTGGTGGGATTGAACTTGATCACACTAATGTAGCCCTACGCTACCAGTGCATTTTCCACTATCTGTGTTTACATATATATAATCTTAATTGCTTTATTAGGGTTTAAACCAAAACATTAAATATTTAAAATACTTAATTTCTTTATTTACTTATATATAGTCTATATTGTATTTCTATATTAGTTGTTTTTTTACCAAAACATGAAATAATAAAAGCACTTGTTATCCTCAATTTACAACTTGTGATTTATTCTCTTATTTTGGCTACCTTTGTCTTAGTGTTGTGAGACTCTTACTGACATTAGTATCGCTATTGTTTCTAATATATATCACCTACTCAGTATCTCCCAATATTGTCACTAATGTTGTCTATCGTTAATATATATCCCTGCGGACTGAACATAGTATACGTATATATATCAGAATTTGTAATGTCATGTTGCACAGCTTCTTCAGGGGACTGTGATCAATTATATGTACAATCCCAGCTGTTATTGTGCTCTATTTATGCATACTATGACATTAGACGCCAGAAAGTTTTGCCGTATTTCATTCGAGTTAGGGCGGAATCACACGAACGTGAATTGCGTCCGTGCAGGCCGCGTGGTTTTCACGCGGCACGCATGGACCAATAGAAGTCTATGGGGCAGTACAGACAGTCCGTGCTTTTTGCGCAGCGTTTGTCCGCTGCGTAAAAAGCGCGACACGTTCAATATCTCGGCGTATTTCGCGCATCACGCACCCATTGAAGTTAATGGGTGCGTGAAAACCACGCAGGTCGCACGGAAGCACTTCTGTGCGAACTGCCTGTTTCGCGCAACAGCTGTCAAAAGGATGAATGTAAAAAGAAAAGCACCACGTGCTTTTCTGTTTACAAACATCCAAATGGCGTGTCATAATGATGAGCACGCAGCCGCGCATCATATGATGCTGCCTCACAGAGCAGGTAAGTGGCTTTTGCGCAGGCAAAACGTCGCGTGTTTTGCGTGCGCAAAAACGCCACGTTCGTCTGAATCAGCCCTTACATGTTCTAATTGAATCATCGTCGTCACACATTCTTGTGTTACCAGTAGGTACCTCAGAGTGCTTCTGTATTTGCTTTAACACTTAAAGGCTATGTACACCTTTCAAATGTTTTTAAATGAAAATGTCTATGAGTGTGTTTGGTGCAACTTTCAAAAAACGTCTTATTAAAAATTATGTTAACTTTTTGAGATACAGCTGATATGTATCCTGTATACAAAGCAGCTGTATCGTACTAAGACCTGAATCTGTGAGGTCAGCGGGACTGACGGGTTCAATGAAAGCGTGGGATCGGCAGATGTGATCGGTAACAGCTCGATCCTGCGTGTCAGAGACTCGCAGGACCTGCTGACACTGTACCCGTCAGCAATGGCGGATCATCATAGGGCATTTTGGGTGGCTGCCCAGGGCCCGAGGCTCCCGGGGGGCACATGGCTGCCCAAAGTATAATGTAGTTTTGTCGCGTTATTGCTGCGATTTTGTCGCGAATTGCGGAAAATACCGCGACAAAGCGGCATTGTATATGTCCTGCAAAAGGACCATTAGACATAAGGTCACATGACCTTATCTCTGAAGTTCTTACTACTGTTTAGAGACCTGATGGTCACATGACCGAAGGTCCATGAGCAGCAGCAAGACTCCACAGAGAACCCCGAGGTGAGCTGCTATGTAAGTATAAGGGGATGGATTTGTTTAAAGGGTCTGTATTTTGTTTGGGGACTGTATTTAGGGGGTCTGGTGTGGGGACTGTATTTAGGGCGTCCTGTATGGGGACTGTATTTAGGGGGTCTGGTTTGGGGACTGTATTTAGGGGGTCTGGTCTGTATTTAGGAAGTTTGGTGTCTGTATTAGTTTAAGGGGTCTGGGGTCTGTATTTAGGGGGTCTGTATTAGTTTGACTTCTGGGGTCTGTATTAGTTCATGGGATCTATTTAGGGGGCCTGTTCTAGGGTCTGTATTAGTTGAGGTGTCTTTATTTAGGGGTCTGTATTTAGGGGTCTGGTCTGGAGTCTGTATTAGATTAGGGGGCCTGGTCTGGGGTCTATATTGCTTAAGGGAGTCAGGTCTGGGGTCATTATTAGTGTAGGGGGTCAGGTCTGGGGTCTGTATTTAGGGGGTCTGTATTAGTTTGAGGTTTGGGGTCTGTATTTAGGGGTCTGTATTAGTTAATGGGGTCTATATTTAGGGGGCCTGGTCTAGGATCTGTATTAGTTTAGGGGTCTATATTTAGGGGTCTTTATTTAGGGGTCTGTATTTAGGGGTCTGGTCTGCGTCTGTATTAGATTAGGGAGTCTGGTCTGGGGTCTGTATTACTTAAGGGAGTCAGGTCTGGGGTCATTATTAGTGTAGGGGGTTAGGTCTGGGGTCTGTATTTAGGCAGTCTGTATTCGTTTGAGGTCTGGGGACTTTATTTAGGGGTCTGGGGTCTGTTAGTTTATGGGGTCTGTATTTAGGGGGCCTGGTCTAGGGTCTGTATTAGTTTAGGGGTCTTTATTTAGGGGTCTGTATTAGTTTAGGGGGTCTGGTCTGGGGTCTGTATTAAGGGAGTCAGGCTTGGGGTCATTATTAGTGTAGAGGGTCGGGTCTGGGGTCTGTATTTAGGGGTCCTGTCTGAGGTCTGAATTTATTCAGGGCGCTTGTTCTGTGGTCTATATTTGTTTAGGAAGGTCTGGTCTGGGGACTGCAATAGTTTAGAAGGTCTGGGTCTGTATGTATTCTATGATCTATGCTGGGGTCCACATTTATTAGTCTGAGTAAAAGGGGTTGCCTGGGCACATTGATAGGTCATCAGTATAAAAGCCGGTACATGCCCGGACAACCCTTTTAATGTATGGTTCTGGGCCTTGGTGTCTAAATTTGTGTGTTTCTATAGAGGCTGGAAATGGCTGCAGAAGTGATGGGCAAAGATGTCTCATCAGTGGAAGTCGCCATAACGGTCTGCGTCAGATGGAGAAGAAAATAAAACGACTCCCATCAGAGAAGACATCACCTGTCAGTCACTGGATCTATAGGGGATCTGTCCCCTCTCCTGACATGTCTGTTCTAGGAAATCCTTGTATTCTACATATCTTTGTGTACCCAGGACTAATAGACAAATGCGTGTTACCATTCCCATTGTCAAGGGGAAGTGTGATACTGTCAGCGATTGTTGGAGACTATCAGTATGTAGGGACACAGCCCTTTGACAAGGGGAATCGTAACACCCATTTGTCAATGCTGGCACAAAAAGGTGGTGTTCACTATAGACACGGCAGAGTGGCGGTGGGGAAGAGGGGCCCATGTTTGGGGAACAGCCGAGGGCCTATGGTCTACTTAATCCGCCACTGCCTGTCAGTCTCGCGGACCCGACTGTATCAGTTCTCACCACACGGTATATAGTATACCAAGCAACTGTATCTCAAAAAGTTATTTTTTTTTTAAATAAAAACTATTTTGAAAGTTGCACCAATCACACTGACTGACATATATATATATATATATATATATATATATATATATATATATATATATATATATACAGTACATATATATATATATATATACAGTGAAGGAAATAAGTATTTGATCCCTTGCTGATTTTGCAAGTTTGCCCACAGTTAAAGACATGAACAGTCTAGAATTTATAGGCTAGGTTAATTTTACCAGTGAGAGATAGATTATATTTAAAAAAAAAAAGAAAATCACATTGTCAAAATTATATATATTTATTTGCATTGTGCACAGAGAAATAAGTATTTGATCCCCTACCAACCATTAAGAGTTCAGCCTCCTCCAGACCAGTTACACGCTCCAAATCAACTTGGTGCCTGCATTAAAGACAGCTGTCTTACATGGTCACCTGTATAAAAGACTCCTGTCCACAGACTCAATTAATCAGTCTGACTCTAACCTCTACAACATGGGCAAGACCAAAGAGCTTTCTAAGGATGTCAGGGACAAGATCATAGACCTGCACAAGGCTGGAATGGGCTACAAAACCATAAGTAAGACGCTGGGTGAGAAGGAGACAACTGTTGGTGCAATAGTAAGAAAATGGAAGACATACAAAATGACTGTCAATAGTTTTTCGACAGTCTATTCTAGTTCTTAGAAATGAAGGCTAATCCATGCGAGAAATTGCCAAGAAACTGGAGATTTCCTACAACGGTGTGTACTACTCCCTTCAGAGGACAGCACAAACAGGCTCTAACCAGAGTAGAAAGAGAAGTGGGAGGCCCCGCTGCACAACTGAGCAACAAGACAAGTACATTAGAATCTCTAGTTTGAGAAATAGACGCCTCACAGGTCCTCAACTGGCAGCTTCATTAAATAGTACCCGCAAAACGCCAATGTCAACGTCTACAGTGAAGAGGCGACTTCGGGATGGTGGCCTTCAGGGCAGAGTGGCAAAGAAAAAGCCATATCTGAGACTGGCTAATAAAAGGAAAAGATTAATATGGGCAAAAGCTCACAGACATTGGACAGAGGAAGATTGGAAAAAAGTGTTATGGACAGACGAATCGAAGTTTGAGGTGTTTGGATCACACAGAAGAACATTTGTGAGACGCAGAAATAACTGGAAAGATGCTGGAAGAGTGCCTGACACCATCTGTCAAGCATGGTGGAGGTAATGTGATGGTCTGGGGTTGCTTTGGTGCTGGTAAAGTGGGAGATTTGTACAAGGTAAAAGGGATTTTGAATAAGGAAGGCTATCACTCCATTTTACAACGCCATGCCATACCCTGTGGACAGCGCTTGATTGGAGCCAATTTTATCCTACAACAGGACAATGACCCAAGTGCCCATCAAGCCAATCCAACTTGTGGGAGGGGCTTCTGGAAGCATGGGGTGAAATATCTCCCGATTACCTCAGCAAATTAACAGCTAGAATGCCAAAGGTCTGCAATGCTGTAATTGCTGCAAATGGAGCATTCTTTGACGAAAGCAAAGTTTGAAGGAGAAAATTATTATTTCCAATAAAAATCATTATTTCTAACCTTGTCAATGTCTTGACTATATTTTCTAGTCATTTTGAAACTCATTTGATAAATATAAGTGTGAGTTTTCATGGAAAACACAAAATTGTCTGGGTGACCCCAAACTTTTGAACGGTAGTGTATATATATATATATATATATATATATATATATATATATATATATTTAAAACTATTTCAAAGGTGTACATAGCCTTTAAGGCCCTTTTACATGGGCCAATTATCGGGCAAATGAGCGTTATGAATATGAACGCATATGAACGCTTGTTCTTGATCATTGCCCTGTGTAAACAGGAAAGTGATCAGCCGATCAACGAGCAAACGTATAATTTTTGCAGCCGAAAATATTATTGTTGTCAGCAGCACATTTTCCCAGTGTGAACATGGAGATGCTCTGCCGACATCATGGTAATGCATGGGGACGACCGATCGTAGCAACGAGTGCTCGTCCCGATACTAGCTCCTTGTGAAAGGAGCAAATGAGAGCCGAACAACGATCTGTTTTGTTGATCGACGCTCGTTGTTACGGCCGGTTTAAAAGGAGCCTTAGTTTCATTTCCACTTTAAACTTATTTACACCACTACTTAGTAGGTGATGTGTAATAGGAGCGATTGCGAAACTTATCTATTCAAGAAAGACAAAGGAAGCCAAAATAAGAGAATAAATTACAAGTTGTAAAGTTGAGGATAACAAGTGTTTTTATTGTTTAATGTTTTGGTAAAAAAAACCCTAATCCAGAAATACAATATAGACTATATATAAGTAAATAAAGAAATTAAGTACAGTGGTAAATCTACTGTTAAAATAGGACTAGCCTTAGTGGGCTCAAAAGTTAAAGGAACAGTGTTACCACAAAAATTTTTTTAATATGTTAAAGATGTTAGTGCTTTATTAAAAACGTTTGGATTAATTTGTGTGTTTGTGTGTTACTTTTTCTTATTTTTACACTTTTTCTTCCCTATGGGGGCTGCCATTTTTTTTTCCATTTCTGTATGTGTCGATTAACGACACATACAGACATGGAATACGGCAGCTCCAGTCCCACTAACATTGTACGCCGCTGTGTGGGAATGGCGCATGCGCCGCTCCCACACAGTTCAATTTGAAATGCGCGCTGTCCGGCGCCATTTTCCTGTGGACCGGAAGTCGCGGCCGGACAGTAAGATTACTACTTCCGGTCGCGGCTTCCGGACTTGTGCACATGGAGCAGCGGCAGCAGACGGAGCGGATGGACCGGAGGGAGCGGCGGCGACTGGAACAGGTAAGGGATTTCTATGTATGTTTGTGTTCAGTGTGTGTTTACTACTGTATGTAAACCTTCTACACTGTGTGTTAGCTCAAAAAATGGCGACACACAGTGTAGGAGGTTAGACCGTTCAAACCCCTCGTTTCTACCGGCACTAGCCAGGATAAAGGAGGGGGGGATGCTGAGAGCTCACTAGAGCGAGGGCTTTTTACCCAATTTTGCAGCATAAAGCAATGTGCTTGCTTTACCACATGCAATGCTGCAATTTTTTGGAATGGCTCCATCTAGTGACCAGTGCTGGGAAATATTATAAATTAGAATCCAATTGAATCCAATTTATAATATTTCCTGACTCGTGAAAAAAAAAAAAAAATTAGAACAATGTTTAATCACCTACACACTAATTGTTTAACTGAAAAAAAAAAAAACATGTTTTGCTGGCAACACATTCCCTTTAAGTCTGTTTTGAAAATCCATCTGTTAGATGCCTTGAGTTAAAAGGGACTGCCTTGGTGACAGATTCCCCTTTAAAGAGGATCTTAGGTCTTATAAGCAGTCCCAATAATGTCTCAGCCTTTTGATAAATTTGTGAAAGTTTTTAGGATCTACTTATGCCAAGTTATGATGAATGATATGATGAATGATATGATGATGATACTTATTGATGAATCTGCCCAACTCTGTATTCAACTGCCCTTTTGTTTAATTTTCTACCTTTTTCAGAAGTTTAAATATGATAAAACTTATTTCTATCCCAAATCCTCAAGTTATTTCTATCCCAAATCTTTAAATTTCAAGATCTTCAAGAAAAATCTATGTGAATGATTTTCTGTGAAATTGAAGTTTTTCACCACTACACTCTACATGTGTGATCTTAAAAGTCAAGTAAAGTCTACATGAATACTGTATGCTGGATGTCTAAAACATAAAAAATTATTCTAATGAGAAACATCAACATTGTATTTTTATCTTAAATTAAAATATTGTGAAATAAATAAAGCTAAAAGCAGTGGCAGCAGCATCTTACCTTGCAGATCTTTCTCTATTTTAAACAGCATAAAAACAACTTCCTCCTCCAGACCACACTGGTTATAGGGAAAGCGCTACATGTAGGTGTATGCACTCGACTTTATCGTCAGCGGACCTCGTCACTAAAACTGCAAGCAGAACTTATATCTAAAGACTATATACAGGAGTAACAGGACCATGTGAGAGAAATTATCGTTAAGTAGAAAATACTTGTAATCAGAAGATCATGTCATAAATGCAGCATAAATGTCATATGCAGAATATATAGTTGAACATATTTATTCCACTTCTTGCAGCTCCCCCTGGCAGGTAGTGGCAGTTGTTACATCAGTCTGCTTCCCTTCTCTACTAGTCTGCTCTGCCTGTGTAAGGCCTTATTTACACGAGCGTTGCGAATCTCGGAAGTGAAAAATGTCTCTGCGTGCTCTGCGCCACGCGATGTCTCGCATCTCCCATAGATGAGAGTCTATGGAGGGATGCGTGAAGCGTGAAAAAATAGGACGTCCTATTTTCTCACGGACCCTTCACATGGTCCGCTGAAACAACGGCTGTGTGAACAGCCACATTGAATTGCAAAGGTCCGTTTAACACGTTTGTGTAAATAAGGCCTAAGTCCCACAGTAGTTCTGGCACTGTATTCAAGAACCAGGAAGATCTGTCAGGATAACCAGAATTATAGCTTTCCCTCATTTCGGATAGTGTTGCAGTGCATAATTCTATGGGGAGTATTTCTGAGCTATGCTTCATCTGAAATTGCAATATATCCATTCTTGGACAGCTACAAGTCCACATGCACACAGCAAAGCCATGAACACGAAGCCTGTACAGTGATACACAAAGTCCATATGGTTCTGTATTTGAAGCTACTGGCACTCTGGCACGCTGGTGTGCCTGCGTATACAGCCTTCATGCAGTAGCAATGCTTCTGTGGAATCATGCCTCTGTAGTACTCATGTATGTATTTTTTAACCCCAGTAGAGGTTTTCACTACTTCTATTACCACTTTCATCCATCACTCTGTTTCGAAATTAAGCCGTGTCTCTGTTTTTCCCATTTCAATTATAGATTTCATCAGGTATAAATCAAACAGAATTGCCAGACAGGAGAGAGTTAAAAAATGGGAATCATGTTGAATACTTAGTGCATCATATTCCAAAGGTATAAATGATGAATTATATCGACATAGTTTGACATCAATGTTGCTTAACCCCTTAAAGTCCCAGCCATTTTTTTTTCTTTTTCATTTTCGTTTTTACACTCCCCGCCTTCTATGAGCCATAACTTTTTTATTTCAACGTCAATGGAGTGATGTGAGAGCTTGTTTTTTGCGGGAGGAGTTGAAGCTTCTTTTGGCACCATTTCAAGTAGAATGTACTGGGAATATAATGTACTGGGAAACTGAAAAATAATTATATGTGGGATGGAATTAGAAAATACTGCAATTCCTCTATTTTCTTTTGGGTTTAGTTTTTACGTGTTTCACCGTGCATTGAAAACAACAAATTAACTTTATTTTGCTGGTCAATACAATGCACCGTGTGCATTGAATAATACTATATTGTAATAGTTCGAACATTTACGGATTATTGTTTATTTTAATTTTTTTACATTACTTCAGAGGAAAAATGGTAAAAGGTTTTTTTTTCTAAAACATTTAATCTTTTTTTATGTTTTTTTCACTACTAAAAACTTTATTTAACTTTTTTTTTTACACATTACATTAGTCCCCCTAGGGGACTTAAACCAGCGATTGTTAGATTGCTGGTACAATACACTGCAATGCTAATGTATTGTAGTGTATAGTAATTTTACAGGCTTGAGAAAGCATGAGAAAGGTCCTGCTGGACTGAAACGTTGCACGGGTGATTAAAAGCTCATATTTTTGGAAGTGCTGCCTCGCTGTCTATTTCTGTCTGTCCATATATGGACAGTGACATTAGGGGCAACTCCTGAAGCAGAATCCCCGACCACAGCGTTGCAGACACTGTGACTGGGGATTCGACTCCAGGAGAAGCCCCTGTCGTCAGTGTCCATTTATAGACAGTGACGTCACTGGCTTCTCCTGGAGTGGAATCCCCGGTCACAGCGTCTGCAATGGTGTGGACTGTGATTCCGCTTCAGGAGTTTCCCCTGATGTCACTGTCCATATATGGACAGAGACAGAAAGCGGAGCGCTCCAGGAGCGGAATCCCCAGCCACACAGGGATTCCACTCCTTCAGGGAGCTACAGTGGCGCTAGTAGATAGCAGAGCAGGGAGATGCCGTCGCTACCGCTGTAGCAGCCGCAGCGGCTGCTAGCAACGCCGCTGCCCATGGGGGGGCCCGGCGTGGGCGCCCTCATGCCGGGTGTCACCATTAGCAGACGCTATGGCTGCTACAGGGGTAGCGACGCCACTGAGTGAAGAAGCCCCCAGGCAGAAAGGAGACTGCTGAGTCGCCGGGCCTGGGTGCTTCTGAAACAAGCAGCTGGAGCAAAGGTACAGGTCGCACACCCCTAAGGCCTGCCCTGATTCAGCCCCCACTGGACACTCAAATGAACAAAGACAGAGGCAAACATAGAATACTTACATATCATAAAATATGAGGGCGAAAATAATAATGAAACCGTGCGGATTCCCAACGCCTGATGCGATGTACAACCGCGTCGTCCAAACTCCACCAAACCGCTTTGGTCGCCGCACCAATACGGAAGGAATGTGAAGAATAACGCTCAACACTAACCCCACCTGTTACCAAACATTTTATAAAGACCGAAACTAACTGATAACGAGAGAGGCATGAACCATCCTCATGATGTAGCAACAGGGATTTGGCTAAACCAGCCGCCCAACCCAAACTCCCTCAGACACATGACAGGGCACATAAGGATCCTAGGGACCTCAAACAAAACGACCTTTTTACCCCTATGTGGCACCCAAAGAACACAGCAACTGGAAAGATATAGGGCGCCTAAGGTCGCGGACCACTACAGCCCAACGAAAACCCTTTAATGCTTGGCCCACCAAAAAATCCTTTGTTACGTCCCTCTACCCTAGGAGTTTAAAACCAAAGGCGACAACCACAATAAAACAATTTACCTTGGCGACCATGTAACCTGATGAATATGCTTCCACTAACCAAAACAACAAAGCCACCAACCTATCGTCATCGAAGACTACATCCCCAATAACCTCACCCACTCCTCCCATTGATGCCATCCAGCAGATTATGATGCCCACGTAGAGCGAGCCAAGGATCTTTCTATCAGGCTTCCCGCTGATTGGGACAATCCACACCAAGCAAATCCGCGTCTCGCACTAACTGGCAAAAACGTTCCAACTGTGAGTGAGAAAGAGCATCAACAATACAGTTATCTACTCCCGGAACATGCACAGCCACCATCCATGCATTCAATTCCAGGCAAATCAGCACCAGATGACAGAGCAATCGGTCAACAGGGGGGGAAGATGCCGACACATTGTTAATAGCCATAACCCACGCCAAGTTATCGCAGTGAAAGCTGACCTTCTTCTCCCTAAACCTGTCTCCCCAAATGGTAAGAGCAACCATGATAGGAAACAGCTTGAGTAGGGCCAGATTACGGACCAGGCCCACATCCACCCATGACGCCCTCCAGGAACCAGCGCACCAATGTCCCTGACAAAATGCCCTGAAATCCACCGAGGCTAATTTGTCTGTAAATAGGTCTAAGTCAAAACTATCCAGCACCTATGACATCCAGAGGGAGCGACCATTGTAAAGGCCAAGAAAACTATGCCACACCCGCAAATCCGATAGGTGGCAGCAACCAAGCACAATCGATGGCAAAAAAACCTGCCCATCGGCATAATGCGACACATAATATTAAGTTTTCCAACAAGGACAGCAGCTTTCTCAAGGTGATCTTCTTGAGGTGACAGGCCCTATCGACTTCCTGATATAGAGCAGTCAACTTATGCTCAGGATGTCTGCATTTTATCGCTACCAAATCAATGGAAATGCCCAGAAAACAAATGGAAGAAGAAGGACCCTCCGCTTTTTCTGTAAAACATCCAAATCACGAGACATATGATAAAACGTATGCAGCAGATTGCCGCAAACGGGGGAACCCGCTGGACCGACGCATAAAAAATTGTCGAATAGACTCAACCCCAGACATTTATCTAGCCACCCATTCCAAGACGGAACTAAAAGCTACAAAATAGGAAAACGAATTGGAGCATCCCATAGGAAGGCAACGATCTACATAGAATGCCCCCTCCTAGAAATGACCCAACAGCTGTTGATTATCGGGATGCAATGTTAAGAGGTGAAAAGTGGCCTCAATGTCCGTTTTCGCCATCAGGGCCACTTTTCCGTAATATTGTACCCACTCGACCGTGGCATCAAATGATGTATAACTGACCGAACACAAGCCTGGGTCAATACCATCATTAACCGATGCCCATTTTGGGAAGGACAAATGAAGTATGAGGCAGAATTTATTATCTTTCCTCTTTGGAACCACACCCAAAGGGAAAACTATCAAACCCTCAACAGAAACGCTACAGAATGGGCCCGCCATTCGCCCCAAGAGCGCCTCTTTTTTAATCTTATCCAAAACCGCCCCGGAATACTGGTAAGTAGACCGAAGGTTACTGTAAAGGATCTGCCAGGCACAGCTTCGGGGTTAACTCCCAGAACTAATCAGTCAGCACCTGAGAATACATCCCTGAGACTGACTCCTGCTTCCACCATTCAGGCTGGCAGGCTTAGGAGTGGGAGAGCCTATCGTAACCTGGCCAGACTCAGCTAGCTCCCGCCCTCGGTCTATTTAAGCCTGCACTTCCTGTCCCTCGGTGCTTGTTATTGCTTGTGTTTCTTTCCTTGTGGTTTCCTGGCCCAGCTACAGCTCCTGCTATTTTTGATCCTGCTCCATACAGACCCTGGCTTACCGACTACTCTTCTGCTTTTCGTTTTGTACCTCGCACACTCCTGGCTTGACTCGGCTCGTTCACCACTCTGGTTGCTCACGGTGTTGCCGTGGGCAACGGCCCCTTTTCCTTGCTTGTGTTCCTTGTATGTTTGTCGTGTTTGTCGTGCACTTACTGAGCGCAGGGACCACCGCCCAGTTGTACCCCGTCGCCTAGGGCGGGTCGTTGCAAGTAGGCAGGGACAGAGTGGCGGGTAGATTAGGGCTCACTTGTCCGTCTCCCTACCCCCTGCCATTACATAATAACAAGCCTATACCTAGTCTACCCCTGGTCCCTGACACCACTATGGATCCCCGTGAGACCCTGGCTCAGCAAATGCAGGGTCTCTCCCTACAGGTCCAGGCCCTGGCTCAGAGGGTCAACCAGCCTGATGCTACCCTGGTAGTTCCCCTCACCGCACCTCTTGAACCCCACCTCAAGTTGCCCGACCGGTTCTCAGGGGACCGGAGGGCTTTTCTCTCCTTTCGGGAGAGTTGTAGGCTTTACTTTCGTTTAAAGCCTCATTCCTCAGGTTCTGAGAGCCAGCGGGTGGGTATAATTATGTCCCGGCTCCAGGAAGGGCCCCAAGAGTGGGCCTTCTCCTTGGCTCCTGACGCCCCTGAACTTTCCTCCGTTGATTGTTTCTTTTCTGCTCTCGGACTTATTTATGACGAGACTGACAGGACTGCCTTTGCCGAGAGTCAGCTGGTGACCTTAAGTCAGGGTAAGAGACCTGTTGAGGAGTATTGCTCTGACTTTCGGAAGTGGTGCGTAGCTTCTCGGTGGAATGACCCTGCCTTAAGGTGCCAGTTTAGGTTGGGTCTGTCGAATGCCCTGAAAGACCTACTAGTTAGCTATCCCTCTTCTGACTCCCTAGACCAGGTTATGGCTTTAGCGATACGACTTGACCGACGTCTCAGGGAACGACAACGTGAACGTTTATGTGTTTTCTCCTCCGACTCCCCCATGATGCCTCCCGAAGCTCCGTTGCTTCGTTCCTCCCCGAAAGATTCAGAGATACCTATGCAACTCGGGGCCTCCGTGTCCCCCCAACAACGTAGAGAATTCCGCAGGAAGAATGGTCTCTGCTTCTACTGTGGGGACGACAAGCATCAAGTGAACAACTGTCCTAAGCGTAAGATTGCAGCCAGAGAACTTCCGCGTCTAAGTGATCATCGGGGGGGTCACTTGGGCGCACAGGTATTTCCCGTAAATATGAAACGTACTAAGATCTTGCTTCCCTTTCAGGTCTCTTTTGGTGGTAGGTCTGCTACCGGCAGTGCCTTCGTGGATTCAGGGTCCTCTACTAATATCATGTCTGTGGAATTTGCTATGTCCCTTGCTATGCCTCTTATTGATTTGCCTAAACCAGTCCCGGTAGTGGGTATCAACTCCACTCCTCTTGCTAATGGTTATTTTACACAGCATACCCCTGTTTTTGAACTCCTTGTTGGCTCCATGCATTTGGAGCAATGCTCTGTACCGTTGATGCAGGGATTATCATACGATTTGGTTCTAGGTCTTCCCTGGTTGCAGTTGCATAATCCTACGTTTGACTGGAATACTGGGGAGCTAACCAAATGGGGTAATGAATGTTGTACGTCATGTTTTTCTGTTAATTCTATTTCTCCCCCTAAGGAGACGAATACGCTACCCGAGTTTGTTCAGGACTTCGCTGATGTTTTCTCTAGGGAGGCCTCTGAAGTGTTACCTCCTCATAGAGAATACGATTGCGCTATCGAATTGGTACCAGGAGCTAAGCTTCCTAAGGGTAGGATATTTAATCTTTCTTGTCCCGAACGTGAAGCTATGAGAGTGTATATCCAGGAATCCCTGGCCAAGGGTTACATTCGTCCCTCTTCTTCTCCGGTAGGTGCTGGCTTCTTCTTCGTGGGGAAGAAGGATGGTGGTCTTAGGTCATGCATTGACTACCGTAGCCTGAATAAGGTCACGGTAAGGAACCAGTATCCCCTTCCTTTGATTCCTGATCTCTTTAATCAGGTTCAGGGGGCCCAATGGTTTTCTAAATTGTATCTACGGGGGGCGTATAACCTTATTCGCATAAAAGAGGGGGATGAGTGGAAGACTGCGTTTAACACGCCCGAAGGCCATTTTGAATACCTCGTCATGCCCTTTGGGTTGTGTAATGCCCCTGCGGTCTTCCAGAATTTCATAAATGAGATTTTGAGAAATTACCTGGGGATTTTTCTGGTAGTGTACCTTGATGACATACTGGTGTTTTCCAAGGACTGGTCCTCCCACATTGAGCATGTCAGGAAGGTGCTCCAAGTCCTTCGGGAAAATAAACTGTTTGCCAAAACCGAAGAATGTGTGTTTGGGGTACAGGAGATTCCATTTTTGGGTCAAATCCTCACTCCTCATGAATTCCGCATGGACCCCGCCAAGGTTCAGGCTGTGGCGGAATGGGTCCAACCTGCCTCCCTGAAGGCGTTACAGTGTTTTTTGGGGTTCGCTAATTATTACAGGAGATTTATTGCTAACTTCTCGGTCATCGCTAAGCCCCTTACGGACCTCACTCGCAAAGGTGCTGATCTCCTCCACTGGCCTCCTGAGGCTGTCCAGGCTTTTGAGGTCCTTAAGAAGTGCTTTGTCTCGGCCCCGGTGCTGGTTCAGCCCAACCAAATGGAGCCATTTATCGTGGAAGTTGACGCATCTGAGGTGGGAGTGGGGGCTGTCTTGTCCCAGGGTACCAGGTCCCTCACCCATCTCCGCCCCAGTGCCTACTTCTCCAGGAAGTTTTCACCAACTGAAAGTAACTATGATATTGGCAACCGCGAACTCTTAGCCATTAAATGGGCATTTGAAGAGTGGCGCCACTTCCTGGAGGGGGCTAGGCACCAGGTAACGGTCCTTACCGACCACAAGAATCTGGTTTTCCTAGAATCTGCCCGGAGGCTAAACCCGAGACAAGCTCGATGGGCGTTATTTTTTACCAGATTCAATTTTTTGGTTACCTATAGGGCTGGGTCTAAAAATATTAAGGCTGATGCACTGTCGCGTAGCTTCATGGCCAGCCCTCCTTTGGAGGAAGATCCTGCTTGTATTTTGCCTCCAGGTATAATCATTTCCTCGATCGATTCTGATTTAGTCTCTGATATTGCTGCTGATCAAGGTGCAGCTCCCGGGAACCTTCCTGAGAACAAGCTGTTTGTTCCCCTGCAATTCCGGCTAAGGGTACTTAGGGAAAATCATGACTCCGCACTATCTGGCCATCCAGGCATCCTGGGTACCAAACACCTCATTACCAGAAATTATTGGTGGCCTGGGTTGCCTAAAGACGTTAAGGCCTACGTCGCCGCTTGTGAGGTTTGTGCTAGGTCCAAGACTCCCAGGTCCCGACCAGCGGGCTTACTGCATTCGTTGCCCATTCCCCAGAGACCTTGGACACATATCTCCATGGATTTTATCACCGATTTGCCTCCATCCCAAGGCAAGTCGGTGGTGTGGGTGGTGGTGGAACGCTTCAGTAAGATGTGCCACTTTGTGCCCCTCAAGAAACTACCCAACGCCAAAACGTTGGCTACCTTGTTTGTCAAACACATCCTGCGTCTACATGGGGTCCCTGTCAATATTGTTTCGGACAGAGGGGTACGATTTGTTTCATTGTTTTGGAGAGCCTTCTGTATGAAGTTGGGGATTGATCTGTCCTTCTCCTCTGCCTTCCATCCTGAAACCAATGGCCAAACGGAGAGGACTAATCAATCTCTAGAACAATACTTAAGGTGTTTTGTCTCTGACTGTCAATTTGATTGGGTCTCTTTCATTCCCCTCGCCGAATTTTCCCTTAATAACCGGGTCAGTAACTCGTCAGGGGTCTCTCCTTTTTTTTGTAATTTTGGGTTTAATCCACGGTTCTCCTCCGTTTCACCTGGTAGTTCCAACAATCCTGAGGTAGAGGTCGTTCATCGGGAACTGTGCACAGTCTGGGCAGAGGTTCAGAAAAACCTAGAGGTGTCCCAGAGCGTACAAAAAACTCAGGCTGATAAAAAACGTTCTGCTAACCCCCTGTTTATGGTCGGGGATCTGGTGTGGTTGTCGTCTAGGAACTTGCGTCTCAAGGTTCCGTCCAAGAAGTTTGCTCCCCGGTTTATTGGGCCGTATAAGGTCATTGAGGTCCTCAATCCTGTCTCCTTCCGGCTGGAGTTACCCCCGTCTTTTCGGATACACGACGTGTTTCATGCCTCCCTCCTAAAACGCTGCTCCCCGTCCTTGGCTCCCTCGAGGAGACCTCCTGTTCCCATCCTCACCCCGGAGGGGGTGGATTTCGAGGTGGCCAGGATTGTGGACAGCAAGATGGTCCAAGGCTCCCTCCAGTACCTGGTCCATTGGAGAGGATACGGGCCCGAGGAGAGGACTTGGGTACCCGCCCGGGATGTTCACGCTGGGGTATTGGTCAGGAGGTTCCACCTGCGTTTCCCCAGTAAGCCAGGTCCACTTAGAAAGGGTCCGGTGGCCCCTCATAAAAGGGGGGGTACTGTAAAGGATCTGCCAGGCACAGCTTCGGGGTTAACTCCCAGAACTAATCAGTCAGCACCTGAGAATACATCCCTGAGACTGACTCCTGCTTCCACCATTCAGGCTGGCAGGCTTAGGAGTGGGAGAGCCTATCGTAACCTGGCCAGACTCAGCTAGCTCCCGCCCTCGGTCTATTTAAGCCTGCACTTCCTGTCCCTCGGTGCTTGTTATTGCTTGTGTTTCTTTCCTTGTGGTTTCCTGGCCCAGCTACAGCTCCTGCTATTTTTGATCCTTCTCCATACAGACCCTGGCTTACCGACTACTCTTCTGCTTTTCGTTTTGTACCTCGCACACTCCTGGCTTGACTCGGCTCGTTCACCACTCTGGTTGCTCACGGTGTTGCCGTGGGCAACGGCCCCTTTTGCTTGCTTGTGTTCCTTGTATGTTTGTCGTGTTTGTCGTGCACTTACTGAGCGCAGGGACCGCCGCCCAGTTGTACCCCGTCGCCTAGGGCGGGTCGTTGCAAGTAGGCAGGGACAGAGTGGCGGGTAGATTAGGGCTCACTTGTCCGTCTCCCTACCCCCTGCCATTACAGTTACGTTGAGTAAAATGCACCAAATGGGAAGGGATAACAATACCTGACCTAAAGTGTTCAAAAAGCAAACATGCGCTCGTGTTATCAGGATATTTGTTTAGAAAGGGGGCCATCGTTTCCAGAATCACCAGTGTTACCCCCTTGACCAGCAGAGCCGGCGGACCCTCCCGCTCACTTGCCTTTTTTGAGGCATTTTGAAAGCCCATGCGAGGTGCCATTGCAGTGAGAACAGATGTTTGAACTTATAAGTGGCACCAAACTTACAGTGCCCCCGTTGAACAGCCAGCAAAGCCAGAGTTTAGACCCTGAGCCATGTCCAGTGTGACCAAAATCGCAAACGCCTGTAACCAGTTCACAAAAGTTTTTGGTATTAGCCGATATCACCTTTTTTCCACTTCCTTTTTCCTCTCGTTCCGCTTGGACTTGTATAAGTTGCGTAGGGAACCATGCTATTTGCAGTGCTGGGAGAACTCTGCCATGCCGCCACCTGGGATGCGACTGGAACCACCGGGGGGGGGGGAGCCACCCCTAAATGCCCAACTAGATCCTTCAAGCAAACTACTAGATCTGCCAAATTATCCAGACCAACATCCGCCCTTGCCGACCCCCTACCCATAGAGTTGAGCCCCGATGTTACAAAGTCTGACCTATTACCCAACATAAAAATAGCAGGAAAAGGTAGAGAAGGTGATAGACACTCACCAGGCTGCACAGGCACTGTGATCCCACCAGCCGAGACAGCATGACCGCACCACTATTCCACCACTTCACCGTCCTCCAAGTCGACCGCCTCTGCACTCCATTGACCGCACTGGCAAAGATGGCAAGAAGGATCCGGATCTTGGCTTGCCATATGATGGACCATAGATCTGGCACTGGTATTGCCGACATCCAGGGGACTCACATCACTTGAGAAGGAGCCAGCTCCATGCTGGCCACCACCAGCCACCGACACTGCCGACCGTTGCCTGCGACCCAACACTGAAGGGTTGATCCTGCTGGACCGTGGGATATCCTTTTGCACACTAGCCAGCCCTCTGGCCAGCTCCTCACTAGGTAGGGTCGCCGCTGAACGACCACCTCTAGATGCAGACGGGGGAGGGGTAGATGGGAAGTTACCCGATGCATAGCCGCAGTCTAAGATTTCTCTCAGGCCCGGGTGCCTGTGAAGGAGTAGTCTCCCCAGTTACCCAGCCTGGATGTTCCCTAGAGGCCTGTGGCGCTGTGACCGCGGGATGACATCCGCACGCACCTGGTAAGTAGGCCACAGGTGTCTCGATCTGCGGGCTGGGGCTGCTAAACTCCGGCGTCCCGTAGGAACGCCGTGACCGGGCCACACCAGGAGCTGCGGCCGTGGCCGTCACTAGCAGTGGAGGGACCAGTGATAAGTTCCCCACTGTATCGCTAGTGTGATAAGGGGAAGTAATGAGGGCCCTGACTAATGCTGCTACCTACACTCCTAGCCACTCGGGGGCCTCTAGCAGACGCGGCCGCCCTGAGCTGCTCCATCAGGTTATCCACATACACCATAATGTTTCTCCTGTCGCAACCCTGCGAGTGGAGTGAAAGGCAGGAAGCCCCTACGAAAAACCCTATGCACCTCCCTCTGACCCAACATTCCCCTCCCCTCACAGCTCCTGATAGACTTCCCTATTCTCTACACACTTCCCTCATAGATCTGTCATGGAGGCCTCCCCTAATTCTCTTTGGCCGCAGTATGGCCTCCTCTTTTTTTAAAGTTGCAATTGTTAAATTAAAAAAATGGTTGCAAAAGTGTATACACACACACAAACACACACACACACACACACACACACACACACACACACACACACACACAAACAGGTATTTTCTTAGTTCTTGTGCAGAATAGTATCAACCTGATAGCCCCCAATATCTGCAGTCAGGAGAAAGAAAAATGGGGCATTTTGAATTTCAACATGCCTGATCCTTTGTTACCCCAGGAGATCAGACCTTGCCAGACATGCTTAGTCGACAGTTATTCAATGTGTATGGCCGGCCCTAGTGTCTTCTAAAGTCTGCAACTTGTCTGTAGTCCTTTTGCTTACAACAATAGTTGATTCTTGTACTTCTTTTTATCTTAGCCCAGACCTACATGTTATCATTTGCAAAGGGTTTTTGTAATGACGGGGGTGGGGAGACAGACAAGTGAGCCCTAATCTACCCACCACTCAGTCCCTGCCTACTTGCAACGACCCGCTGTAATGGCAGGAAGGAGGTGAAGGGAAAGTGAGCCCTAATCTACCCACCGCCCTGTCCCTGCCTACTTGCAACGACCCGCCCTAGGCGACGAGGTACAACTGGGCGGCGGTCCCTACGCTGGCTAAGTGCACAGGAAGACAAACAGGGAACACGCAAGGGAAGGGGCAGTAGCCATGGAACGCCACGAGGAAACGGGGCGGCGAACGAACAGTCAGGACCAGGACGAAGTGAGTACACCCGAGCAGGCACGGAGACAGAAGCAAGCCAGGGGCAAAGCAAAGCAGGTCAAGCAGAACTGCAGCAAGGCAGAAGCACGGCAGAAGCAGGCTGGAGCAAGCAGCAGTGGGGCCAGGAATCCAAAAGAATTACAAGCACTGAGGGAGAGCACAGGGCAGGTAATAAAGGGCAGGGGGCGGAGCTAACTCCGAGAGACCAGGCCGCGATAGGCTCTCCCACTCCTGAGCCTGCCACCCTGGTTGGTGGGAGATGGTGTCAGTCGAGCAGGTCTGGCCTCAGGTGTGGATTGATTAATCCCAGGAGTATAGCTAGATGAAGTACCTGGCAGATCCCTAACAGTACTCCCCCTTTTATGAGGGGCCACGGGACCCTTACTAAGGGGACCCGGTTTAGTGGGGAAGAAGAGGTGGAACCTCCTGATCAATACCCCAGCGTGAACATCACGGGCAGGTACCCAAGTCCTCTCCTCCGGCCCGTATCCTCTCCAATGGACCAGGTACTGGAGGGAGCCCTGGACCATCCTACTGTCCATAATCTTGGCCACCTCGAATTCCACCCCCTCAGGGGTGAGAACGGGAACAGGAGGTATCCTCGAGGGGGACCAGGACGGGGAGCAGCGTTTAAGGAGGGAGGCATGGAAGACGTCATGTATGCGAAAGGATGGGGGGAGCTCCAGACGGAAGGATACAGGGTTGAGGACTTCAATGATCTTATAAGGTCCAATAAATCGGGGAGCAAGCTTCCTGGACGGGACCTTAAGGCGCAAGTTCCTGGACGACAACCAGACCAAATCCCCGACGACAAACCGGGGGTTAGCAGAACGTCTACTATCCGCCTGAATCTTTTGTGCACTCTGGGACGCCTCTACGTTCTTCTGAACCTGGGCCCAGACAGTGCACAGTTCCCGATGAACCTCCTCTACCTCAGGATTATTGGAACAACCAGGGGAGACGGAGGAGAACCTTGGGTTAAACCCGAAATTACAGAAAAACGGGGAGACCCCTGACGAGTTTCTGACCCGGTTATTCAGGGAAAATTCAGCAAGGGGAAGGAATGAGACCCAATCGAATTGACAGTCAGAGATGAAACACCTTAAATATTGTTCCAGGGATTGGTTGGTCCTTTCCGTTTGGCCATTAGTTTCGGGATGGAAGGCGGAGGAGAAGGACAGATCAATCTCCAACTTTTTACAAAAAGCTCTCCAAAATAAGGAAACAAATTGTACCCCTCTGTCAGAAACGATATTGACTGGGGCCCCATGGAGACGCAGGATGTGTTTCACAAACAAAGAAGCTAACGTCTTGGCGTTAGGTAGCTTCTTAAGGGGCACAAAGTGGCACATCTTGCTGAAGCGGTCGACTACCACCCACACCACCGACTTGCCCTGAGATGGAGGCAAATCGGTGATAAAATCCATGGAGATATGGGTCCAAGGTCTCTGGGGAATGGGCAAGGAACGTAGTAGGCCCGCAGGTCGGGACCTAGGGGTTTTGGACCTAGCGCAAACCTCACAAGCGGCGACGTAAGCCCTAACATCTTTAGGCAACCCAGGCCACCAATAGTTTCTGGTAATGAGGTGTTTGGTGCCCAAGATGCCAGGATGACCAGATAGAGCGGAGTCATGGTTTTCCCTGAGTACCCTCAGCCGGTATTGCAGGGGAACAAACAGTTTGTCCCCAGGGACGTTCCCGGGAGCTGCACCCTGACCAGCCGCGATATCAGAAGCTAAATCAGAATCCGTGGCAGAGACGATTATACCAGGGGGTAAAATACAAGCGGGATCCTTCTCGGAAGGAGGATTGGCCATGAAACTACGTGACAGAGCGTCAGCCTTAATATTCTTGGACCCAGCCCTATAGGTAACCAAGAAATTAAATCTGGTAAAGAATAGTGCCCACCGAGCTTGTCTAGGATTAAGCCTCCGGGCCGATTCTAGGAAAACCAGATTCTTGTGATCCGTAAGGACCGTTACCTGGTGTCTGGCCCCCTCCAGGAAGTGCCGCCACTCCTCAAAAGCCCATTTAATGGCTAGAAGTTCGCGGTTACCAATATCATAGTTACTCTCCGTGGGCGAAAACTTCCTAGAGAAGTAAGCACAGGGGCGGAGATGGGTGAGGGAGCTGGTACCCTGGGACAAGACGGCCCCCACTCCCACCTCGGAAGCGTCAACCTCCACAATAAATGGCTCCTCTTGGTTGGGCTGAATCAGCACGGGGGCCGAGATAAAGCACTTCTTGAGAGTCTCAAAGGCCTGGACGGCCTCAGGGGGCCAATGGAGGACATCGGCACCCTTGCGGGTAAGGTCCGTAAGAGGCTTAGCGACGACCGAGAAGTTGGCAATAAATCTCCTGTAATAGTTGGCGAACCCTAAAAAGCACTGTAACGCCTTAAGGGAGGCAGGTTGGACCCATTCCGCCACAGCTTGAACCTTGGCAGGGTCCATGCGGAATTCATGAGGAGTGAGGATTTGCCCTAAAAATGGTATCTCCTGTACCCCAAAGACACATTTTTCAGTCTTAGCAAACAGATTATTCTCCCGAAGGACCTGGAGCACCTTCCTGACATGCTCCACGTGGGAGGACCAGTCCTTGGAAAACACCAGTATGTCATCAAGGTACACAACAAGAAAATTACCCAGGTACTCTCTCAGGATTTCATTAATAAAATTCTGGAAGACAGCAGGGGCATTACACAACCCAAAGGGCATGACCAGGTATTCGAAATGACCCTCGGGTGTGTTGAACGCAGTTTTCCACTCATCCCCCTCTTTGATGCGGATAAGGTTATATGCCCCCCGTAGATCGAACTTAGAAAACCATTGGGCTCCCTGAACCTGATTAAAAAGATCCGGAATCAAAGGAAGTGGGTACTGGTTCCTTACGATGACCTTATTCAGGTTACGATAATCAATGCACGGCCTAAGACCACCATCCTTCTTCCCCACGAAGAAGAAGCCAGCACCTACAGGAGAAGTCGAGGGGCGAATGAAACCCTTGGCCAGGCATTCTTGGATATACACCCTCATCGCTTCACGTTCAGGACATGAGAGATTAAATATCCTACCCTTAGGAAGCTTGGCACCAGGCACCAAATCGATAGCGCAATCGTAATCTCTATGGGGGGGCAACACCTCGGAGGCCTCCTTAGAAAACACATCGGCGAAGTCCTGAACAAACTCAGGAAGCGTGTTTACCTCCTCCCGGGGAGAAATAGAGTTAACAGAAAGACATGACATAAGACATTCATTACCCCATTTGGTGAGATCCCCAGTATTCCAATCAAATGTGGGATTATGCAACTGCAACCAGGGAAGACCTAATACCAGATCAGACGATAATCCCTGCATCACCAGTACAGAGCACTGCTCCAAATGCATGGAGCCAACCAGGAGTTCAAAAACAGGAGTATGCTGAGTAAAATAACCATTAGCAAGGGGGGTTGAGTCGATTCCTACTACAGGGATGGGATAAGGTAAATCAATACAAGGCATCTTTAGAGACATAGCAAAATCCACAGACATGATATTAGCAGATGAGCCAGAATCCACGAAAGCACTGCCCGTGGCAGACCGGCCAGCAAACGAGACCTGAAAGGGAAGCAAAATCTTATTGCGTTTCACATTAACGGGAAATACCTGTGCGCCCAAGTGACCTCCCCGATGATCACTTAGGCGCGGAAGTTTTCCGGCTTCTTATTCTTGCGCCTGGGGCAGGTGTTCAGTAGATGCTTGTCGTCCCCACAGTAGAAGCAGAGACCATTCTTTCTGCGAAACTCTCTACGTTGTCGAGGGGACATGGAGGCCCCGAGTTGCATAGGTACCTCCGAGTCCTCCGTGGAGGGGCGAGGAGACGGGACCTCGGGGGGAATCGCAGAAAAGTCAGAGGGGAGCACACTGAAGCGTTCTAGCTGACGTTCCCTGAGACGTCGGTCAAGTCGTACTGCTAGGGCCATAACCTGGTCAAGGGAGTCAGGCGAGGGGTAGCTAACCAGCAGATCCTTCAGGGCGTCAGATAATCCTAACCTAAACTGGCACCTTAGGGCCGGATCGTTCCACTGAGAAGCTACGCACCACTTCCTAAAATCAGAACAGTATTCCTCAACCGGTCTCCTACCCTGACGTAAGGTCACCAGCTGACTCTCGGCTAAAGCAGTCCTGTCAGTCTCGTCGTAAATGAGTCCGAGGGCAGAGAAAAAACGATCAACAGAGGAAAGTTCAGGGGCGTCAGGAGCCAAGGAGAAGGCCCACTCTTGGGGCCCTTCCTGGAGTCGGGATATGATGATACCCACCCGCTGGTTCTCGGAACCTGAGGAGTGGGGCTTTAGGCGGAAATACAGTCTGCAACTCTCCCGGAAGGAGAGAAACGTCTTACGGTCCCCTGAAAACCGGTCAGGTAACTTGAGGTCGGGTTCTAGAGGTGAGGTGAGGGGTACTACTAAAGCAGCATCACCCTGATTGACCCTTTGGGCCAGGGCCTGGACCTGTAGGGAGAGGCCCTGCATCTGCTGGGTCAGGGTCTCAAGGGGGTCCATGATAGCGTCAGCGTAGGAGAAATGGTAGACTAGGTAAGGGCTTGTAATTATGTAATGGCAGGAAGGAGGTGAAGGGAAAGTGAGCCCTAATCTACCCACCGCCCTGTCCCTGCCTACTTGCAACGACCCGCCCTAGGCGACGAGGTACAACTGGGCGGCGGTCCCTACGCTGGCTAAGTGCACAGGAAGACAAACAGGGAACACGCAAGGGAAGGGGCCGTAGCCACGGAACGCCACGAGGAAACGGGGCGGCGAACGAACAGTCAGGACCAGGACGAAGTGAGTACACCCGAGCAGGCACGGAGACAGAAGCAAGCCAGGGGCAAAGCAAAGCAGGTCAAGCAGAACTGCAGCAAGGCAGAAGCACGGCAGAAGCAGGCTGGAGCAAGCAGCAGTGGGGCCAGGAATCCAAAAGAATTACAAGCACTGAGGGAGAGCACAGGGCAGGTAATAAAGGGCAGGGGGCGGAGCTAACTCCGAGAGACCAGGCCGCGATAGGCTCTCCCACTCCTGAGCCTGCCACCCTGGTTGGTGGGAGATGGTGTCAGTCGAGCAGGTCTGGCCTCAGGTGTGGATTGATTAATCCCAGGAGTATAGCTAGATGAAGTACCTGGCAGATCCCTAACACCCGCCCTAGGCGACGGGGTACAACTGGGCGACGGTCCCTACGCTCAATAAGTGCACGACAGACAAACAGACAAGGGTACACAGAGCTAGGGGGAGAAAGGGGCAGTTGCCCACGGCAAAACCGTGAGCAACAAGAGAAGTGAACAAGCCGAGTCAAACCAGGAGTGTACGAGGTACCAAACGCAGAGCAGGAGAGTAGTCAGCAAGCCGGGGTCAATATGAAGCAAGGACAATGGTACAAGAAGCTGTAGCAGGGCCAGGAAACCAAACGAGAAAAATCACAAGCAAAGGAGGAACAGGAAAGGCAGGTATAAATAGACAGAGGGCAGGAGCTAGCTCCGTCTGGCCAGGCTGTGATATGTTCTCCCACTCCTAAGCCTGCCACCCTGAGTGGTGGAAGATGGAGTCAGTCTCACAGACATAGAAGCAGGTGCAGACTAATTATCTATGGGCGTTAACCCCCGAAGCTGTGCCTGGCAGATCCTTTACAGTTTTTTAATGTTGTGGCCAATTATCCCCTTCCCGACATCCACCAATTCGTTTTTTCCTTGTAAAAGTAGTAATAAAAAAATATATCTAAACTTGGCATCACCGTAATGAAATTGGGAACAACATATTGGGCACTAAAATGGCATATCATTTGAAAATGTCAATTTTCACTTTGCAGCATCCGCTGCGCATTACTTTCTAATAAAAAAAAACCCTGTCGGGTCAAAATGCTCACTACACCCCTTAAAAAATGCCTTATGGGGTGCAGTTTCCAAAATGGGGTCACTACTTGGGCGTTTGTTCTATTTCACCTCAGAACCCTGCAATTGTGGGTCAATGCTGTGAAAATCACCAAAATGGGCCTCAATGGGCCAAAATGGGTCTCAATGCCCGAACACCAATCCAGCAAAATCTGAGCTCTAAAAGCCAAATGGCGCTCCTTCCAATTTGAGCTCTGCCATGTGCCCAAGCAGCAGTTTAGGGCCACATATGGGGCATTGCCATACTCAGGAGAAATTGAGTAACAAATTGTGTGTTGTTTTTTCTCCTATTACCCCTGGTGAAAATAAAAAATTCAGAGCTAATACTATATATTCTTGGAAAAAATATATTTTTAATTTTCACTGCCTAATTCTAATAAAATCTATGAAACACCTATGGGGTCAAAATGCTCACTACACGACTAGATGAATGCCCTGACGGGTGTAGATTCCAAAATAGAGTCACTTCTAAGGGGTTTCTCCTGTACTGGTACCTCAGGGGCTCTGCAAATGCGACATTCTGCATTCCAAATAGCAGTTCATGACCAAATATGGGGTATTGCTGTACTCGGGAGAAATTGCTTTACAAGTGTTGGGGTGCTTTTTATCCTTTATTCCATGTGAAGATGAAAAAATTCAACACTTAGTGAAGAAAATTTTGATTTTGATTTTCACTGCCTAATTCCGATAAATTCAGCAAAAAAATTGTGGGGTCAAAATGCTCAATATACCCCTAGATAAATTCCTTGGGGTGTAGTTTCCCAAATGGGGTCACTTTTGGAGGTTTCCACTGTTTTGGGGCTTTTGCAAATACGACATGGCACCCGAAAACCATTCCAGCAAAACTTGAGCTCCAAAAGTCAAATGTCGCTGCTTAACTTCTGAGCCCTGCTGTGTGTCCAAACAGCAGTTTATAACCACATATGAAGGTATTGCCTTAAAGAGGCTCTGTCACCACATTATAAGTGCCCTATCTTCTACATAATGTGATCGGCGCTGTAATGTAGGTGACAGCAGTGTTTTTTATTTAGAAAAACTATCAATTGTGACAGAGTTATGAGCTATTTTATATTTATGCTAATGAATTTCTTAATAGACAATAGGGCGTGTTTTTACTTTTTGACCAAGTGGGCGTTGTGGAGAGAAGTGTATGACGCTGACCAATCAGTGACCAATCAGCGTCATACACTTCTCTCCATTCATTTACTCAGCACATAGTGATCCTGCGTTGTTCACTATGTGCAGTCACATACTCACACATTAACGTTACTGAAGTGTCTTGAGAGTTAATAGACATTGCCTCCAGCTGGGACGTGATGTCTATTCACAATCCCGACACTTCGGTATCGTTTGTGTGGGAGTTAATGACAGCAAGCGTGATTTACAGTGTGTAATTTTACGATTTACTATGCAATATAAGGGACTGTGCACTGGCTTCGCCAATGTGTGGAATCAGTCAGCTGGGAGGGAATCTCTGATTTTCAGATTGTTCTTAGCCAAATAGCAATGCAGAGAGAATGAACTGAAATGCTGATTGACGGATATTCCGAGATCCCCTCACACTACTCTGCCCAGCTGACTGATTCAGATGGAGAAGTAGTGTGCATCCTCCCAAATCCAGTCATGGGGCTGTAATGGGTACATTTATTTTATATTATGTATTATTTATTAACAGGTGTTATCCTTCCTCAATATTATGCAGTAGAATTATATTTACCTTCCTAATGTCAGATTACCTGTTAGTGACCTGTCACTGGTAATGGTTTTCACTTATCTACATATTATCTCTTATCAGCTGTCACAATAACTGTATGGTATGAGTTTGCCGAGACAAAAGCGACAAGAGGGCTCAAGGTCAGAGCAAGAGAGAGAGAGAGCAGATTGGCTTTCCAGCTGGAGGAACAGAGATTAAAACGACACAGTTTCAATCACTAATTCCATCTGCTGAACGTCAAAACATTCCACCAATTCCCAAAGACAATCTTCAGCATTATTATCATAAATTCTAGTACGGAGTGCCCTCTAAGCCAGACATGACTAGATGCTTATTAGAGGGAGAAGCCTAGACTAGCAGTCAGTGTGCCAGTCTTGCACTTTAATGGAAGTATGGAAATGGAAAGATTCGTACAAGTTCTTTTGTGGTAAACCTTTAAAATAATTGAGAACCGCACAAACTGCAATTGCCTAATGTATATGTATTATTGCAATCCTTCTAAGTAGGAATGTTCTCATAATAGAACAGGGGAGCCATGGGAACTCAAATTGCCTGAGGTCTCACTTCTCAACCAATCTGTAAGCATGCCTCTCAACCCTTTTGTTGGATTGTCCCGTGCAACGGATCTTAAAAGGGGAAAGCCTCTGCAAATCTGGTTTGAAATGTTTTTGTGGGTGTTCCTGGTCGGATCAGTTGTTGGTCTTGAAATGTCCCACGAATGAGGGTTCAAATATTTTTAATGCATGCATTCATCAAGGTACAAACTTTGCATCATGTGGCACCCATCCCCATCTGGGAACAAGGAGCAGTATATTAGAACGTATGCAGTCCATCCCACCACTTTCCCCCTCCAATTTGGGGATAAGAGTTGAGGCTGATTCATTTTGTGCCTTAGACAGCAAAAAGGCTGTAAGAATGTAGAATATAATTTATGTATATTATTCCAGTGTGGGGGTCTATTTAATTCTATGCACTGTGTCATTAAATTCCATATGTGTTGCTATTTCTGCTTTTCTCCCCAGGAGCGGTATTCAAGAAGAAGACATGTTATGTTGCAACATATCATATTTTGTGTTATGCTCTACTGAATTGTCTGCTGTGGGTAGGTTCAGACCATGATGGCTGGCTATCATAGTGTTAAATATTTTGGCACGCCATCCTAATTAGTATGTTATCGCACTATAATAGTTAAGAGGACGAGACCAGCATTGTTACCTTGCTCCTCATGCTGGGGGCAGTGTTTAGTACATAAAAGTTGGGTATTCCTAGCGGTATTCAGTGTGTGGGCAAAAGTCCATAAAGAAGGAGCTTCTGTAGAGCTGCTGTGCTGTTAGTAGTGCCGAGGGGCAAGAGTGTTGGCCCGGAGATGCCATGGGTACATGAGAATTGGCAGGTGACAGGCAGGAGCCTCTCTGCATTATGTCTGCATCGTTGTGGTCTGCGGGTGATGGTAAGGAGCCTCCCCGCAGAGTTATGACCAGTGTTCCTATAAGCTCCCACAGTCCGCCCGCTCTCTAAAGTTTAATGCCCACGCACTGTCACGAGCGGTGTGTGGATGCAGTGGCGTCGCTAGCACCGGAGGCGGCTCCGGTGCTAGTGACGGCCACAATCACTTGTATGTGCGTCCTCAGGAAGCAAATACAAATGAATACAATAGGCTGCAGGCCACGTTAGGTCTGCAGCCTATAAGGCGCTGGGAGGACTCCCTGCGCAGGCTGGCGTGATGACATCACATCAACACGCCGGTCTGCGCATGCGTCCCGCCTGAGAAGCAGCCTAGCACTCCGTCTGTCGCGGGAGCGGGGCAAGGTAAGTACAATCTTTTGTATTTTGAGGGGGCTGTGTGGTAATGTACAGGGGGGGAATTGCTGTGTGGCAGTATATACAAGGGGAGGGGGGGGATTGCTGAGTGGTAATATACAGGGGTGGGAATTGCTGTGTGGCAGTATATACAAGGGAAGTGGGGGGCTGTGTAGCACTATATACAGGGGGGATTTCTGTGTGGCATCATAAACAAGGGGAGGGGGGATTGCTGTGTGGCAGTATATACAAGGGGAGGGGTGCTGTGTGGCAGTATATACAAGAGGAGGGGGATTGCTGTGTGGTAGTATATACAAGAGGAGTGGGGGATTGCTGTGTGGCAGTATATACAAGGGGAGAGGGCTGTGTGGCAGTATATACAAGGGGGATTGCTGTGTGACAGTATATACAAGGGGAGGGGGGATTGCTGTGTGGCAGTATATACAAGGGGAGGGGGATTACTGTGGCAGGATGTACAAGGGTAGGGGGATTTCTGTGTGCCAATATATACAAGGGGAGGGGCGATTGCTGTGTTGCAGTATATACAAGGGGAGGGGGTTGTGTGGCAATATATACAAGGGGAGGGGATTGCTGTGTGACAGCATATACAAGGGGAGGGGGGATTGCTGTGTGGCAGTATATACAAGGAGAGGGGAGATTGCTGTGTGGCAGTATATACAAGGGGAGGGGGCTGTGTGGCAGTATATACAAAGGGAAGGGGATTGCTGTGTGGCAGTATGTACAAGGGGAGGGGGATTGCTGTGTGGCAGTATATACAAGGGGAGGGGGATTGCTGTGTGGCAGTATATACAAGGGAGGGGGAATTGCTGTGTGGCAGTATATACAAGGGGAGGGGGGATTGCTGTGTGTGGCAGTATATACAAGGGGAGAGGGGCTGTGGGGCAGTATATACAAGGGGGCTGTATGGCATTTTTTACAGGGGGCTGTGTGGCGCTATCTACAGGCGGCTGCATGGAGCTATCTACAGAGTGGGCTGTGTGGCACTATCTAAAGGGGGGCTGTGTGGTGCTATCTACGGGGGGGGCGGTGTGTGGCAGTATCTAGAGGGAGGATGTGTTATGCTATCTACAGGGAGGGCGTGTGTTGCTATCTACAGGCGTTATCTATAGGGACAGTGGTGTAATGAGTGATTCTTTCATTGATGCCTATAATTGGTGTTTATAACTGTCATCTATTTTACAGCTGTATTTGTAATATTACAGTATTTAAATACGTAATTAAAATGAATTTAAAATACTTTTTCTTATTCTCTTATTTAGTACGCTATATTAGCGATTACTGGGGGTACTACTTTTGGTCATCAGATCACCCACCATTGATGGAGACTTGCCCTGCTCCCAAACTGCCCCGCGCAGGAGCTGCGAAGACTTAGATGGAACATTGGTTATGACGTATATATTGGCGGGTGGATGGGCAGGGGCCTCCCCGCAGAGCCAAAGAGCAAGCTTCCAATTAGTCTGTGTCATCTCCTATTGTGTGGTGATCCAGCCATTGCGGTCTGCCTGAATGGAACCAAGTTGAGCAAAGTTTGTAATGTTGCTAAGAAGAACTGATGAAAAGTGTTCTGTGTTATTGCTGTAGCCGGGGGTGAAGTAACACCGGTCTTAGTAAAGACTTTATTTGCCATTATCCTAGTACTTCGTTCCATTTTTTCCACAACTGCACTGCATTGGCCTTATACCTCAGGCCTATCTTTTACAATTTTGCCCAAAAAATATATTTCTTTTTTTTTATATCTGGGTCTGCATGTCAGGAAATGTTTTTATATTGTGGAATAAACTCATGAATATGAAGTGAAAACATAACCCTTATTGAAAAAACTATTGTAGTCAAACACTTATTAATGACTCCTGTGGTGCAAGGCTGCAGTGCCAACCACTATACCACTGAACCACACACGCTTTATATGTAAAAGTCTCCTGAATTCATTGCAATAGACTGATTTTTTTAGGGACAGTAAGTACAGCCAGCTTCTTTCAGGCACACAAACATGCCACTTGCATAATGACATAATTGTCAGCAGGGGCGTTTCTAAACTCTGTAGACTCCTACAGCATCCTGTGTTACTGGCAGAGGAGAATAGAAAATAGTTTGGGTCAGGCGAATCAGCAAGCTAAATTTTTTCCATTAGTGTGATTCTCATGTTAGCCCTGCCCAAAAATAATTTGTCCCAGTAACAAACGCCGTGATCTATATATACATAATAGTATATGTTTAAATAAACAGTGATCAAACAATACCACTATACAAATAATCCTAAGTGACCGAATAATACCTTCATATGACAAAATGTTATCACCACATAGTGATTTAATAATAGCACCATACCATGACCAAACCCGGTTTACGATATTTTCTTGCCTTTTGGATTTGTAGCTTGGTTCCTGTGTTTGTACTCCTTGCCTGTCTCCTAACTACGGTTTTTTGTCACCCTCCAGCATTCTACTTCCTGACTAATCCGTTGACCTCCAGATATATTTATGACTCCGCTATAGTACAACTACAGCCAATCGGTAACTATTCTGGGGACCGTGACCTGGGAATCCATACTACCTTGCCGTGGTTAATAGTGAAGATTAGCTGAGTTCTTAGACTCCACACTCCAGTCTAACCAGCACCAAATCGGTGGTGGCTTACATGATTCACTTCTCCGGTGAGAATCTCAACTGTATTTGCAGACCATGGATTCCAAAAACACTGCAATTTGTATACCACTGCCAGTAGACGTCTATAAACTTGCCGACCAAGTCACGCATTTAGGAAATTGCCAATAAGACATTGTCCGTGTACTCCAGGGAATAAGTGCTCACTGGTATGCTTTGCAACAAGCACCACCTGCAACATCCGCAGCATCCATTTTCCAGCAGCCAGCCATGGTAACTGCCCCTCCTGTGCCTGCCATCTTGGTATCGTCACTGTTTCTACCTGCTAATGGGGACTCCAAAGACTGTCATGGTTTCATCAACCAGTGCACCATACATTTTAAACTTTGTCCTCAGCAGTTCTACTCAAACTGGATAAAAGTGGTCTATATAATTTCCTTGCTTGCTGGAGATGTTCTGGCTTGGGCCTCCAGTTATGGGAACATGATGATCCAATGGTATCCTCCCTGTCTGCATTTCTGACTTCCTTTTGAAGAGTCTTCTTCTGCTGCTTTGGTTTTTCTTCACCTCAAACAAGGTGCTTCCACATTCGGCTAATATGCTGTCAAGTTTCATATCCTGGCATCTGAATTAGCCTAGAACAATGAAGCTCTTGGTGTTATTATTTTATCTGGCCACATAAACTGGTGGGTCAGGATCTTCTGTCTGCATTGGATGATCTAATTGGAAATGTGGTTCCAGGAGATATCCCGATATATTTGTATACACACATATATTGTCGAATCTAAAGCTGCCAACAAGCCCATGTCTTCTTTGTTGTCAGCCTGCTGGCCGATCCCTGATCCCATCTCTCAGGCCTCATACACACGGCCGTGCTCGTAATCACGGTCCGCGATTCCGGGTACGACCGGCCATGGACAGCTGTCCACATTTTCGGCCCGCGCTCCCATACAAAGTATGGGAGCACGAACCGTAAAATGCAAAAGATAGGAGATGTCCTATCTTTTGCGGAGGCTTTCTACGGCCCGGACAGATTCCCGCAAAAATACGGGAAGGTGTCCGCGGTCAAATGCGGGCCGTAATTGAGGAAAGCAGCCTCACTAAGGCCCCATGCACACAACCGTACTTTTCATCCGTAATTTCAGACCGTTATTACGGACCCTTTCATTTCTATGGGCTACGGTCACCTTTCCATATTTTTACGGATGGGTATCCGTGCCATAGAAATTATATAACATGTTTTTTTTTTACCGTAATTACGGCACGGACTCTCCTTAGAAGTCTATGGGCGCTTCTGTAATTACGGACAGCTATGGATGTAAATCTGTATCCCTCTGCAATTACAAAAGCATTGCTATGTGACGCCAGAAGATTACCCAAGATTCCTCCCTGTTTTTTTTGCGGATCCTAAAATATACAGATGCATTACGGATGCACTACGGACCGTATTTACGGACACCATATATGCGGATGATGTACGCATGAGTATAAATGACTACGGATCCGTATTTACAGACAGTATTTACAGATGGATGAAATCTACAAACATGTGCATGGGGCCTAAGACCAGGTGAGTCGCAGCATCACACACAGTATAGAGTGGTGCAGACACTGCTTAACTCCTCTGCCTGTGGCCACCCATACTAGGGAAGGTATAAATAAAGGCACTGCCCCAGTATTCCTCCATATCACACAGACTAGGACGTAGGAGCAGCGGCACAGCTGACACTTAAATGCCATATTGGCTGGAGAGGCTGTTCCCGCGTGCACCGTACTGCCTGTATCTGCTGCTGAGAGCAGACATTGCTCTATCCTTCACATGCCCAACTATAAGCGGCCACTGCTGGCTGAACCCAGTGTGCCTCTCACCTGCGATGCTGGCAGAGATTTGTGCCTCACCAGCCAATGGCCTGCACACTTTGAGAAACGCGGTACAACACGAAAGATCAAATGAAACTAATGATCGATATGTTTTTGGAATTCGAAGATTTCTTTAAAAAATTTGACTTCTCTTTGCATTCACTGTCAGATAAATATTTACCTTGCTGATGATTTGGACAAATATATGGAAACTTGTTATGTCGGTACGACCCTTATGAAATTATTTAGCGACTACAATCACTATCAAATAATCACAAACAAGGCTCTCCGCAAAAAGATTTTGCCAACAACATTCTGTGTTCCCACCCTCAGCTGTATATCTACCCTAAGCTCCCCTCAATTTGTTATCCTACAAGACCATGTTACCCTCGGCCGCAACACCACCCCATTCTGAACAAGCTTTTAAATCAGAGGATTTGGCATTTCACTTACAATGTATGGAGGTTGTTCCATTCAATACTGAACCACTTAGTTTGGGTCACACACTAACCACCTCCTTATCTGGTCTGCCCTACAATGTGGATACAACTTCAATGCGACATATTGAGGACATTCCATCAGACAAATTTATTTCACAGCCAGTGTTTCCCCTCAGGAGATCCACTCAATGAATCTTTCCCAGATCTCTATTTATGATGGCTCCACATTGCCCCACACAATAAACTTTGCCCACAGTCAACCATCCACAATTGGTCTAGAACTATGTTTTCAAATATCTCCTCAAGCCTCTCGGAAAACCTTCAAAGAGGAGCCCTAAAAGAGAGCTACTATTACTCACCTTGCCCAATTCCAGTGGTGTGTCTCTCTGAGTGGGTTGTGGCTCCAGCCATCCACCGCATTTGGTTACTAGGAAGCTGAATGTCGTCTTTTCTGCTACTGACTTCAGCTGCAGCCCTGCTGGAATCGACCACGGCCCTCCTCCTCTGCATGACTTGCATTTTCAGATTGCCAGGGCAACTGGCGCTCCTAGATAACATAGGTCCTGGCAGACTAGTTAAAGGGGACTCCATATTTCACCCCTTCCCTGCAGATCAAGGTACATTCTTTAGCTATTGTTCCTATTGCTATTTTACTCTGTTCCTGATGCTGACCTTGTTCCTGAATTATGCTCTTGTTCTCCAGCTCGCTACTTTCTGGATTCCAATAGAGGTCCCCAGCTACGTTCCTAACTCCACTAAAGCCCAACTACCGCTAATTGGTGACTATTCTGGGGATCGAGACCTGGGAATCCAACCAAGAGAGGCCATAAATCCTTGAGGGGTTAGACGCCGCACCAAAGTCTAGAAAGGGCCAAACTGATTGTAGCATAGAGGCTTGATCTCTCGAGAATAGTAACACAAAGACTTTCTGATCTGTTCATGTCACTAGGTTTCTTTTCAGACTTTTTTTTATAAATTTGTTTGAGGGGTAGAATTAACATGTGATGCAGTGATGAAGCCAGGCAGAGTACACCTCGCTGCACGGTGCGTGCCCATGTCGTACCAGGCAATGGCGCATCCGAGAAAGTTTGAGGAGGCTGCTAGTGATGTATAACAGCCAGGGGATGTCAATCAAGCATGGAAAGGTGGGTTTGGAGGCAGGACTATGTGACTCTTCAGGATAGCGGCACAGCCGCATAACCCTTTATTGAGTAATTAGCATATAGTGTTCACTGTTTTAAAAGTTGATTTTATAGATTTTTCTGCAGCTGAAAAAAACACAAGGGAATGTTTGGAAATATTGTCAGGTCATGTATTACCGCATGGTGGCGGTTCAAGGGTTAAAACTTCCTGACAGGTTTCCTTTAAATAGACAATTAATTAAAAAAAATTCCATCTGCCCTGCAATTTTGTTATTATACATATATCCTATATAAGTGCAGGTTCAGAACCAAGCTCATATATATATATATATATATATATATACATACACTACCGTTCAAAAGTTTGGGGTCACCCAGACAATTTTGTGTTTTCCATGAAAACTCACACTTATATTTATCAAATGAGTTGCAAAATGACTAGAAAATATAGTCAAGACATTGACAAGGTTAGAAATAATGATTTTTATTTGAAATAATAATTTTCTCCTTCAAACTTTGCTTTCGTCAAAGAATGCTCCATTTGCAGCAATTACAGCATTGCAGACCTTTGGCATTCTAGCTGTTAATTTGCTGAGGTAATCGGGAGATATTTCACCCCATGCTTCCAGAAGCCCCTCCCACAAGTTGGATTAGCTTGATGGGCACTTGGGTCATTGTCCTGTTGTAGGATGAAATTGGCTCCAATCAAGCGCTGTCCACAGGGTATGGCATGGCGTTGTAAAATGGAGTGATAGCCTTCCTTATTCAAAATCCCTTTTACCTTGTACAAATCTCCCACTTTACCAGCACCAAAGCAACCCCAGACCATCACATTACCTCCACCATGCTTGACAGATGGCGTCAGGCACTCTTCCAGCATCTTTTCAGTTATTCTGCGTCTCACAAATGTTCTTCTGTGTGATCCAAACACCTCAAACCAGCAACCATCACTCCAGTGTTCTAATGGTACATTGTGTTTGCTAACTGAGTTAGAAGGCTAATGGATGATTAGAAAACACTTGAAAACCCTTGTGCAATTATGTTAGCACCGCTGTAAACAGTTTTGTTGTTTAGAGGAGCTATAAAACTGACCTTCGTTTGAGCTAGTTGAGAATCTGGAGCATTACATTTGTGAGTTCGATTAAACTCTCAAAATGGCTAGAAAAAGAGAGCTTTCATGTGAAACTCGACAGTCTATTCTTGTTCTTAGAAATGAAGGCTATTCCATGCGAGAAATTGCCAAGAAACTGAAGATTTCCTACAACTACTCCCTTCAGAGGACAGCACAAACAGGCTCTAACCAGAGTAGAAAGAGAAGTGGGAGGCCCTGCTGCACAACTGAGCAACAAGACAAGTACATTCGAGTCGCTAGTTTGAGAAATAGACGCCTCACAGGTCCTCAACTGGCAGCTTCATTAAATAGTACCCGCAAAACGCCAGTGTCAACGTCTACAGTGAAGAGGCGACTCCGGGATGCTGGCCTTCAGGGCAGAGTGGCAAAGAAAAAGCCATATCTGAGACTGGCTAAAAAAAGGAAATTAATATGGGCAAAAGCACACAGAAATTGGACAGAGGAAGATTGGAAAAAAGTGTTATGGACAGACGAATCGAAGTTTGAGGTGTTTGGATCACACAGAAGAACATTTGTGAGAGGCAGAACAACTGAAAAGATGCTGGAAGAGTGCCTGACACCATCTGTCAAGCATGGTGGAGGTAATGTGATGGTCTGGGGTTGCTTTGGTGCTGGTAAAGTGGAAGATTTGTTCAAGGTAAAAGGGATTTTGAATAAGGAAGGCTATCTCTCCATTTTGCAATGCCATGCCATACCCTGTGGACAGCGCTTGATTGGAGCCAATTTCATCCTACAACAGGACAATGAACCAAAGCACACCTCCAAATTATGCAAGAAATATTTAGGGAAGAAGCAGGCAGCTTGTATTCTATCTGTAATGGAGTGGCCAGCGCAGTCACCAGATCTCAACCCCATAGAGCTGTTGAGGGAGCAGCGTGAACATATGGTACGCAACAAGTGCCCATCAAGCCAATCCATCTTGTGGGAGGGCCTTCTGGAAGCATGGGGTGAAATTTCTCCCGATTACCTCAGCAAATTAACAGCTAGAATGCCAAAGGTCTGCAATGCTGTAATTGCTGCAAATGGAGCATTCTTTCATGAAAGCAAAGTTTGAAGGAGAAAATTATTATTTCAAATAAAAATCATTATTTCTAACCTTGTCAATGTCTTGACTATATTTTCTAGTCATTTTGCAACTCATTTGATAAATATAAGTGTGATTTTTCATGGAAAACACAAAATTGTCTGGGTGACCCCAAACTTTTGAACTGTAGTGTACATCCCCCTGTAGATAGAACCCCACATATAGCCCCCCTGTATAGTGACCCACATATAGCCATCCCCCTGTAGATAGTGCCCCACATATAGCCCCCTGTAGATAGTGCTCCACATATAGCCCTCCTTTAGTTAGTGATCCACATGTAGCCCCCCTGTAGATAGTGCTCCACATATAGCCCCACCCATTGATAGTGCAACACATATAGCCCCCTGTAGATAGTGCCCCACATAAAGCCCCCTGTAGACAGTGCTGCACATATAGCCCCCTGTACATAGTGCTCCACATATAGCCTCCCCTGTAGATAGTGCCCCACACATAGCCCCCCCTGTAGATAGTGCCCCACATAGAGCCTCCTGTAGACAGTTCCCCACAAAAAGCCTCCTGTAGACAGTGCCCCACACATATAGTGCCCCCTATAGAGCCTCCTGTAGATACTACACCCCATAGAGCCCCATGTAGATAGTGCCCCTGTAGATAGTGCCCCATTAGAGCCCTGTAGATAGTGCCCCCCATAGACCACCCTTTATCTGTAGATAGTGCCCTACATAGATCTCCCTGTAGATAGTGGCCCCAATTGAGCACCCTGTAGATAGTGCCCTAAATAGATCCCCTGTAGATAGTGGCCCCAAAAGAGCCCCCTGTAGATAGTAGCCCATGTAGATAGTGGTTCACATATAGCCCCTTGTAGATTGTGCTCTACATATAGCCCTCCTGAAGTTAGTGATCCACATGTAGCCCTCTGTAGGTAGTGGCCCACATATAGCTCCACTTGTTGATAGTGCCCCACATATAGCCCCGTTGTAAATAGTGCCCCACATATAGCTCCCCCTGTAGATGGTGCCTCACATAGAGCCCAGTGTAGACAGTGCCCCACATATAGCCCCCTATAGATAGTGCCCTACATATAGCCTCCCCTGTAGATAGCGCCCCACATATAGCCCTCCCTGTAGCTAGTGCCCCACATAGAGCCCCTGTAGACAGTGCCCCACATAAAGCCCCCTGTAGACAGTGCCCCACATAAAACCCCCTGTAGACAGTGCCCACATATATAGTAGTTGAAATGCACTGATTGGCAGGGTGCCTTGCCCTGCTATTCAATGATGCAAGCAGCACGATGACGTCATCGCACCACTTGCATCATTGAATGGCGCTGTATAGCAGGGCACGGAACGTGCCCTGACATTCAGCGCTTATGCAGCGCTTATGCATGTAACTGTATCTGCATCCTATAGACGCAGATACAATTATAGTGCAGGAGTTGTTGGTGGAGAGGCAGCAAGCCGCCGCCTGAGGCGAAAAGCTCATCTCACCTCATGGACAGTCCGGCCCTGGCTATAATTTATTAGACTATCATAATGGCACTTTAAGTGATACTTAATACAAGTTTGCCCCGTCACAATTTCAGTGATCAGTATAACTAATAGACCTGTAATTGCTGAACCTATCTTAGTAACACATGACATTTACCAGGTCTATATTATCTGAACTGGATTAGCCAGCCTTTTACACTGGGATTGCAATCCATTGTCAACATGGCCAGAGTGCATTGATTTCAATGTACTGAAAATAGCTTTAAAATGCCAAGGGATTTCATTAAACAAATTCTCCTGAAAGGATGGTTACTTTAGCAGTAATAGGGATATACTCGATGAGTGGCTTAAGATAAGAAAGATAAATTATTAGGTTCAGAGTGTGAAGGCATTTCAACACCATTTACAAACAATATTTATATCAGGACTGCAGATGGCATTTTGCCAGAGTAGACTCAACCATTTTCCTCAACGTGACACCAGTCTCTGGGCTCTTGCAGAACAGATGCTTGACCTGTGCAATTTGTTTTATGCTGCCTACCTATAAATAGAGCTATGAGAAGATGAAGAGGTACTTGTTCTTCTTAGTGCCCAACATGAATGGAGGCGACAAGATGAAATTCTTCTAGCTTACAAAGAGGTGTTTATTGAAAGGTGCTTGACGTCAAGCGATCCTATATCATTTTATGCCTCAAGTAGGAGCAGAGACCAGATATCTATGTTATCCAGCACTGGATACACATGTTCATTTCTTGTGGGACAACGACAATCCATCTGTATAGTTTTCTTATTATACACCTTATTTTTGTTTGAACCTTAAGAATGCAGGTTTTATTTAAATTGATTTTACAATAATGTGACAATATTTATTGTGCTTCATCTGGTAGGCTCTATCCAAAAAACTCTTAATTCCCAATGTTTTTACCACAGAAGAATCCGTATAAAAAATGTTTACTTCATGAGAAATTCCTACAACTACCACAATCCTACTTTTAAGTTGACATCTATTTCTGTTGTGGTCTTCTGGGGTACCCCTAACCAGCTTCCAAAAAACCCCAGGATTTCACAGAATCCAGGTTACATTGTTACATAGTTACGTCGTTTGTACGGTTGAAAAATGACACGTCCATCAAGTTCAACCAAGGGATGGGAAAGGGGAAGTAAAAAATTTCTCACAGTAAAGAAGGCTTGCCGCCTCTGCAGGTTGAACCTTTTTTTTTCCAGACGGAGGGAGTGCCCCCTTGTTTTTTGAGGGGGTTTTAAATGGAACTGGATTTCACCATATTTTTTGTATGTGCCATTAATATATTTATATAAGTTAATCATGTCCCCCCTTAGTCGTCTTTTTTCAAGGCTAAATAGGTTTAGTTCTTTTAGTCTTTCCTCATAACTTAGATTCTCCATGCCCCTTATTAGCTTAGTTGTTCTTCTTTGTATTTTTTCTAACTCCAGGGCATCCTTTCCATGAACTGGAGCCCAGAACTGAACTGCATATTCTAGATGAGGCCTTACTAACGCTTTGTAAATTGGTAATATTACATCCCTGTCCCGCGAGTCCATGCCTCTTTTAATACATGACAATATCTTGCTGGCCCTTGAAGCAGCTGATTGACATTGCATGCTGTTATTTAGTTTATGATTTACAAGTACACCCAGATCCTTCTCAACAAGTGACAAGGTTGAGGAACAGTTATTATTTGTATATAGAGAGAGTACAATTGTTAGCGACTGTCAGTGCTCTATGACACAACTGTGCAACTATTCTCTCCAGATGCGCATCATAAAAATAAAATCTGATTAGCAATGAGTAATGTGCTGGTGTCTCACACTGCATATTCTATCACGCATGGAACTCTTAGGCCTAATTCACATGATCTGTTTGGTCCGTGATATACTGTCCGCATGTCGGCAGTATTTTCCGGACCAAATACTGTAATGGCGGGGTAGGGAGACAGACAGGTGAGCCCTAATCTACCCGCCACTCAGTCCCTGCCTACTTGCAACGGCCCGTCCTACGCTCACTAAGTGCACGACAGACAAACAGACAAGGGTACACAGAAGCTAAGGAAAATGGGCTGTTGCCCACGGCAACCCCGTGAGCAACAAGAATAGTGAACGAGCCGAGTGAAACCAGGAGTGGACGAGGTACAAAAACGCAGAGCAGGAGAATAGTGAACGAGCCGAGTCAAACCAGGAGTGGACGAGGTACAAAACGCAAAGCAGGAGAATAGTCAGTCAAGCCAGGGTCAATATGAAGCAGAAGACAAGTAGTAAGCAGCAGCAGAGCCAGGAAACAGACTGAAAGAATCACAGGCAAAGGAGGAGCTTAACTAAAAAAATGGCTCGTAAAAAGAAGCCTTGGAAAAAGAAGTAGCATGTCACTTCTTGAGGCATTTTTGGAGATGATTTCCCCTTTGACACTATGAAAAATGCCTCAAAAAAACGCCCCAAAAAAGCCTCAAAAGAAGCTCCAAATTAAAAGAAGCTTCATTCTCAGATTCAAAAATGGCTTAAAATCAGAGGATGTTTTCCCTTGAAAACAGCTCCATAATTTTCAGCCGTTTTAAATTCACGTGTGGACATACCCTTAAGAATAGTGGAACCTGCAGTTCAGGAAGAATAATCAATTTATTATAACTCCCCTTCAGTCTGTTGTTGGCATCTGTAGGAACTCAGTAGTTCCTTATAAAGGATTATCTTAATAGATTGTACTGCCAAATGTTTTGACATAAGGTTAAAGGGGCCATCAATGTTATAGTCCTGGTAAACCCCTATAAATCTCAGCCAAAAGGAAATTTTTACTATAAGGATGCAGATTTTTCCATTGTCAATAAGAAGAAACTGCAAGTATGTCAAAATAGTTACTGCAGTGACAAGACATAGCAGTCTTAATCTTTATGTAGCTGTGTAATGCTTGCTATACATTCAGTGCTACATTAAATTGTATCTGCATCCTCAGGACTAGCTTGTAGCAGACGGCACTGGGGGTGGATTGGTGGTAGAAGTAGTAGCAGCACCAACAGCGGCACATTAAAAAAAGAGTGGACAGGACAGAATCCCGTAGTAGCAGGCGGCAGTAGCAGGCGACAGCGGCAGCAGCAGCAGCAATGTCAGATCTAATCAGTGGCATCAGGCACAGGGGTTTTAAAATCCTCACCGATCCACGCTTGATTCATTTTCAGAAACGTGAGATTTTCCAAGCTGTTGGCGGACAATCTTGTTCGCTTAGGGGTGACGAAGCCCCCTGCCACGCTGAATACCCTCTCTGACGCTACACTGGAGGGTGGACAAGACAGTACACCCATGGCAAACTGGGCCAGTTCTTGCCAATGATCCAATCTGCTGACCCAGAAGTCCATGGGGTCTGGGATCAGCATTTCTGACGGAGAAAGGACACAGTCCAGGTACGAGTGAACCTGGTTGTTTAGGTGCTGCACCTGGTGATGGTGGACATCCCTTTGGTGACTACGATGTGTGTCAGGTCGGGGAATTGGATGTAAAAATGTTGTCATCATATTTTCCAAACTGAATTGGCTGCTGCTGCTGCCGCTGCTGCCGCCTATTGCAGAGGTAGCTCTGCCAGAGGCGGTGGAACGATGAGACAGTGGCGAGCGGAGAGTGGCCCCCCGGTCAGACATGCTTGCAGCAGGTGTTTGCCATTTGAAAGCCGTGAAAAGCTGGCTGCATAGCTTCTCTCGATAATAAGCCAATTTTGCCTCCCTCTCGGAAGGCGCAAAAAACTCCCCCATTCTGGCTTTATACCGAGGGTCTAAAAGTGTGGCTATCCAGTACTCATCTCTTTGCTTCATGCTAACAATACGACAGTCAGCGCGCAAGTAACGAAGCATACAGCTCGCCATCCTGGCCAGCGTTTCAGAGGGCCCAGTTGGTTCCATCTCCGCCCCATACTGCCATGGTTGTCCATCATCAAGGTCGTCGTCAGACTCGTCATCACCATCACTGTCATGTTGTGCAGCTGCCCCGTCCCCTATCCCTTCCTGTAATTCCATCTCCAAATCCAGCTCCTCTTCAGGTCCTGTTTCCTCATCCTCATCCTCCTCCTCCTCCTCAACATCCATAGCCAGATGTGATCCTTCCTCCATCCTTTGCTGAATCATCGCTGTGAGCGTTTGCTCCATAATAAATATCAGCGGCATAACATCGTTCATTCTGCTAGCGTCACGGCTCACAAATCGTGTGGCCTCTTCAAAGGGCCTCAAAACGCGACATGCGTCTCTAACCAGCTGCCAGTGCCTGAGCTCGAAATTACACTGGCTCCAAACGCTGCCCGTCTGCTGCATCAGGAAATCATTCACGGCTTTCCGCTGTTCGTACAGACGGTCCAACATGTGCAGGGTGGAATTCCAGCTTGTTGGAACGTCGCAAATCAGGCTGTGTTCTGGGAGATTGTTTTGATGCTGCAAGTCCAGGAGGGCGTGCTTAAATGCATACGAACATCTAAAGCGAACGCAAACCCTCCTGGACATGGCCAGCACACCCTTCAAACCAACATATGACTTTAAGAAGAGTGTTATGACCAGATTGATCACATGTGCCATGCAAGGAGCATGTGTCAGGTGACCTAGACGCAGTGCAGCCACAACGTTCTTCCCGTTATCAGAGACAACATTGCCCAGTGTGAGTTTCAGAGGAGACAGCCAGCGTGCGATTTCCTCCTTGATGCACAGCAGCAGCTCCTGCCCTGTGTGGCTTTTCTCGCCCAGGCTCAGCAGGTGTAAGACAGCGTTGTGGCGCTTCACCTTGCACCTATGAAAAGAGGAGGGAGGAGGAGTGGAAGATACGCTGTGTCCTGTCTGGGACAGGAAGACCTCCATTGAGGAGGGCAAGGGGGAGGAGGAGGAGTAGGAGGAGGAGGATGGTAGGCGCCTGGTGTCCGGAGTTGAACCAGAAAGATACAAGCGTGGAGGTGGTAATGCCTGGCATTGCTGCGGTGGTGCATCGGACTGCAAATTATTGACCCAGTGGGCCGTGAAAGACATGTACTGTCCATGCCCATAGTTGCTGCTCCACGTGTCGACGGTGGCATGTACCCTGCTGCACACGGATAATTGCAAGGACTGGCACACCTTTTCCTCCACGTGCTTGTGCAAGGCAGGGACAGCTGTTTTGGAGAAGTAATGTCGGCTAGGTATTCGCCACCAAGGCTGAGCGCACACCATCAATTGCTTGAAGCCGGCGGAGTCGACCAAGTGGTACGGCAGCGACTGCACCACCAACAACTTAGCCAGGTGTGAATTAAGCCGCATGACAAGTGGATGACTGGGTATATATTGTTGCTTATTGGACAACGATTCCGTAATGGATAACTGACGGGACGTAGGAGGAGCACTAGATGACAGTGATGATGTTGATGATGACAACGACATGGTGGATAAGGCCTGGCTACTACTTAGATGACAGGGACTCGGAGCAGCAGCAGCGGCAGAGGGGTCTTCATTAGATGTACATGATGATGGTGGGGCATGTCGATTGCCCCACATGGCCTTGTGATGCCGCTCCATGTGTTTACGTAGAGCGGTAGTTCCTACATTGCTGCCCTGCCCACGCCTTACTTTCTGCTTGCAGATACGGCACTGTGCCAAGTTTTCGTCCTCCGGGAAGGTACAGAAATATTGCCACACGGCAGAGTACCGTAAAGAGGTAGTACCACGTCCACCACCCGAGCTTGCCCCTTGTCTGGCAGGCTTTTTTCGGGAGCCTACACCAGCATCAGTGTCGCCGTCACCGGCTCCTGTGCTGATCCTACCGCTGCAACGTTTTGCAGATTGACTTCTGCCCCTACCTCGGCTTGGCTGTTTATCACTGCCAGTGCCGCCACTACTACCCTCCTCCTCTGATGCCGTCATCACCTCGTCACCTGGTTCCCACGTCCTGTCTAAAACAACATCATCATCATAGCCCTCCTCATCATCCCCGCCACTTCTGTCACTGTGTTGTGAATGTGATGTGAAATCATGGCAGGCTCCATGCCCCCCCTCATTACTGCGTCTGCCACCACCACCAACACCCCCACTACCACAGCTATGCGTCTCGGACACCGCTTCCACCTTCACCACTGCCGCAACACACTCCGTTGGCTGACTCGCGGAAGACAAATCATCATCACTATATTGTTCAGTATCTTCCTTCGCACCCGAGGAGATGTCTCTTAGGACTCTCAGGAAAGATGGCTTCCCGCTAGAAAGGGGGAGTGAAGACATAGATGATTGAATGGAAACGCTAGAAGTACCCGTATTACTACTGTCACTGTGCCAAGGAATTGTAGAGGATCTGGAATCCAGGAATCCAGGTAGAAGCCTATTTGTGACGCCTTGATAGTTCATAGAGCGGGCTACCCTGTTTGCTATGCCAAACAACAACACACCATGCTCTCCCAGCATCAAAGACCCGGCTGTGTCCAAGAGAAGCGAATATACGTAGTAATGAAAAATACCTGGGGTATTAGTAATCATTTTGGCCAAAAAGACGCAAGCTCGCAATCCACGACAAGGATTCCCAGACTTGCGAGTCCCTAACTCCTTAAATGGAACAGAATGTTCCTGATGTACAGACAGAACCGATAAAAACAAGGGGACATATACAAAACCACCGAAAAAGGCCATACTTACAAATGGACACAGCCAGATCAGAAACGCTGATGAAGGAGCGAGCAGGTGCTTTAAATAATAATAGCCACTCCCACTGGTCTTGAGGGGCGTGGTGTGTGGTGCATGGGATGTGTAGTAAGAAATAATAAATGAATAGTGTGTGTGCAAGTGTAATACTATAAGTGAAATATAGGGGGCAGTAATGAGTGAAGTGCCTCAATAGAAATAAATGGATAATGTGGTGCAAGTGTGTGAAACATGGAGGGATAGTGTGTACGTCATGAGGCACAACGTGTATAGCCAGGTAGAAGCCTATTTGTGACGCCTTGATAGTTCAGAGAGCGGGCTACCCTGCTTGCTATGCCAAACAACAACACACCATGCTCTCCCAGCATCAAAGACCCGGCTGTGTCCAAGAGAAGCGAATATACGTAGTAATGAAAAATACCTGGGGTATTAGTAATCATTTTGGCCAAAAGGACGCAAGCTCGCAATCCACGACAAGGATCCCCAGACTTGCGAGTCCCTAACTCCTTAAATGGAACAGAATGTTCCTGATGTACAGACAGAACCGATAAAAACAAGGGGACATATACAAAACCACCGAAAAAGGCCATACTTACAAATGGACACAGCCAGGTCAGAAACGCTGATGAAGGAGCGAGCAGGTGCTTTAAATAATAATAGCCACTCCCACTGGTCTTGAGGGGAGTGGTCAGTGGCGTAGCTATAGGGGTCGCAGCGGTCGCAACTGCGACCGGGCCCCGTAGCTAGGGGGGCCCGCAGGCCTCCCTCACCACACTAGCGCTGCAATGATTGCTCTACATTGCTGGGTCCCTGCTGTGGTACAAAAGAGACCAAGTAATGTAGCTTAAAGCATTGGTGGCAGCTCAGCTGTCAGAGAGTCATTGCATGGAGGGGGAACAAGAGGGTGGAAAGTGAATGATAGATGAATAAACTCATCTTACAAGACCCAGGCCCGCCCACTGTACTGTCCACCCAATCAGCTCACTTCTTGCTGTTTCCCTCTTCCTCGTGACCTGTTCAGAGGGAAAGGAATGGCTACAGCAAGAAGATGGTGTGCGTGTCTGCTGCTCCCCTGCAGTACGAGCTGCTCCCTGACCCCACAGCAGATGTAAGTAGCAACTAGTAATCCAGCTCTTAACCCCTTCACTGTGTGTGTGTGTGTGTGTGTGTGTGTGTGTGTGTGTGTGTGTGTGTGTGTGTGTGTGTGTGTGTATGTATGTCTGTCATGCTGAGCAGTCACACCTCAGGGCTGACAGTTTAGCATAACAGACAAAGTATCTATCTATCTATCTATCTATCTATCTATCTATCTCATATCTATCTATCTCATATCTATCTATCTATCTATCTATCTATCTATCTATCTATCTATCTATCTATCTATCTATCTATCTATCTATCTATCTCATATCTATCTATCTATCTATCTATCTATCTATCTATCTATCTATCTATCTATCTATCTATCTATCTATCTATCTATCTATCTATCTCATATCTACACTGGCGTAGCTATAGGGGTGGCAGCGGTCACAATTGCGACCGGGCCCGAAGCCAGGGGGCCCACAGCCCCCCGCACCACATCAATAAAAAGTTACTATAGTAACTCGGGCCGCGGGCCCCTGTTACTATAGTAACAGACTGACCTTACCTTCCTGGTTCCGGATCGCAGCGGAGGTCCTGACGTCACAGCGCTATGCGCCGCGCACAACATCGAGAGGACAGAACTTCCGCCGCGGCTGAAGAGGAAGGTAAGATTAGTTGCCCTGACTGGCGGGGTCCGACTCCCGGGACCCGCCAATCAGCTGTTTTGAAGGGGCCGCAGCACTCGTACGAGAGCTGCTCACCTTCATTCCGGTCACACTGTGAATCGGTGTCGGCGATTCACAGTGTGAACGAGTAGTGGAATGAAGGGGAGCAGCTCTCGTACGAGTGCTGCGGCCCCTTCAAAACAGCTGATTGGCGGGTCCCGGGAGTCGGACACCACCAGTCAGGGCAACTAATCTTACCTTCCTCTTCAGCCGCGGCGGAAGTTCTGTCCTCTCGATGTTGTGCGCGGCGCATAGCGCTGTGACATCAGGACCTCCGCTGCAATCCGGAACCAGGAAGGTCCCGGGAGTCGGACCCAGACACATCAGCTATTGATGGCCTATCCTGAGGACAGGCCATCAATGTTTAGGGACTGCACAACCCCTTTAAGCCTATGATGTAGCAGGCCTAGAGGGCCCATGAGACAGGATCACAGATTGTGTGATCCTGTCTGCTGGGCCCTGTATCTAAGCCAATCACATGGTAGGCTTAGATACATGGCCCATGTGTGATCCTGTCTGTGGGACCCTGTATCTAAGCCTACCACACTGTAGGTTTAGATACAGGGCCCCAGCAACCAGTAATCTTATACTGTATAAGATTACTGTCTGCTGGACCCTGTATCTAAGCCTACCTTGTGGTAGGCTTAGATACAGGGTCCCACAGACAGTATCACACATGGGCCCTGTATCTAACCCTAAAACATGTGTTACTAATAGTTTTTTGTGTGTTTTCTTACAGGTTCGGTCGTTGGACTACGGCGGATTCCAGGACTACTTCGATGACGGTTTTTTATATTATCAATAAAATGGTTAATGAGGGATGTGTGTTTTTTATTTTTATTTCAATAAAATATTTTTTCTATGTCTTTGTGTTTTTTTTTAAACTATATTACTACCGCCTTAGTAATGGCCGCCGGCTGATTGACAGCATCCATTGCTAAGGCGGGGCTTAGTGTTAGCCGGTGCAGAGACGAACACTAACCCCCATTATTACCCCGGTACCCACCGCCACCAGGGGTGCTGGGAAGAGCCGGGTACCATCCAGTACTTGACCATCTGTAGTGATGGCCGGCCACTGGGGTGGCCGCAGGCTGGTATTATCAGGAGGGAAAAGGCCAAAAACAGTGGCCCTTCCCACCCTGGTAATGCTAGGCTGCTGCTGCTTTATTGTATCTTGCTGGTTATGAAAAATGGGGGGGAACTCACGTCATTTAAAAAAAATAAAATAAAAAATAATTGGAAAGAACGATGTGGGGTCCCCCCCAATTTTCATAACCAGCCAGATACAACACAGCAGCAGCAGGCAGCATTACCAGGGTGGTAGGGTGCCACTGTTGTTGGCCTTCCCCAGCCTAATACTACCAGCCTGCGGCCACCCCGGTGCCTGACCGTCACTACAGATGGTCGGGTACTGGTTCGTACCCGGCTCTTCCCAGCACCCCTGGTGGCGGTGGGTACCGGGGTAATAATGGGGGTTAGTGTTCGCCTCTGCACCGGCTAACACTAAGCCCCGCCTTAGCAATCGATGCTGTCAATCAGCCGGCGGCCATTACTAAGGCGGTAGTAATATAGTTTAAAAAAAAACACAAAGACATAGAAAAAATATTTTATTGAAACTCACGTCATTTAAAAAAAATAAAATAAAAAATAATTGGAAAGAACGATGTGGGGTCCCCCCCAATTTTCATAACCAGCCAGATACAACACAGCAGCAGCAGGCAGCATTACCAGGGTGGTAGGGTGCCACTGTTGTTGGCCTTCCCCAGCCTAATACTACCAGCCTGCGGCCACCCCGGTGCCTGACCGTCACTACAGATGGTCGGGTACTGGTTCGTACCCGGCTCTTCCCAGTACTCCTGGTGGCGGTGGGTACCGGGGTAATAATGGGGGTTAGTGTTGGCCTTTGCACCGGCTAACATTAAGTCCCGCCTTAGTAATGGAGGTTGTCAATCAGCCAGCGGCCATAACTAAGGTGGTGATAAAAAAGTTTAAAAAGATACAAGCACATAGAAAAAATATTTTATTGAAATAAAAAAACAACCCTCATTAACCATTTTATTGAGAATAAAAAACGCCGTCATTGAAGTCCTCGTATCCGAAGTCCAACAACCGAACCTGTAAAAAAAACACAAACACACAAAAATAATCAGTAACACATAAAGAAGCAAAATTATTATTCTTACCTATCCTGGGTCCAGCGCTGGAGCCGCAATGTCAGCGAGCTGGGCCCTGTATCTAATCCAATCATGTGTGATGCTGTCTGCTGAGCTGTGTATCTAATCCGATCATGTGTGATACTGTCTGCTGGGCCCTATATCTAATCCTATCATGTGTGATACTGTCTGCTGAGTCCTGTATCTAATCCTATCATGTGTTATACTGTCTGCTGGGCCACTGTATCTAATCCTATCATGTGTGATACTGTCTGCTGGGCCCTATATCTAATCCAATCATGTGTGATACTGTCTGCTGAGCCACTGTATCTAATCCTATCATGTGTGATACTGTCTGCTGAGCTCTGTATCTAATCCTATCATGTGTGATACTGTCTGCTGAGCTGTGTATCTAATCCTATCATGTGTGATACTGTCTGCTGAGCTCTGTATCTAATCCTATCATGTGTGATACTGTCTGCTGAGCTCTGTATCTAATCCTATCATTTGTGATACTGTCTGCTGGGCCCTATATCTAATCAAATCATGTGTGATACTGTCTGCTGAGCTGTGTATCTAATCCTATCATGTGTGATACTGTCTGCTCAGCCACTGTATCTAATCCTATCATGTGTGACACTGTCTGCTGAGCTGTGTATCTAATCCAATCATGTGTGATACTGTCTGCTGAGCCACTGTATCTAATCCTATCATGTGTGATACTGTCTGCTCAGCCACTGTATCTAATCCTATCATGTGTGATACTGTCTGCTGAGCCACTGTATCTAATCCTATCATGTGTGATACTGTCTGCTGGGCCCTATCTCTAATCCTATCATGTGTGATACTGTCTGCTGAGTCATTGTATCTAATCCTATCATGTGTGATACTGTCTGCTGAGCCACTGTATCTAATCCTATCCATAGTTTATAGGGTCGTAGTGCTATAGATATGCGGTCTCCTATACACACATTTTTTTGGGCAGACACATATGTATTAGGGCTGTTTCCCCTGACATTTTAAGCCCTTAGTGACACCCCGGCTGCTAGTGCTGCTTTGTTGGGTCACTTAGACCTAGCGATGCAGCTGAAAGCTGCGGACCGTCGGCCATGAGAAGTTTGCGGGGGGGGGGCCCAATAAGAACTTTTGCATCGGGGCCCATGAGCCTTTAGCTACGCCCCTGGGAGTGATGTGTGGTGCATGGGATGTGTAGTAAGAAATAATAAATGAATAGTGTGTGTGCAAGTGTAATACTATAAGTGAAATATAGGGGGCAGTAATGAGTGAAGTGCCTCAATAGAAATAAAAGGATAATGGGGTGCAAGTGTGTGAAACATGGAGGGATAGTGTGTACGTCATGAGGCACAACGTGTATAGCCAGGTAGAAGCCTATTTGTGACGCCTTGATAGTTCATAGAGCGGGCTACCCTGCTTGCTATGCCAAACAACAACACACCATGCTCTCCCAGCATCAAAGACCCGGCTGTGTCCATGTACCCCGTCCTTTCACAACCTTTTTTTTACCAGACATTCCACTGCTGGAGTGCAGCAAGTTGAATCAAAACCCGGGGGATGAGCCCCTTCTAAAAGCGTATTCACACACTGGCTTGGCAAATGGCAATGAATGAGAATTTCTATCAGCCACGCCGCGGTGCACTCAGGGAATGCTGGGCATTGTAGTACTACTACAAAGGCTGCTGTATTGCAAGTTGGATTGTTATTTGTTTGTTATGTTAACGGCCGGGGATGAGCCCCTTCTAAAAGCGTATTCACACACTGACACTGGCTTGGCAAATGGCAATGAATGAGAATTTCTATCAGCCACGCCGCGGTGCACTCAGGGAATGCTGGGCGTTGTAGTACTACTACAAAGGCTGCCTGTATTGCAAGTTGGATTGTTATTTGTTTGTTATGTTAACGGCCGGGGATGAGCCCCTTCTAAAAGCGTATTCATACACTGACACTGGCTTGGCAAAAGGCAATGAATGAGAATTTCTATCAGCCATGCCGCGGTGCACTCAGGGAATGCTGGGCGTTGTAGTACTACGTCTACTACAAAGGCTGCCTGTATTGCAAGTTGGATTGTTATTTGTTTGCTATGTTAATGGCCGTGGATGAGCCCCTTCTAAAAGCGTATTCACACACTGACACTGGCTTGGCAAATGGCAATGAATGAGAATTTCTATCAGCCACGCCGCGGTGCACTCAGGGAATGCTGTGCGTTGTAGTACTACGTCTACTACAAAGGCTGCCTGTATTGCAAGTTGGATTGTTATTTGTTTGTTATGTTAACGGCCGGGGATGAGCCCCTTCTAAAAGCGTATTCACACACTGGCTTGGCAAATGGCAATGAATGAGAATTTCTATCAGCCACTGTGCACTGACTCAGGGAATGCTGGGCGTTGTAGTACTACAAAGGCTGCCTGTATTGCAAGTTGGATGCAACGGGGATGAGCCCCTTATAAAAGCATATTCACACACTGGCTGAGTAGTGAGTAGTGTATGAGCCCCTTCGATTGCTGGATTCCTGCCTTTTAGATTCCTAAAGCTTTCCCTTACTGCACAGAGATGCTATCCCTACATCTCCTGTCTCTAAAATGGCCGCTGAGCTCCGTGAATAGACTTTTATTGCAGGCTTGAGCCCGCCCCTATGCTGCCTCCCAATTGGCTGGGAGAGCCGTTTGCAAGGCATTATGGGGTAGCCTGATGTCAGGTGATATTGTGAAATCCTCCATTTTATATCTAACATGTGGCAGGCGCCAAAATGTAGCCGGGTTCGGCCGAACCAGGTGAAGTTCGGATTCGCTGCGAACCGAACTTTTCCCGATGTTCGGACCGAAACCGGGTTCGGTTGTCCCGGTTCGCTCATCTCTACTCAGGACGCAGATACAATTGAATACTATAGGCTGCAGGCCACTGTAACGGCCGCCACGCCGTTCCCCGCCTCTGCTCCGGTTCCTGCACCCTCCATTCCCTCATGCTCGTCCCGAGATCCATTCACCCGATCCAGACGCTCTGCAGGCTCTGGGCTTCGTCAGGTAACTGCATCTCTCATCTCTCTCCATGGCCATCATCCACTATGTGCAGCTGCAGCCACTAGAGGGCGCACGCGCTGACTCTTCCCTTCTTAAAGGGCCGGCGTGTGTCAAAAATACTTCCTATTTAAGGACCCGCCTCCCTCAGATCTTTGCTTGTTCAACCAAGTTATCCCTGTGAGCGTCCCTATACCCAGTTTTCCCTGTTACCTTGCCTTCTGCCTTTGTCTGGTGTTCCCGTTGTGACCTCTGCCCGAACTTGTACTATCCTTGCCTGCCGCCTGCCTTGACCTATTGCTATCCATACCCATTACGATGTCTGCGGCCTGTCCTGACTTCTGGCCTATTCATCTGACTGCCTCTAAACCTGCTGTGCCAAGCATTGCCCTGGGTTACAAGCACCATCTCCCAGACGACACAGAGGATCCACAAACAAACCGGTGAGAACCATGATAGTTTGAACAAGCCATGGATTCCCTTGGCACAGCCCTGCCTGACACGTCTGATATGGCTCAGGAACTTTCAAGACAACGAGTCCACCAAGACCAGCTTTTCCAGCTTCTGCAAAATGTGTCCACTCGTTTGAACGAACTAGCGTCTCCGATACAGCCACCACCATCGCAAGCTCCTGTCTACAGTCCAGGACTACATTTACCTACGCCTGCCCGCTATGAGGGTAACCCCAAAACCTGCAGGGGATTTGTTAATCAATGCACCATCCATTTTGAGGTCATGGCGCATCATTTTTCCTCAGACCGGGCTAAGGTGGCCTACATTCTGTCTCTGCTTTCTGGCGAAGCGCTGGCTTGGGCATCGCCCTTGTGGGAGAGAAACGACCCCATCATGTACAACATTCAGAACTTTCTCTCCACGTTTAAAAGGGTATTTGAAGAACCAGGTCGAGCCTCTTCTGCAGCTTCCTCTCTACTCAAGCTCTGAAAGGGAACCTCCAATGTAGGCCAATACGCCATTCAATTCCGCACCCTGGCTACTGAACTCTAGTGGAATAATGAGGCTTTGGTATCGACCCTCTGGGATGGTCTGGCGGGCCGATTCAAGGATGAACTTGCTGGCCGAGACCTTCCACCGTCCTTGGATGACTTGATTACTCTAGCTAATCGCATAGATATACGCTTCCGTGGGAGACAACAAGAATCTGCTCGAGGCAATCGGACATCACGATTGGCACCAACCTTCCAAAGACCTCTTCTGGCCGCATCTTCCTCCCGGTTGGACGAACCCATGCAGGTGGAGAGAACAAGACTCACGCCTCAGGAGCACTAGAATAGACGTAAGCTGAATTTATGTTTGTATTGTGGTGGAAAAACGCACTTCCTCAGAGACTGTCCAGTGAGGCCGGAAAACTCCAACGCCTAGGGCAAGTAGGAGAGGCTACCCTAGGTGGAATACCTTCCTCTCAGAAGATGACCATACCAGCGAAGCTGTCCTTTGCAGGAACCACTTTTGGTGTTCAAGCCTTCCTAGATTCCGGATCAGCTGGGAATTTTCTGTGCCAGTCCTTGGTAAATCGCAAATCCCAGTGCAAAGACTCACCAAACCGTTGTCCATTGCTTCTGTAGATGGGAGGCTCCTACAGGAAACTACCTATCTCGTCACCAAGCCCATTCTCCTGTTAACAGGGGCACTGCACCAGGAACGTATCTCCTTCTATGAGTTAAAGAACTCTCTGAACCCTTTGCTTCTAGGTCTACCGTGGTTGCAGAAGCACTCTCCTGTTATTGACTGGACTGGAGGTCAAATTACCCGCTGGAGTGACTTCTGTCACCAACATTGTCTTCTATCTATTCGCCCACCCATGCCTCAGTTTACAGAACCTGACTTAGCAGAACTTCCTACTCCATACAAAAACTTCTCGGATGTCTTCTGCGAACAAGCTGAATCGCTGTCTCCTCACAGGCCATACGACTGTGCCATAGACCTGGCCCCCAACGCCACTCCTCCCAGAGGTAGAGTCTACCCTTTGTCTTTGCCCAAGACTGAAACCATGTCTAGGTATGTCCTAGAAAATCTGGAGAGAGGATTCATCCGTAAGTCCTCCTCTCCTGTGGGCGCAGGGTTTTTCTTTGTGGGAAAAAAAGACGGCTCCCTGCATCTTTGTATTGATTACCGAGGATTAAATAATATCACGTTAAAGAACAAGTACCCGTTACCATTGATCTCAGAACTCTTTGACCGTCTACAGGGGGAGAAAATCTTCACCAAACTGGACCTTCGTGGAGCCTATAATCTCATCCGTATCCGCGAGGGAGACGAATTGAAAACCGCCTTCAATACTCGTGATGGGCATTTTGAATACCTTGTCATGCCCTTTGGACTTTGTAATTCTCCTGCGGTTTTTCCAGGCCTTTGTTAATGACATTTTTCGAGATCTGTTGTACAGCTGTGTGGTGGTATACCTAGATGACATTTTAATATTTTCTCCCAATATTCAAACTCATCATGTGCATGTGCGCCAAGTGTTACAACGTCTGCGAGAGAACTCTCTGTTTGCCAAGCTAGAGAAATGCCTCTTCGAGAGAACCAGCTTGCCTTTCTTGGGGTATGTCATTTCCGACCAGGTTCTTCAAGTGGATCCAGCTCAATTCTCAACTAGCATCGTCCGCAAGGACTCAAAGCGGTCCAATGCCTGCTAGGATTCGCAAATTACTACCGCCAGTTTATTCCTTATTTCTCCTCTATGACGGCTCCTATTTCTGCTCTGACCAAAAAAGGGGTTAATGCTAAAGACTGGACTGTGGAGGCTGAAGCCGCATTCCAAGCTCTTAAAGCTGCCCTCTCTTCTGCCTCAGTCCTACATAGACCGGATTCCACCAAACCCTTTGTTCTGGAGGTTGATGCTTCATCTGTGTGAGTTGGAGCTATACTGTCCCAGAAGACTTGTAGAGGGAGACTCGTGGCCTGCGGTTTTTTCTCCAAATCGTTCACATCCGCTGAAAAAAATTATGGAATTGGAGATAAAAAACTTTTAGCTATTAAATTGGCCCTGGAGGAATGGAGACATTTGCTTGAGGGTGCATGGCATCCTATCATCATTTACACAGATCATAAGAACCTCCTATACTTACAAACTGCTCAACGCCTAAACTCTCGTCAAGCTCGGTGGGCATTATTCTTCTCCAGATTCGGTTTTCAGCTTCACTACAGACCTGCTGGAAAGAATACCAAGGCTGACGCCTTATCTCGCTGTTTTGATTCCACAGGCCAAGAGCCCAGCCCACAGTTTATTATAGATCCGAAACGTATTGTGATCGCTGCTGAAGTGGTACACGTTCCCTGAGAAAAGACCTACATACCCCCGAAACAAAGGGATTGTGTTCTGCGTTGGGGTCATGCCTCCAGGGTTTCTGGGCACCCTGGCATCAAAAAGAATCTCAACTTGATTGGTCGTCAGTGCTGGTGGCCTTCAATGTCTCAAGATACTAAAGACTTTGTTTCTGCCTGCTCCACTTGCTCTCAAAATAAAGTATCCCATTCAAGACCTGCTGGTCTTTTGCACCCCCTGCCCGTGCCTGACTCTCCCTGGTCGCACATTGCCATGGGCTTCATCATCGATCTGCCTAGTTCTGCTGGGTGTACCGTGATCTAGGTTGTGGTGGATCGGTTTTCCAAGATGGCGCACTTCGTACCCCTCTCAGTCCTTCTGTCATCTTCCCGACTGGCAACGCTGTTTGTCGAGCACATCTTTCGCCTGCATGGTCTTTCTAAGCATATTGTTTCTGACAGAGGAGTTCAGTTCACATCCAAGTTCTGGAGAGCCTTGTGCAAACTGCTGGAGGTCAAATTAGTCTTCCGCGTACCATCCCCAATCCTATGGTCAAGTAGAGTGGATAAACCAAATACTTGAAGGTTTCCTTAGAAAACATTTTGTGTCTCCGCGACAAGACAACTGGGCAGGTCTGCTTCCATGGGCCGAATTTGCCTACAACAACCATACAGGGGAGTCTACCCGCTCTTCTCCCTGCTTCTTGGTGTATGGCCAGCACCCAGGAATTCCCCTACCAATCTCTGTGCCTTCTGAGGTTCCAGCTGCTAACACGGTCCACCGCAACTTTGTACAGATTTGGCAGGCGGCCAAGGACTCCATCCACAGCCAGGTTTAAAAGAGACGCGGATAGAAGACGCAGGATACCGCCGCAGCTCCTTCCTGGGAATAAAGTCTGGCTGTCCACCCGGTACATACGTCTGAAGACCCCTTGTTACAAGCTAGCTCCTCGGTTTCTGGGCCCTATGACATAACGAAACAAATTAATCCAGTAACTTTCAAACTTCGCCTTCCTCAGTCTCTAAAGATCTCTAATTCCTTCCACATTTCTCTGCTGAAACCCGCTATACTCAACCGATGTTCTAAGAAAATTCCTGTCCATCGTGCACCAGCGGCTGATTCCGAATTTGAAATTGAAGAGATCCTGGATGTCAAACGATCACGGGGGAGATTATGGTACCTAGTGGACTGGAAAGATTATGGTCCTGAGGAGAGATCATGGGAGCCCGTGGAGAATATCAACGCCTCAGCTCTCATCAAGGACTTTGAGCGAAGGTTTCCAAGCAAGCCTAAAAAGAGGGGGCGTAAAGGGGGGGTACTGTAACGGCTGCCGCGCCGTTTCCCGCCATCCCCACGGCCTCTGCTCCGGTTCCGGCGCCCTCCCTCACCAGCTGCTCATCCCGAGCTCCACTTACCCGATCCGGACACTCTGCTGGCCCTGGACGGTGTCAGGTGAGTGCATCCATTACCTCCTTCTGCGGTGTGCATCCTCGATGTGCGGCTGCAGTCACTAGAGGGCGCGCGCTCTGACTCGTCCTGCCTTAAAGGGTCAGCGCACACCTTAATTCCGAAGAACTTCCTATTTAAGGTTCCTCCTCCCTTCCATCCCTGCTTGTTCAACCAGGTTCCCCGTGAGTTCCCTGTGCCCTAGTTCCTGTTTCCGTTCCTTCTGCCTTTGTCTGGAATTCCCGTTACTGACCTCCACTTGAACTTGACTATCCTTGTCTGCCGCCTGCCTTGACCTATTGCTGCCATACCCGTTACGACGTCTGCTGCCTGCCTTGACCTATTGCTGCCATACCCGTTACGACGTCTGCTGCCTGTCCTGACTTCTGCCTATCCATCCGACTGCCTCTACCCGCTTTGCCAAGCGTTGCCTGGGTTCCAAGCACCAACTCCCAGACGACTCCAAGGATCCACGAACAAACCGGTGAGAACCGTTATACAAACAAACCGGTGAGAACAGTTATAGCCACGTTATGCGGCATGATGACGTCACTGCATCACGATGGCTTATGCAAGTGTCCCGTCCGGAGGCTGTATAGTGCTCCGTCCGTCGCAGGAACAGGGAAAGTTAAAGAGGCTCTGTCACCAGATTATCAAATCCCTATCTCCTATTGAATGTGATGGGCGCTGCAATGTAGATAACAGCAAAGCTGTGTTTTTTTTTTTTTTAAACGATCATTTTTGCCCAAGTTATGAGCAATTTTATATTTATGCAAATGAGCTTTTCAATGGACAACTGGGCATGTTTTCTCGTATTTCCAACTGGGCGTGTATTGTGTTTTTACCAACTGGGCGTGTATTGTGTTTTTACCAACTAGGCGTTGTGAATAGAAGTGTATGATGCTGACGAATCAACATCATACACTTCTCATCGTTCCCACCCAGCTTCTTTCACAGCAGACAGCGTGACGTCACCCACAGGTCCTTCAACCTTGTTGTCGGTAGTTGTAGTATTACAACTGATGGAGTAGCGGAGGTTGCTTTCCCCTGATCTAGGATATATTATAAATGCTTTATAGAGTATATGTCCGACTAATAGGGAGTCTATGGTTTTGAATGACATCTTGAAGCATACAGAGGTACGGGGGGGGGGGTGTTGAAATGAAGTGAGCTACACTACATATGGTAATGAGCATGAGGCGGCACTCTACCCCGATTCTATTAAAAAAAGATCATGCGAGTCGATTGAGGACTAAACACAGCGCTGCTCCTGTCCATGTCAGGTGATCATCTCAGTGTGACTAAGCTGCAATACCAGACACCACCCATGCACAGGAGAGGCGCTGTTTCTGAATAAATGCAGTCATGTTTTTGGAAACCTCAAAACCCCATTAACATATGCTGCCACCTTCCCGTCAGCCCCGTTCTGAAATTAAGGATTTCACTTACAGGGGGCATTGACGTCCTGATTTAAAGCGCTCTCTACTACTCTGAATTTGCATAAATATAAAATTGCTCATAACTTGGGCAAAAATGATCGTTTTTCAAAAAAAAAAACAACTTTGCTGTTATCTACATTGCAGCGCCCATCACATTCAATAGGAGATACGGATTTGATAATCTGGTGACAGAGCCTCTTTAAGTACAATTATTTATTATTTGGGGGGCTGTGTGGAACTATATAGAAGGGATGGCTGTGTGACACTATATACAAGGGGAGGGCTGTGTAGCACTATATACAAAGGGGGCTGTGTGGCACTATTCAGGGGAAGGGCTGCGTGGTACTATCTACTAAGGGTGGGCTGTGTGGCACTACACAGGGGGAGGGCTGTGTGGCACTATCTACTAGGGGGGCTGTGTGGCACTATCTACAAGGGGGGACTATGTGGCACTATACAGGGGGATCAAGAGATAGAATTTTTGGACGTATATGTAACTATAAAAGAGGGTCAGTTACAGACAATAGAGTATCAGAAACCCACTATTACTAATACACTTTTAAGGTATGACAGTTATCATCCTAAGCACATTACGAAATCTCTCCCATATGCCAAATTCTTGTGATTAAGGAGAATAAATAGTGATGATGAGGTATTTTTGGAGCAGGCAGAAGAACTAAGTCAGAGATTAAAGTTACAGGGGTACCCTCCAAAACTTATTGCGGGTGAAATGGAGAAGGTGATTAAAAATAATAATAATTTATCCCTATTGCAACAAAATAAAAAGAGAAAAAAATCAAATGCCAAAGATAATAAACGTTTTGTTTTATCATTTCTTCACAGTCCTATGAGTGATGTAATACGTACTGGTATTCAAAAGAATTGGCATCTGGTTGAGAAACATCCGTTGCTAGCGGAAGTTGCAATCAGACGGCCAATAGTATCTTTTCTAGATGTAAAAATGTAAAGGATATATTGGTTAAGGGTCGCTTTATTACACAAAAGGACAAAGAAAAAGAAAATTGGTTATCAGAAATGGGGCCAAGATGCAATCATAAATGTGGGCAATGCAGATTTTTCAATTCCCTAATACGCGCTAGGAACCTTAAAGGGAATGTGTTGCTCGAAAAATTATTTTTTTCAGTTAAACAATTATATTTTAAGTGATTACACATTGTTTTAATTTTTTTACATTTTTTCACAAGTCAGGAAATATTATAAATTAGATTCTAATTTATAAAATTTCCATGTGCTGGTCACTAGAGGAAGCAGTTCCCAAAATTGCAGCATGGTCAATGTGGTACAGCAACCTCATTGATTTATGCTGCAAATTTCGGGTGGACACACTCTCTCTAGTGTCCTCACACAATCCCCCCTCCCTTCTTCTGGCTAGTGCCAGGAGAGGGGGGGGGTTGAATGTATTCAAACCTCCTACACTGTGTGCCGCCATTTTATGAGCGACTGCACAGTGTAGGAGGATTAGGACACGAACATAATACACACGAACATAATATACACGAACATAAATTACCTGCTCCTGCCACCGCCTCCGCTGTTCTACGCTCCTCTTCCTTGCGCCTTCACTTAGTTGAACATATCGCAGGAAGCCGCGGCCGGAAGTTGTCAACTTACTGTCCGACAGCAGCTTCCGGACCACATGAAAATGGCGCCGGATTTCGCTCTACGAACGAGGTTCGTTTTGGTCTGTGTGGGAGCGGCGCATGCGCCGTTCCCACACAGACAGCGCACGCAACTGCGAATGGAACGGCTCCCGTTCGCATTCTCTATGGGGTTGTATGTGCCGCATTCCATCACTGTATGTGTCGTTAATCGCCACATACAGAGATGAAAAAAAATGGCAGCCCCCATAGAGAAGTAAAAGTCAGAAAACATAAAAAAGTAAAACATGAGAACACAATTTAATAAAATGTTTGAAAATATTACATTAAAAGCAATATTATAAAAAAAAAGTCATGACACCTTCCCTTTAATGATTTTACACAAGAGCCAAATAATAAATGAAATTACCAACAACAGACCTATAACAATAAAACACAAATCCAACAGCCACCAAAGCTTTGCAGGTTTATTCTACAAAGCCTTCATCTTCTTCACATTTCCACACAGACAGCTGGACAACACTCAATGGACACACTACCGGACCTCTGAAATTAGGTTTCTTTATCAGCACAAGTTTTTTTTTCAACTACCCAAGCTGTAAACCCTGAACAACATCATACCTTTACATGTAAATTAGAACTTCTCTCAACCATCCGCTCAGTCACTGCAACCTAGGGGTCTCATACATTTACACAATCTTATATTTCTCATCACCCTTACTTCTAATTCTCATAGTAGAACATTTACACTGTCGACAGTATCCTCTCATGCCATTCATACCATTAACTCCCTCATTCCCTTCATACCATAAACTCATTTACGCCACATCTTCAATCATTTATCACAAAAATAGTTTTCAACATACCTTTGGACAAGTTACTGCGTTCGGGAGATTGTCTCATCACAACAGCTAACTCAAGGTCTCTACAATATATGAGTGAAACAATTTTTATAAGAATATGTTTTTCCACGGTTTTATTGTTTCACTGATGCATCGATGCCAGAACTCCCAGCGACAGCTATCAGATGATTAATCTCCCGGGTTTCGGCACCAAAAACTGTTGACACAATCCTGGCCAAAATAAATTAGACTGAAGGTTTGATGGGTGTGTCAACCAATCCATTAGTTATGTCCATACATCGTAGAGAAGTAAGACAGAAAGAGACACGCATTGTATACCCAAAAATCCTTCTCTGGTTTATTGATAGAATGCAATTACAATAGTATCAAAGGGGAGCAGGCTTGAGCTCAGCCAATCACTTACAAATGGGACGTTGGCTCTAGCTCAGCCAATCACTTACAATAGGACGTTGGCTCTAGCTCAGCCAATCACGAGCAAGGAAATCATCTTATGGAAATTTACTGTAAGACAGAAACTTCTCACAAGAAATAATGAGCAAGACAAGAGTCATAACAAACCTGCAGCTGCAAGGACAATACGTACATTCTTGTAGCAGATTCAGATAAGGGATGAAAATCATAGCTAAGAATATTAACCATATGAGTGTCCAGACAATCCCAGCATAAATTTAATTTTACAGAGAAACAGATGATTCTTCAAAACACAAAATTAAGTCTTCATACAAGATGGAATCACATACAAAATGAAGTCAAATAAACATATTTTGCTTACTTTTACAGAAACTTGCACTCGAATGTTACATTCGAAATCTTGTCCCAGATACGGCGTCTCAAAAACGTACACAAACACAACCCCACTGCGTCTAGACTCTCTAAGCTCACTGTACTAAGAGATCATCTTCGACTTCTTGACATGTCCAGGGCCAAGGCCATGATTACTAAATGCTGAGGCACTTTTTAGGAACTTGGGGACAAATGTGGCAAAGCCTTTGGCTAATGCCCTCTGGGCACTGCAAGCACATATGTATGTCCCTCGCATATTATTTAACACGGACACACTTAAACATCTACCCAAAGACATTGTCAATTCTTTACAACAATTCTACACTGATACTTGATAGGTTTTTAACAGGGTAGATTGGGAATTCCTTGCTCAATCCTCGAAGCATATTGGACTAGGCCACTCCATGCTCTCATGGACTTTAACTCATTTTGCCAACTCCACTGCTTCAGTTAAGGTTAATGGTTTTTACTCTGATCCTTTTACCATACAAAATGGTACTCGCCAGTGATGCCCTCTCTCACCTCTCCTTTTTGTCCTCTCCCTTAAGCCTTTCCTTTTTATTATACGTAACAATCCTAAAATTACTGGACCGTCCATCGGCTCACACCAGCACAAGTTAGCACCATACTCGGATGACCTCTAATTCTTCCTTACTAATCCCCATATTTCCCTCTCTAACCTCTTGAAAGAGTTACATACTTACAGATTTATGTCTAACTTTAAAATTAACTTTCAGAAATTGGAGGCTCTTTCCATTGCTCTTTCCTTATCCACTCTATCCAGACTCCATACTAACTTCCCCTTCTAATGGGCTTATAATGCGATTAAATATCTCGGCATTTGGCTGCCGTCTGAGCTCTCTAAAGGTTTTTGCATTGAATTTTCCCCCATTATTGGCCACTATCAAATTAGACCTAGATTCTTGGTAACATGTCTTATTTTCTTGGTTTGGTAGGTGTAGTATCATTAAAAGGAATGTTCAGCCACATCTCCTAAATCTTTTTCAAGTGCTACCTATCCGCATCCCACTTGCTTTCTTTCATTCCCTGCGACGGGTATGGTCTACATCTATTTGACACCCAGGTTCACCCCTGTCTAGCTTGGTCCACTCTTTCGCTGAGGAAGGAATCGGGAGGTGTAGCTTTCCCTGATCCCTATAAATATTACACTGCAGCACACCTTACAAGAATAATAGACTGGTGCCATCACCCACTACATAAATGCTGGATATCAGTGGAACAGTCATCCATAACTACGCCTCTCTTTAACCTTCCCTGGCTCACCCCTCTAATAGACACTGCTATTCGCTCCAATGTTACAATGGGACCGACAATTACAACTTGCCATCCGTTTCTTTTTTAGATTGGAACCCTCACCCTTCCCTTCGCCCTTGTTCCCCATTTTAGGTAATCTTGCTTTCCCCGCGTGGATAGCGGGTGGTTGTTTTAATGACCGGATCAAATGAGGGAGATTCCAGGTCAGACATTTCCTAAAGGATTCCCAATGGGTATTGGGACCCTTGCTTACTGAACCAACAGACCTACCACATTTGTACTCCTGCCGTCAGTCCCAACTTATACACTTCCTATCCTCGTTACCTCGCTCGACTCGCACCGATCGCGCTGTTACACCCTTCGAAACACTGTGTACAGCTCGGGTCCAATACAATATTCACTCTCCATGATCTATGTTTGGCTCTCCTTCCCCACCACCAGAATATTGGCATCCTCCATACATCTCCAAATGGGAGAGAGATCTCCAGACCACCTGGACTACTGGGGATAAATCCAAGGTTTTAATCTTGGCTCATAAGTCTTCTATTTCCTCTAAATATCAGCAAACAAACTACAAACTGTTTACTCATTTATATAGAGTATTGCACAAAATATTCCCTGCAACTTCCCCGCTTTGTTGGACGTGTGGAGTGGAAGATGGCACTCTTCCCTATGTGATCTAGTCTTGTAGCCTCTTCACTTCATTCCGGAAGGTTCATTCCATTGTTTCAAATGTGACTGGATGGTCCTTGCCTTGTGAACTGTGACTCTTCCTTCTTCATTACAGCAACATATCCTTGCACAAATACAAGCACTCGCTTTTGAGACATCTCTTGAATGCTGCGAAGGCTTGCATCCCTGCCCTCTGAAAATCTACATCTTCGCCAGCTCTCCCCCAATGGTTCTCTCGAGTCGGTGAAATTCTGCGAATGGAACACCTGACCACCTTCGGGAGGAAGCAAGCAGAGACAGTAGATAAAACGTGGCCCCACTGGATCCACTTTATGTACTCTGCTGAATACACTCGCCTTACGGACGTCCAGGCCTGATTGCTTCACCATCTTCTCCTCAGGAAACGTGACTAATACTATACCTGTACACCTGACATCCAAATATAGATTATAGCCCTCCCCCTCCCTTTTGTTTTTCTCCTGCCCATACTCTTTTCACTTCCCCTCTCCTCTGCTCTCTTTCCCTCTTCTTTTCTTACAAATCCTTCTATTTATGTTTCCGGTTGTGACAATTATCATACATGTTCTACATCACACAATCTCTGATTACTCCTATTGGATTTTTATTTTTTATTGTCAATGTGATTCTTTTTGTGAGATAACTTCGGGTCATGTAGACCTTCATTGCTCTCCATCCATTTTTCTTTAAATGTTACTGTAATGTTTTAAACCCAATTAAAATCTTTATTGCAACAAAAAAAGTGGACTAGTTGTCAATGGGAACCAATCAGTTTCTGATTTAATTTACCAAAGCACCTCTGCAAAATGAAAGGTCGAATCTGATTGGTTGCTATAGGTAAGTACTTCAGTTTTCCTTTGCACTCGTTTTGATACATTTTTTTTCCCAATGAATTCTGGGTGCTGTAATGTTAAACCAAGCTTTTACAGGCACAAATGTAACAAAGTGATATAGCTAAATAAATTTTTAAAACATAAGCTCCATAATGCTGAGAACTGACACATCCAGGCATTCTGGTTGTTCCTCAGTTCCTTCGGAGCAACAGTCTAAAATCTGACACTTAGCAGTTCCTGCCTAGAAAGTCTAGCAAGTGAGGAGTGTGATTGAGGCTATATTTTAATAACCTGACTGATAGAGGTCCCCAAGAACTTTTTTTTTTTACCAGTATTTGTGTTAGTCATACAATACTGACATCTAGTGGCTGTTTTTATATTATCATTACATATGCTTCATACGGCAAACAAGATCAGAGATGGGGAGTATAAAGACAGAAATAAACTATTTCTAACTTTATTTGAATTATCAATAATAACTTTAGTGCTGCATGTAAAAACTAACTCTAAATGTATGGAGACACTGGAAGAGCTAATATAACACATGCTCTGTTGCCTTATTCAATTTCCTTCCTGTGTTTCCTTCCTGCCTTCTTACTCTATTCCCTTGCCATGTATCCCTCCTGTGTCATAGTTTTTACCATTGACCTCGCTGTAACTTTTTTTTTAAAATGCCATTCCTGGTCTTGTCATTAATAACATAAGAATTTGTGGAAGATGGATTTACATAAACAACTGAGCAATCGGTCAGGCTGTTACATAATTAGTATGTCCATCAGGTTTAACCAAGGGATGAGAGAAAGGGAAGGAATGGGAGAAATTATAGAACTTATTTTACCCCTATTGATCCAGAGAAAAGTTCAAAAAAACAAAACAAAAAAAAAATCCTGTTCCAACAAAGGATTCTTCGCTGGACTTGGCTCATGAGGTTCATCAAAGACAATCCAACTTGTGTGGGTTCTCTCAATTTTTGCATTATATCCGAAATGACCAAACAATTTTTGCTGATGATGTACCCCAGTCTGTGGGCACCTCATTAACCTTTAAGGACATAGACTAGTTGGCATGTTCAGGACGCAGCCCCATTTTTTCAATCTGACAAGTGTCACTTTATGTGGTAATATCTTTGGAATGCTTTCACCTATCCAAGCGATTCTGAGACTGTTTTCTCGTGACACATTGTACCTTAAGTTAGTGAAAAAATTTGGTCGATACATTCAGTGCTTATTTGTAAAAAAAACACTAACATTTTTTGAAAATTTCCAAAAATTAGCATTTTCTTCTGTATCTGTTTGTAAGACAGATAGTAATACCACACAAAATAGTTGCTAGTTTACATATCCCATATATCTACTTTATGTTGACATAATTTTTTGAACATACTTTTATTTTTCTAGGACATTACAAGGCTTATAACTTTAGCAGCAATTTCTCACATTTTCAATAAAATTTCACAAGCCTTTTTTTAGGGACCAGTTCAGTTCTGAAGTGTCTTTGAGGGCCCTATATATTAGAAACCCCCTATAAATCACCCAATTTTAAAAACTGCACCACTCAAAGTATTCATAACAGCATTTAGAAAGATTCTTAACCCTTTAGGCGTTTCATAGGAATTAAAGCAAATTGGAGGTGAAATTTACAAATGTAATTTTTTTGCAGAAAATCTGTTTTAATCAGTTTTTCTCTATAGCAAAGAAGGTTATACCAGGGAAACACAACTCAATATTTATTGCCCAGATTCTGCGTTTAGTTCTCTGTATTGACAACAGATATACTTATACATATCAATAAGATCACCTCTAAGGGCCTGTTCACATCAGCGTTGGCTTTCCGTTGAGGGATTCCGTCGGAGTTTCCGTCGTGGAACCCCTCAATGGAGAGTCAAACGGAAACCTTAACTTTCATTTGCATCACCATTGATATTGCGACTGCGCTATTGATTCCGTCATAAAAACGGAAACCATTAGCAATGTTTCCGTCACCATTGATATCAATGGTGATGCAAATGGAAGCTAAGGTTTCTGTTTGACTTTCCGTTAAGGGGTTCACCCGATGGAAACCTCAGATGGAACCCCTGAACGGAAAGCCAACGCTGATGTGAACCGGCCCTAAGATGTCTTTTTTCCAAGCTGAACAAAGCCATTAATATCAAATAATTGGTCCACTAAAAAGATGATTTTTTTAATTTTCACAAGGGATAAGGGAGAAAAAGCACCCCAACATTTGTAAAGCAATTTCTCTTGATTACGGCAATACCCCATATGTGGTAACAAACTGCTGTTTGGTCACATGGCAGAGCTCAGAATGGAAGGAGCACCATTTGACTTTTGGAGTTCAAGTTTTGCTGGAATGGTTTTTGGGTGCCATGTCGCATTTGCAGAGCCCCTGAGGGACTAAAACAGTGGAAAATCCCCAAAAGTGACCCCGTTTGGGAAACTACACCCCTCAAGGAATTTATCGAGGGGTATAGTGGGCGTCAGGGTAACGTCCCCTGAGGATGAACCTGATGTGACGCTATCATTGTCACTGCCTAAAACAGCTTCCATCTCTGATGCTGTCTCAAAGTCTGACCACAGCATGGCGTATGTCTCCTCAGTGCTAAACAACTTCCTTGCCATAATGTCGTTAACGAACCAAAAATTATATATATATCTTATATATATTTCCGAAAGTTTGTTTGAAGCCCGATTTTTCATTGGTTTAAAATCAGGGATTAGCTATTTTTAATTGGACACGTGTTCCCCAGGTAACGGATTGCACTGACAGGCTCCGACCCCTATTGATGACGTGGCAGCCCATAATTGGCTGCAACGTACATCATTCCTCGCTGAATTGCCTAACACAGCAGCACTGCGATGTTGGCCGCAGCGGGTTTACACAGAGGCAGGACAGTTGTCCTGTCTCGTATAATTGAGGAACTAAATTGCATGGAGAAGCAATGAGCGATGGAGGGACTAATGGTAAAGAGGAAGAACGAGGAAAAATTATGCCAAATGGGCATGAATCAGAAGTTCCCGCCCCTCATACACCACTTCGTAGTTTAGTCTAGGAGCACTGGCTTAGGAATTTTATTTCCTAAAGGGAATAAATTTTTTTGGATCATGTGATCATAGTGTTAAGATTATTTAATGGTGCTTCCAATAACATTGGGTCCGGTGTCACCAGTATTTCACCCGTACTTACGGACCCGTTTTCTCTGCACTAATCGGCAGCCCCTTCTCTCTATCAGTGCTGGAATGAGAGAAGGGGCAGCCCTTTCGGCAGAGTTTTCGCAGCGATTGAAAGTAAAAGTAGTTCATACGTACCGTTGTCTTGGTGATGCGTCCCTCTTAACATCCAGTCCCTGGATGACGCGGCAGTCCATATGACCGCTGCAGCCTGTGATTGGCTGCAACGGTCACATGGGATGAAACGTCATCCCGGGAGGAAGAAGCAGGTAAGTTAACTTTTAATACTCTCTAATTATTATGCGGGTCGTGGCCCCATATAAAGTATGGGAGAACGGTCTGTAAAAAGCAAAAACAGGATATGTCCTATCTTTTGCGGAGCCTTTCTACGGGACGAATTCTACGGTCGTTTGCATGGGGCCTTACAACACATAATTGGGTATTTAAATAGTGAGCTTTTACTCTATCTATACCGTAAGTCAACCTCCCGAGCAACGCTGGGTATAAAAGCTAGTTTTATATATATATATATACACTATGGTTAGTAACTTTTTACAAAGAGGTTACCCCAAAACATTACTGTGGACACATAGAAAGAAGATTGATAATGTAGCGAGGGACAGTTTATTACAGTCTAAAAAACCGTCAGCGCATGGAAAACGGAAACGTATTCCATTTATCTCTACTTATAATGATAGAAGTGGAGACATTTCCAAAATTATGAATAGACATTGGCCAATTATCAGCAATAGTTTTGGACACATTGATGTATTGAATAATGATCCACTTATGTCCTATAGACGCCCACAAAATCTTCGAGATAGACTGGTGAAAACCAGAATGCCAGAGCATAAGAAAACGACACAACCTATTTTTAAACCACTAAAACCTGGCAATATTCCATGTTACAGATGTGTTAATTGTGCTTTGATGTGCAAAGGGGAATTTTTTAGACATCCGTTGACTGGACAACAGTTTAAAATTAAACACAATTTCACCTGTGACTCAGAGTGGGTCATATATGTGCTATGGTGTCCCTGTGGCCTCCTTTATGTGGGTGAAACCACCTGTTCCTTTAAAACTCGTCTAAACAATCACCGTTTCTCTATACGTAAAAAGAAACTTGATTTACCTGTAGCTAAACATTTTTCGGAACATGGTCACAATGAAAGGGATCTAACATTTATGATTCTGGACCATGTTCCTCCATTACAATTTGGCGGTGATCGCCATCTGGTTTTACACAAAAAAGAATTAAGATGGATATTTTTACTGAACACCTTAAAACCTTGTGGACTTAATGTAGAATTTGTTGTAGATAGAATAGCCTTATGAGCTCCGTTCCCTTGTGTTCTCTTGATGTTCTCTTCAGTATGATGATTGTTGACACATTAATATCAATATCTATATCTCATATTTACTGTCAATGTCTTATAAATACTAAAAACAATTATGTTTTGTATTTTTTTAGATTGGAATACCACTCCCAACAGAACTTCGGAACTTCTTTAATTATTTTTCAATGTTATTGTACTATGATATTTGACGGGGCTATGTTCAATGCATCAAGTCTTATTGCATCAATAAAATATGTTTATTATTTGTTGAATTGTTTCTAGTCTCCTATTAGGTTTCTAAGTGATAGAGAGATATTAAAAGCGAGAGGGATTCTCATGCATTCTTTTGTCTTATGATATATCATATCACTAGTGTGATAATATGGGTCCGTTACACGTATGAGGATAATGTGACATCCTGGACACGTGAAGACGTGTCTATGTGGTCCCATAACTCGGGGAACAAGATCGTTCTGAGTACTTGGTTGTATACAGAGGTCATTGAACCCACGTGTGGATCATCTTTAAAAGCCGATATAAAGCTACTTTTAGATATTCCTAATATCTCCATCACTTACTATAGGGAGCATTTACTAATATATCTGTATTTTTTACATTCATGACTTTTTGACTGACATAGCCGTGTCAATGGATGTTTATAGTAATGTTACAGTAGTTGCTTAGCAACTTACGATGCTATGATACATGGGGCGACTCAGTGGAACGCATTGACACGCATTACATCATATGGATGCGATCTATGCTCTCTGCTGTGGAGTGATGATTTACTTCCGCCTCGGGGGATTACACTGATGTGTCAAGTTTCAATTACCACGAGGGATGCAGCAGAGTGCTGCAACACACTTGAATGGAGTAGTTGAGTCTGAAGTTCTGATTGGTGAGTGAGGATATGCCAATGGATTTTACACCACTGCTGCATAAATGATTATAATGTAATCAGTTGTTTTTAATGTTTTTGTTATTATGTATTGTTATTCACGATGTCACATACACACTTCTGTATTTTCTGTATCATGTCTATGTTTATGATGATACCGTACACAATATATGATGTTTGTTTTCATACACTTTGTATTTGATTGTTTTATAATGAGACTAATTATGTAAAAGAGTCTCAAACATATATAAACTTGCTGAGTAGATGTGTCACTAGGCTTGATAAAGATCCTATTGTAGGATTGAAACGTTGCTGTTAGTTTGGATTGAATAAACCACCATTTTTTTCATGTTGGAGTGCTGCAAATTTTCTTCTGCTATATATATATATATATATATATATATATATATATATATATATATATATAATTTTAACAAACAGATTATATATGTAATGACGGGGGTAAGGAAACAGACAAGTGAGCCCTAATCTACCCGCCACTCAGTCCCTGACTACTTGCAACGACCCGCCCTAGGCGACGGGGTACAACTGGGCGACAGTCCCTACGCTCAATATGTGCACGACAGACAAACAGACAAGGGTACACAGAAGCAAGGGAAAAGGGGCAGTTGCCCACGGCAACACCGAGAGCAACAAGAGTGGTGAACGAGCCGAGTCAAACCAGGAGTGTACGAGGTACCAAACGCAGAGCAGGAGAGTAGTGAACAAGCCGAGTCAAACCAGGAGTGTACGAGGTACCCAACGCAGAGCAGGAGAGTAGTCAGTAAGCCAGGGTCAATATGAAGCAGGGTCAAATAGATCAAGAAGCTGCGGCAGGGCCAGGAAACCAAATGAGAAGAATCACAAGCAAGGAGGAACAGGAAAGGCAGGTATAAATAGACAGAGGGCGGGAGCTAGCTCCGTCTGGCCAGGCTATGATAGGCTCTCCCACTCCTAAGCCTGCCATCCTGAGTGGTGGAAGATGGAGTCAGTCTCCCAGACATAGAAGCAGGTGCAGACTGATTACCTATGGGCGTGGATACAGAAGCTGTGCTTGACAGATCCTTAACAGTACCCCCCCTTTTATGAGGGGCCACCGGACCCTTTCTAGATGGACCCGGTTTATTGGGGAAACGAAGGTGGAACCTCCTGACCAATACCCCAGCGTGAACATCCCCGGCGGGTACCCAAGTCCTCTCCTCAGGCCCGTATCCTCTCCAATGGACCAGGTACTGGAGGGAGCCTTGGACCATCTTGCTGTCCACAATCTTGGCCACCTCGAATTCTACCCCCTCAGGAGTAAGAACGGGGACAGGAGGTTTCCTCGAGGGAGCCAAGGACAGAGAGCAGCGTTTAAGGAGGGAGGCATGAAACACGTCGTGTACTCGAAAAGATGGGGGCAACTCCAGTCGGAAGGAGACAGGATTGAGGACTTCAATGACCTTGTACGGCTCTCCAAAACAAGAAAACAAATTGTACCCCTCTGTCAGAAACAATATTGACAGGGACCCCATGGAGACGCAGGATATGTTTGACAAACAAGGTAGCTAACGTCTTAGCATTGGGTAGTTTTTTGAGGGGCACAGAGTGGCACATCTTACTGAAGCGGTCTACTACAACCCACACCACCGACTTGACTTGAGATGGAGGCAAATCGGTGACAAAATCCATGGAGATATGGGTCCAAGGTCTCTGGGGAATGGGCCAAGAACGTAGTAAGCCCGCTGATCGGGACCTGGGAGTCTTGGACCTAGCACAAACCTCACAAGCGGCGACGTAGGCCTTAACGTCCTTAGGCAACCCAGGCCACCAATAGTTTCTGGCAATGAGGTGCTTGGTACCCAGTATGCCTGGATGACCAGATAGAGCGGAGTCATGATTTTCCCTAAGTACCCTTAGCCAGAATTGCAGGGGAACAAACAGCTTGTTCTCAGGAAGGTTCCCGGGAGCTGAACCTTGATCAGCAGCAATTTCAGAAACTAAATCAGAATCAAAAGAGGAAATGATAATACCTGGAGGCAAAATACAAGCAGGATCTTCCTCCAAAGGAGGGCTGGCCATGAAGCTACGCGACAGTGCATCAGCCTTAATATTTTTAGACCCAGCCCTATAGGTAACCAAAAAGTTGAATCTGGTAAAAAATAACGCACATCGAGCTTGTCTCGGGTTTAACCTCCGGGCAGATTCTAGGAAAACCAGATTCTTGTGGTCGGTAAGGACCGTTACCTGGTGCCTAGCCCCCTCCAGGAAGTGGCGCCACTCTTCAAATGCCCATTTAATGGCTAAGAGTTTGCGGTTGCCAATATCATAGTTACTCTCAGTGGGCGAAAACTTCCTGGAGAAGTAGGCACAGGGAGATGGGTGAGGGACCTGGTACCCTGGGACAAGACAGCCCCCACTCCCACCTCGGACGCGTCAACCTCCACGATAAATGGCTCCATTTGGTTGGGCTGAACCAACACCGGGGCCGAGATAAAGCACTTCTTAAGGACCTCAAAAGCCTGGACAGCCTCAGGAGGCCAGCGGAGGAGATCAGCACCCTTGCGAGTGAGATCCGTAAGAGGCTTAACGATGACCGAGAAGTTAGCAATAAATCTCCTGTAATAATTAGCGAACCCCAAGAAGCACTGTAACACCTTCAGGGATGCAGGTTGGACCCATTCCGCCACAGCCTGGACCTTGGCGGGGTCCATGCGGAAATCATGAGGAGTGAGGATTTGACCCAAAAATGGTATCTCCTGCACCCCAAACACACATTTTTCGGTCTTCGCAAACAGTTTGTTTTCCCGAAGGACCTGGAGCACCTTCCTGACATGCTCAATGTGGGAGGACCAGTCCTTGGAAAACACAAGTATGTCATCAAGGTACACTACAAGAAATACCCCCAGGTAATCTCTTAAAATCTCATTTATGAAATTCTGGAAGATCGCGGGAGCATTACACAACCCAAAGGGCATGACGAGGTATTCGAAATGGCCTTCGGGCGTGTTAAACGCAGTCTTCCACTCATCCCCCTCTTTGAGGCGGATAAGGTTATACGCCCCCCGTAGATCAAACTTAGAGAACCATTGGCCCCCCTGAACCTGATTAAAAAGATCAGGAATCAAAGCAAGGGGATACTGGTTCCTTACAGTGACCTTATTCAAGTTACGGTAGTCAATGCATGGCCTAAGACCACCATCCTTCTTCCCTACGAAGAAGAAGCCAGCACCTACCGGAGAAGTAGAGGGGCGAATGTAACCCTTGGCCAGGCATTCCTGGATATACTCTCTCATGGCTTCACGTTCGGGACAAGAGAGATTAAATATCCTACCCTTAGGGAGCTTAGCTCCTGGTACCAACTCGATAGCACAATCGTATTCTCTATGAGGAGGTAACACTTCGGAGGCCTCCTTAGAGAAAACATCAGTGAAGTCCTGAACAAACTCAGGTAGCGTGTTCACCTCCTCAGGGGGAGAAATAGAATTAACAGAAAAACATGACGTCAAGCATTCATTACCCCATTTGGTAAGATCCCCAGTATTCCAGTCAAACGTGGGATTATGCAACTGCAACCAGGGAAGGCCTAAAACCAAATCGGATGATAATCCCTGCATCAACAGTACAGAGCACTGCTCCAAATGCATGGAGCCAACAAGGAGTTCAAAAACAGGGGTATGCTGTGTAAAATAACCATTAGCAAGAGGAGTGGAGTCGATACCCACTACCAGGACAGGTTTAGGCAAATCAATCAAAGGCATAGCTAGAGACATAGCAAATTCCACAGACATGATATTAGCAGATGAGCCATGATTAAGAGCACAGCCAGTGCTTGAAACGCGTAGGCTTCATTTCATGCCATTTCAACCACCTTGTTACCCTCCTGGTGTTTTCTGTCACTTTGTTGTATTATCCGTGTGATTATTTTTCCAATAAAGTGGGAACGGAGTTTCCCCCACCTATACTACATATCGCTGGATCATTCCTCCTTTTTGCTACAGTTACCTGCCGTGAGCCGTCGCGGCTGATCCGGGCGATATTGAACACAGGAGTGTGAAGCTGGTGAGCTGGAGGTTTCCTCCCATTCCCTTTTTCCCTGCTATTATCACTATATTAGCAGATGACCCTGAATCCCCGAAGGCACTGCTGGTAGCAGACCCACCACCAAAAGAGACCTGAAAGGGAAGCAAGATTTTATTACGTTTCATATTTACGGGAAATACCTGTGCGCCCAAGTGACCTCCCCGATGATCACTTAGGCACGGAAGTTTTCCGGCTGCTTATTCTTACGCCTAGGACAGGTGTTCACTTGATGCTTGTCATCCCCACAATAGAAGCAGAGACCATTCTTCCTGCGGAACTCTCTACGTTGTTGGGGGGGCACAGAGGCTCCGAGTTGCATAGGTACCTCCGAGTCTTCGGTGGAAGAACGAAGCAACGGAACCTCGGGAGGCATCATGGGGGAGTCAGAGGAGAAAACACAAAAACGTTCACGTTGTCATTCCCTGAGACGTCGGTCAAGTCGAAACTGCTAAAGCCATAACATGGTCTAGGGAGTCAGAAAAGGGATAGCTAACTAGCAGGTCTTTCAGGGCGTTCGACAGACCCAACCTAAACCGGCACCTTAAGGCAGGGTCATTCCACCGAGAAGCTACGCACCACTTCCTAAAGTCAGAGCAATACTCCTCAACAGGTCTCTTACCCTGACGTAAGGTCACCAGCTGACTCTCGGCAAAGGCAGTCCTGTCAGTCTCGTCATAAATGAGTCCGAGAGCGGAAAAGAAAAGATCAACGGAGGAAAGTTCAGGGGCGTCAGGAGCCAAGGAGAAGGCCCATTCTTGGGGCCCTTCCTGGAGCCGGGACATAATTATACCCACCCGCTGGCTCTCAGAACCTGAGGAGTGGGGCTTTATGCGAAAATAGAGCTTACAACTCACCCGAAAGGAGAGAAAAGTCTTCCGGTCCCCTGAGAACCGGTCAGGCAAATTGAGGTGGGGTTCAAGAGGTGAGGTGAGTGGCACTACCATGGTAGCATCAGGCTGGTTGACCCTCTGAGCCAGGGCCTGGACCTGTAAGGAGAGACCCTGCATTTGCTGAGCCAGGGTCTCAAGGGGGTCCATAGTAGTGTAAGGGACCAGGGTAGACTAGGTATAGGGCTTGTGATTATGTAATGACGGGGGTTAGGAAACAGACAAGTGAGCCCTAATCTACCCGCCACTCAGTCCCTGCCTACTTGCAACGACCCGCCCTAGGCGACGGGGTACAACTAGGCGACAGTCCCTTCGCTCAATATGTGCACGACAGACAAACAGACAAGGGTACACAGAAGCAAGGGAAAAGGGGCAGTTGCCCACAGCAACACCGAGAGCAACAAGAGTGGTGAACGAGCCGAGTCAAACCAGGAGTGTACGAGGTACCAAACGCAGAGCAGGAGAGTAGTGAACAAGCCGAGTCAAACCAGGAGTGTACGAGGTACCAAACGCAGAGCAGGAGAGTAGTCAGTAAGCCAGGGTCAATATGAAGCAGGGTCAAATAGATCAAGAAGCTGCGGCAGGGCCAGGAAACCAAATGAGAAGAATCACAAGCAAGGAGGAACAGGAAAGGCAGGTATAAATAGACAGAGGGCGGGAGCTAGCTCCGTCTGGCCAGGCTATGATAGGCTCTCCCACTCCTAAGCCTGCCATCCTGAGTGGTGGAAGATGGAGTCAGTCTCCCAGACATAGAAGCAGGTGCAGACTGATTACCTATGGGCGTGGATACAGAAGCTGTGCCTGGCAGATCCTTAACAATATATACATATATATATATATATATATATATATATATATATATATATATATATATATATATAAGGTAGAAGAAAGAAGCAGCACTTCATAGCTGTATAGGTTGGTGCTATGCGAACCTGACCCTGATCCAAACGGTCCTATAGACTTATGAAGAATTGATCGCAGCGCTCCAAGACGTTGCTTATTCTTTGAAACATGGAACAATAAACCACATTTTTGTTTGACATCAATCTCTTGGGGTGCTGCAATAATTTCTTCATATACATATATATATATATATATATATATATATATATATATATATACATATATATATATATATATATATATACAAATCGAAAAAATTAGCCGCAACTCCAAAGATTCAGGTGAAAAAAAATGGGAACTTTATTGCCTGTGCAACGTTTCAGCTCCGTCCACTCGAGCCTTTCTCAAGCAAATGACAAATGTGAGTTCACACAATATAACAGGGTATTAATCACAAGTGCTATTAACAGTAATCAGTAAAATCCACTATTTTTTTGAAGATCCACACTTCGTATCCGTCACCTCTATGATACCCTATTGGTGTTTCTATATGCTATCTTTATTATTTCTTTACATCTACTTCAGGGTAATTTGATATATTTGATTTATGTATACCGCTCTTATAATTGGTCTCCTGATAGGAACCTGCATCTGATGTCCATCACATGTCACGTTCTAGAATCGTCAAATGCCACTCCGGTCTTCTCGATATACACATTTGTGTGGTCCCCACCACACTTCCCATAGCGAGCTATATGGATGTCCCACTAGCCGATGAGCAAGCCAATGAACGCTCTGGTCGCCGGTACTCCGTATTTTGGGGCTTAGATCGTGACCATCTTTGATGGCCATTGTATTTTCTCCCCTCTCCCAAGTCCTCTAAAGTGTTTGAGGTTACCTGGCTACCTGACTACTACGAGTATAGTGATATACTCGTACCATTAGTGAACAGAAACGTTGCATTTTGTTTCCTTTATTTAATAATTAACATTCCATGTCGTATTATAACCTTAAATCAATTTAGATGTTATCATCAGGATTACCGAGCGCTACATCTTCACGCATGCGCTTACCAGCATCCTAGGCATGATTTCCATAGTCCAAAATGGCTGCTTTGTCCTCTTTCCCATACGGCGCATGTGCCGTTTGTGTCCTGTTACCCGTAATTGGATTTTACTTCCGGACATGCGCAGTTGCGCTTCACGGACGCCGCTTTCGGCTTACACCTACGGTATGCTCAGAGGTGAGAGATTGATTTTGATTCACTACACCCTCTTGTAATTCACCTCATTGAGACATTTCTTTAATTATATTTGTCTGTATGTATTAATACGACCCTCCAGTGATGTACCTAGTCTCTGTATTAATAACCAGGTACATACATCGCACCATGTATTGTTTCCTATGTACAACCCTTTGCATTTTTTACTGATTACTGTTAATGCACTTGTGATTGATACCCTGTTATATTGTGTGAACTCACATTTGTCATTTGCTTGAGAAAGGCTCCAGTGGACGGAGCTGAAACGTTGCATGGGCAATAAAGTACCCATTTTTTTCAACTGAATCTTTGGAGTTGCTGCTCATTTTTTCGATTTGTATGTACTTGGAACTTTAGTCTGTTCCTTAGAGCTTGCACCCACACTCTGCCAGTGCTACCTGACTTTGCATATACACTACCGTTCAAAAGTTTGGGGTTACCCAGACAATTTTTTTCCATGAAAAATCACACTTATATTTATCAAATGAGTTGCAAAATGACTAGAAAATATAGTCAAGACATTGACAAGGTTAGAAATAATGATTTTTATTTGAAATAATAATTTTCTCCTTCAAACTTTGCTTTCGTCAAGGAATGCTCCATTTGCAGCAATTACAGCATTGCAGACCTTTGGCATTCTAACTGTTAATTTGCTGAGGTAATCGGGAGAAATGTCACCCCATGCTTTCAGAAGCCCCTCCCACAAGTTGGATTGGCTTGATGGGCACTTGTTGCTTACCATACGGTCAAGCTGCTCCCACAACAGCTCTATGGGGTTGAGATCTTGTGACTGTGCTGGCCACTCCATTACAGATAGACTACCAGCTGCCTGTTTCTTCCCTGAATAGTTCTTGCATAATTTGGAGGTTTGCTTAGGGTCATTGTCCTGTTGTAGGATGAAATTGGCTCCAATCAAGCGCTGTCCACAGGGTATGGCATGGCGTTACAAAATGGAGTGATAGCCTTCCTTATTCAAAATCCCTTTTACCTTGTACAAATCTCCCACTTTACCAGCACCAAAGCAACCCCAGACCATCACATTACCTCCACCATGCTTGACAGATGGCGTCAGGCACTCTTCCAGCATCTTTTCAGTTGTTCTGCGTCTCACAAATGTTCTTCTGTGTGATCCAAACACCTCAAACTTCGATTCGTCTGTCCATAACACTTTTTTCCAATCTTCCTCTGTCCAATGTCTGTGTGCTTTTGCCCATATTAATCTTTTCCTTTTATTAGCCAGTCTCAGATATGGCTTTTTCTTTGCCACTCTGCCCTGAAGGCCAGCATCCCGGAGTCGCCTCTTCAATGTAAACGTTGACACTGGCGTTTTGCAAGTACTATTTAATGAAGCTGCCAGTTGACGACCTGTGAGGCGTCTATTTTTCAAACTAGAAACTCTAATGTACTTGTCTTGTTGCTCAGTTGTGCAGCGGGGCTCCCACTTCTCTTACTACTCTGGTTAGAGCCTGTTTGTGCTGTCCTCTGAAGGGAGTAGTACACACCGTTGTAGGAAATCTTCAGTTTCTTGGCAATTTCTCGCATGGAATAGCCTTCATATCTAAGAACAAGAATAGACTGTCGAGTTTCACATGAAAGCTCTCTTTTTCTAGCCATTTTGAGAGTTTAATCGAACCCACAAATGTAATGCTCCAGATTCTCAACTAGCTCAAAGGAAGGTCAGTTTTATAGCTCCTCTAAACAGCAAAACTGTTTACAGCGGTGCACACATAATTGCACAAGGGTTTTCAAGTGTTTTCTAATCATCTATTAGCCGTCTAACACAGTTAGCAAACACAATGAGTAATGGTTGCTGGAAATGGGCCTCTATACACCTATGTAGATATTGCATTAAAAACCAGACGTTTGCAGCTAGAATAGTCATTTAGCACATTAACAATGTATAGAGAGTGTATTTCTGATTAATTTAATGTTATCTTCATTGAAAAAAACTGTGCTTTTCTTGCAAAAATAAGGAAATTTCTAAGTGACCCTAAACTTTTGAACGGTAGTGTATATATATACTGTATACATATATATATATATATATATATATATATATATACACACACAAACTAACTGATATATAAAAATATTATGTATATTTATATATATTATCTGTGTATACATATATGTTGATATATATATATATATATATATATATATATAATTATAGATTCTCTACAAGTTTCCTCTTCTCCTCACACTGAAACAATGTGTAAGGAGAAGATATGGGGCAGGAGATTCGCTGCCAGAAGCTTCAAAATACACCATGTTCCAAATTATTAAGCACATTGGATTTAAGTGTCGTAAACATTTAATTATTAGTTTTTCAATTAAACTCATGGATGGTATTGTGCCTTAGGGCTCTTTGGATCATTGTAATCAATCTCAGACACCTGTGATAATTAGTTTTCCAGGTGTGCCCAATCAAAGGAAAACTACTTAAGAAGGACGTTCCACATTATTAAACAGGCCACAGGTTTCAAGCGATATGGGAAAGAAAAAGGATCTCTCTGCTGCCGAAAAGCATGAAAACATTGGATATTTCAAGAAATCTTAAGTGTGATCATCGTATTGTGAAAAGATTTGTGGCTGATTCAGAGCACAGATGGGTTCATTCAGATAAAGGCATAATGAGGAAGGTTTCTGCTAGATAAATTAATAGGATTAGGAGAGCAGCTGCTAAAATGCCATCGCAAAGCAGCAAACAGGTATTTGAAGCCGCTGGTGCCTCTGGAGTCCCGCGAACCTCAAGGTGTAGGATCCTCCAGAGGTTTGCAAGTGTGCATAAAGTTATTATTCGGCCACCCCTAAACAATGCTCACAAGCAGAAACGGTTGCAGTGGGCTCAGAAATACATGAAGACTACTTTTCAAACCGTGTTGTTTACTGATGAGTGCCGTGCAACCCTGGATGGTCCAGATAGATGGAGTAGTGGATGGTTGGTGAATGGCCACCATGTCCCAACAAGGCTGCAACGTCAGCAAGGAGGTGGCGGAGTCATGTTTTGGGCTGGAATCATGGGGAGAGAGCTGGTAGGCCCCTTTAGGGTCCCTGACAGTGTGAAAATGACCTCTGCAAAGTATGTAGAGTTTATGACAGACCACTTTCGTCCGTGGTACAAAAAGAAGAACCGTGCCTTCCGTAGCAAAATTACCTTCATGCATGACAATGCACCATCTCATGCTGCAAAGTATACCTCTATGTCATTGGCTGCTATGGGCATAAAAGGAGAGAAACTCATGGTGTGGCCCCCATGTTCCCCTGTCCTCAACCCTATTGAGAACCTTTGGAGCATCCTCAAGCAAAATATCTATGAGGGTGGGAGGCAGTTAACATCAAAACAGAAGCTCTGGGAGGCTATTCTGACATCCTGCAAAGATATTCAAGCAGAAACTGTCCAAATACTCACAATTCAATGGATGCAAGAATTGTGAAGGTGATATCAAAGAAGGGGTCCTATGTTAACATGTAACTTGGCCTGTTAAGTTTTTTTTGATTGAAAGAGCTTTTGATTTCTGTAAATATGACCTCTTGATGCTGTAAACTCAACAAATTACCATTTTAGTTCTCTTTACAACCTTTAAAATGTTTTGATCTCTGTTGTGCATAATAAATTGAAACCGTGCATTTTGAGTTTTTTACTTCTAAAAAAAAATCTGTTATCATTAGGATATTTATTCAATAAAATTTGCACTATACTCCAACTGTTGATGGCTTGAAGATTATACTGACTGACATTTGCATCGACTATTTAGGAAAATCAGCGAAAAATAACATTTGCATAATAATTTGGAACGCGGTGTAAAAATAAATGTGATCGCTGTGATTTCTGATACTCTGCCCAGTGCCCAGAGCTGTTGTTCTATATTTTCTATAGAAATGCATGTGATCGCTGTGATTGGTTCTCACAGCAATCACATGATCAGGGACCAATAGATTAGTCTCTGAAACTCTGCCCAGTGCCCAGGGCTGGCCATAAAAGGGGCTGGCCATAAAAACACAGCCAGCGGTCGGGAACCTGTTAACATCTTAACCCATAATAGCTTCCTACCGTTTCTCCAACTGCTATCACTCCTAAACCCCATTTAAACATGCATCCTTGATACGGCCAGGGGTGTTTTTTTTTACTTCAATGGAAGAGTGGATTAAGAATCTACCAGGCACCTATTATATTTAAGAGGAACAAAGGATTAAGCCTGTTGAAATCCAACTTTCTGGCTGTCAGCTCCCATAACTCTATCAGTTTCTGATGCAAGGCTTGAGTTGTTTACACCCACAGGTGCACCCCTGCAGTGATGTGTAAGTGTAATGTCCGTGGCTGCGGGCTGTCAGCTCCGTTCCCCCCCTGACAGCCGCAGCCACGAGTGAGCAAGCGATGGCCCCAGCCTCCTCCTCAAGAGACACCAGCGCTCGCGTCCACTCACCTCAGCCGGATCCCGTAATGTGCACGCACACGCTCGTGCCCGCCCTTAAAGAGGCAGCGCGCGCACCGGACCTTGTTGATGAATTTTGACCCGTACCCTGGACTATAAGAGGGGTCCAGCCCCCCTAGTTATATGCCTGAGCGTTGTTGTGTTCCCTAGTTTGTCTATGTGATGGCCTCCTAGTGTGTTTCCTGTTCCTGTACCAGTTCCTGTTCCTGTACCTGTTCCAGTTCCTGTTCCTTGCATTTCCATACCATCCTGGTCGAGCACTGTGCTGTGCCAAAGTCATGTCGTGCTGTACCCACGTCTGACCTGCTTCACCTCGCCGGACGTCTACCTGCTGCCTTGTCCAAGCCCGGCCTGCCCTGCTGCTGTATGAGCTGCCACAGGTACCTATACGAACTATAGACTTTCACCTGCTCCCTGTTGGCCAGCTGCCTTACCGCCAAGGCGGTACGGCCCAGTGAGTCCACAGACACTTTGTGACAGTAAGGAGCTTTCTATGCAGATAATACCCGCACTCATAGCAAAATGTGAAGATGTATTTATTTCTTCCCAATCACATAAAAATATCATACAGACAGGATAAATGTTAAAACCACTGCAAGTGGCCAAATAGTGGACCTTGATCTACTGGTCGTCCAATATCATCATTATCAATTGTTCCAACATCACAAGACCCACTCTGTATTTTTTTTTGGAGCATTGGAGGAAGACCAAGCAAACATGGAGAAAACATACAAGCGCTGTACAGATGTAACCCTTGGTTGGACTTGAACCCATGACTCCAGTGCTGCAAGGAAATTATGCTAATCACTGAGCCACCCACCGAGCTTCCCTTAGAAATTACTCTGCCTTAAAAGTTTAGCAGATTTGCTCCGGGCCTATGCGGGAGCATGATGTGATGCCAGTATGGGGCGCGTCCCCTCTTTTGCTCCTGGAGCGGCAGGCCCACTTATTTGGTGGTTACTGCATCACACTGACTTAACAAAATAGCTTGTGCACCAGAAACATTTGCCCACACCTGATCAAATGTATATAAAAGCATTTTGTAGCTGGCTAAAGTTGCTATATGAGACTTAGGCCACCATATCAAAGGTTTATTGGCATTTTAGTGGATGTAGGTGACTCTGGTAACAATTATTTAACAAATGCCCTACATGATGTGCTGTGTAAATAAAACTGGCTCCCCATTAAAACTGTAGGGAAGTTTCAAAATTCAAAGTGTACAATACAAGAAAATACAGAATAAAAAAAAGAAAAATGGTGAATGATCGCTGTAGTATACTTTCACCTTCACGACAATAAATATGAAAATATGTCACTGCATTTTCATTAGTCTTATTATAGAAATCTTGCTTATACACGTTGTTCCCGACTACAAATTTACGCAGCAACTAGTATAATGAATAAAAGCTATGTGTGATCTACCTGCTGCTTATAAACAATTAGTACTCTGGTACTAAACATTGGCTAGCAGCAGGAGAATAGAGCGGGCCTTTTTTAGTCTTTGTGTTTCACAGTGCTGCTTTCAATCAGTTTACAAAGCTGGATCTATTTTTATATTGGTGGTGGGTAGTGCGGGCAATTAATGCTGTATGTCACAGGGAAAATAAAGGAGGGAACAAAAATGGAATTTTCTTTCCTTACTAATTGCATAGATACAGTAGCTTGCTATAATTCAGACTTTAATTGGGAGAATTGTATTTTACATGTATACTAAGCAGTTTATGTGTTAACTAGTTTTACTGTATGTATAAATATGTACATTTCAAATGGGAAATACCATCCTTTATAAATATATAATGTAGCTTTTCTGAGCTAGAAGTAAGTAGAAAATCCCATACTTATCCTTCTCTTAGTTGTAACCACTTTATAACTAGAGCATTTTATAGTCTGCCAGAATTAGAACCAAATGTAACAACAGTTTATTAACTAAACACCATTAAAGGGTTATTCCCATTTTAGGCCAATGTAAGGACCAATGCAGGTAACTTGCAGCAAAGATGGTCTGAAGCAGGAGATTTGTTGCAAACTTGTTGTTGTCGATGATACACGTGGCCACAACAGGAAACCACAACACTTCTCAATGTGAGAGGCACAGTTCTTAGACATGGCTCAGGCAGGTAGTTGATGGCTGGCTGGCTTTACTTGCTGTCACGGACAAGGCCAAGCCAAGGTTGCCTCTCACTGATACAGGGGTTAGTTGGGCACTGTATGTCCTAGAAGGCCCCAACTGGCTTATTGCTTGCTTGACCCATGGGAAGGCTCCTGCTCGTACCCACCACTGCTCACACGACTCTCGCACACAATCACAGGTAATCTACTGCCTATTGCTCCAGGATCAGAACTCAGCATAGCCAAATGGTGTTCGGGACGTACATCCCGGCGCCTGCAATTAAGATAGCCAGCGAGGAACCATCATCATAACTGTACAAATCAAATTATAACATTACAGTGCACCAATACAACAGCAGCACAACAGAAATACACAGACCGGAATTTCCATATAAGTGCAGAAAGCCGGACAGGCCTCTCTTTCTTTTGGAACGCCACCTAGGGGGTGAAAATTACATAAAAAAGCAGCAATAGTTTCAAGACTGTGGGGAATGTGGACCCACTGGGCTACTCCGCTGTAGCAGAGTAACAGCTGGCCAAATGAATCTAGTAACAGTCACTTGGACGAGAGTACCTGGATAGCTGGTTTAACGGAAGCTGGCTTGTGCCAGATAATCGGAACCTGGCTTGTGCTGGATAATCGGAAGCTGGCCTGTGCTGGAGAATCGGACTTGTCTCGGATACGGGACACGGAGACTGTAGTCGTCACGGAATCTGGACTAGACACAGACACCGGTCCGGACACTGGATACAGGAACAAGCTGTGGAGCCGTGCGGACACTGGATACAGGAACTACGCGCTCTGGCCCTTTAAGACTAGGGACGAGTGCGTGCACGCACCCTACAGGCACAGGCCGGTGGAGAGAGGAGTGCTAAGCTGCATCCCTGGAGAAGGAGATGCCGCTTACCCGGCCTCTTCTTAGGTCCAAAGCGTAAAAGGAACTTCTTGATGAGAGCTGGGTCATCAACATTTTCTTCAGGCTCCCAAGACCTCTCCTCAGGACCAAAACCCTTCCAATCCTCTAGGTAAATGGTCTTCCCTCCTACTTTCTTGTAGTCCAGGATCTCCTTGACCTTGAAGACATCACAAGAACCACTGGGAGCAGTTGCAGAGCCAGGAGACTTAGTGTAACGGTTGAGGACCACAGGCTTCAGGAGGGACCCATGGAAGGAATTGGGAATCTTGAGAGTAGGAGGTAGACATAGCTTGTATGACACAGGGTTGACCTGTTGAAGTACTTTAAAGGGACCAAGACATCTAGGACCGAATTTGTAGGAGGGAATTTTCTGACAAATTTTTTTTTGAAGATAACCAGACCTTAACTCTGGGAAGAAACTGGAGAGGAGGCCTACTTCTTCATGTGATTCACTGCCTGCAGGATCGCTGACTTGGTTTGCTGCCAGATATGAACAAAAATTCAGAAAGAAACATTAGCTGCAGACACTTGAGATGTAGCCGGTACAGGTAGAGGGACACGTGGATATTGGCTATAAACAATGAAAAATGGAGAAGTAGCAGTAGACTCACTCATGTTATTATTGTAAGAGTATTTGGCCCATGGAAGGAGGTGCACCCAGTTTTCGAGTTGAACAGATACAAAATGAAGAAGATAATTTTCAAGCAGTTAGTTAATCTTTCAAATTCAACTTGGCTGTTGGATTGTGGGTGGTATGCAGAAGAAAAGTCCAACTTCACATCCAGAAGTTTACACAGGGCTCTCCAGAACTTAGACTTAGAATTGCACACCAAGATCAGACACGATATGGAAATCCGTGAAAATGAAATAAAAAATATGCTGAACAAATAAATTTGCCAGGCGAGGAGCTGAGGGAAGGCCAGACTGAGTTACAAAATTTGCTGTCTTGGAGAAACAATCCACTACAACCCAGACAGTAGTAAATCCAGCAGAAGAGAGAAGATCTGTATTAAAAATCCATGGCAATATGTTGCCAGGGACTATAAGGAACAGGCAACGGTTGGAATGGGTAGCTTTGTTTTGAGCATAGTTGGTACATGAGCGGACATAGTGGGCCACCAGTAATGGCGAGAGATAAAGTCCCCAGATGAGAAATTAGAATTTTCTTCCTCTCAATAGGAAGAACAAAAATGTTCCCAGAAGGATTGTCTTTAACAGGTTCCCGACCGCTGGCCGTATTTATACGGCCAGCGGTCAGGGTCTCTGAAGTCCGCCGTATAGACTATTTACGGCGGCACTTCAGAGACTGTGCAAACACGATCGCGTGCACACAGCTCTATGCCCTGGCTGTTGCTAACAGCCATGGGCACTGGGTAGACTGTCAGGGGTCAATCTTTTGGCCCCTGAACATGTGATCGCTGTGACAACCAATCACAGCGATCACATGCATTTCTGCATAGAAAACAGTGTGCACGCGATCGCGTGCACACAGCCCTGTGCCCACGCTGTTACCAACAGCTCTGGGCACTGGGCAGAGTATCAGGGACCAATCTGATGGTCCCTGAACATGTGGTCGCTGTGAAAACCTATCACAGCGACCACATTTGTTTTATTTTTACTTTTCTGGCAGTAAATCTCCTGCCTCTTTTCTTCTCCTCAAACATTGTTTCAGTTTGAGGAGAAGAAGAGACTCCGGAGAATTGCTGCCAGAAGATTACAGTTACAAAAAAATACAGTTACACTCTAAAACATTCTCTGTATAGATAGATTTCTATCTATCTATACAATCTATCTATCCATCTATCTTTTTTTCTATCTATCTACCTTTCTTTCTTTTATTCTATTAGAATAGGCAGGTAGGGAGTATATAATTATATATATATCCACATATATATATATAATATATATAGCAATAGCGGTTTATTTTTTTGTTAGCGGTAGTGTATATATATATAGCAGTTAGTTTGTGTGTTTTATAAAAAAAAAAAAAAAAATTTGTTTAGTTAGTGTTAGTTACGTTATTGCGAGGAAGTTGTTTAGCGCCAAGGAGGCATACGCCATGCTGTGGTCTGAGTCGGAGACCGCATCAGAGATGGCGTCCGAGATGGAACCTGTTTTAGGTAGTGACGATGACAGCGTCACTTCAGGTTCATCTTCAGGGGACGTTGTCCCTGATGCAGTTGAAACTGCAGAACATGAAAGCGCAGGGCCAAGTAGCGCTGTAGCACGGGACAGCCTGGTCCCTTCAGTCCAGGCTCTTGTATGGGCACCTGCCCCATCTTTTGGGCCTAGAATCCACGGATTTACTGCCACTCCTGGCATAACCGTGGACAATACAAATTTTGTCCAAATGGATTACTTCCATTTATTTATAACGGACGACATCCTAAATCAGATTGTCCACGAAACAAATTTATATGCCACGCAATATATAAGGCAGAAACCTTCATCCACCCATGCCAGAGATTGGATGCCCACCAATTTGCAGGAATGAAAAAAAAATTTGGGGCTCACCCTAAATATGGGTATTGTCAAAAAGCCCTCCATTAGGTCTTACTGGTCAACAAGACCCACCCAAGCCACCCCAGTATATTCTGCAGTAATGCCCAGGTCTCGTTATGAGACAATAATGAGGTTCCTCCACTTCAATGACAACGCACAGGCCCCCCCAAGTACAGATGCAAACCGGGATCGGTTGTTCAAAATAAGACCGCTAATAAATTCCCTGAATAATTCTGCAACTCTACACCCCTGAGCAGAATGTAAGTGTGGACGAATCCCTCCTCAACTTTCATGGCTGACTTAGCTTTCGCCAATATCTACCTTCCAAAAGGGCAAGATATGGCGTTAAGCTTCACAAATTGTGTGAAAGCGGGTCAGGATATACCACCGCCTTCAGGATTTATGAAGGGCGGGACCGCACAATAAATGTTCCTGGATGCCCCCCTGATCTTTCCACCAGCAGTAAGATCGTGTGGGAGATAATGCAGCCTCTGCTTCACAAGGGGTACCACCTGTACTGTGATAATTTTTATTCGCGTGTGCCCCTGTTTAGGCATTTGCATGCTGCAAGGACTGGGGCATGTGGTACCATGCGCAAAAACAGAATTGGTTTTCCACAGCAATTAGTGGGGAAGCGCATGGTAAAGGGGGAGTCCTGTGCTTATGCATCTGAAGAATTGCTGGCGGTCAAGTTCAGGGATCGCAAAGATGTGTATGTGCTAAGCACGATTCATACTGCAGGAACAGTGGCAGTGAGGGAAAGAGGGGCAACATCGGACAAGCACAAACCAGTGAGCGTGTCCGAATATAACAAGTACATGGGGGGGGGTGGATTTAAGCGACCAGGTTTTACAGCCCTATTTAGTAAAACGCAAAACTAAAACCTGGTACAAAATAGTGGCCATTTATTTGTTACAGGTGGCCATCCACAACTCATTTGTGCTCTACAAAAAAAACAGAGGCAGAGACACATACCTGGATTTCCAGGAAAAAATTATTGAAGGCCTCATATTTGATGTTCAGGACACCAGAGAATGCCCCCAGTCTGAGGATGTCACGCGACTGACTGAAAGACACTTTATCAGTCGGATTCCCCCAACACCAACCAGAAGCAACCCCCAGAAAAAGTGCCGCGTCTGCAGAAAAGACGGGCACCGCAAGATTCCCGATATTTCTGTCCCTCATGTCCCTCACAACCAGGCCTGTGCATTGAGCCATGTTTTAAAAAATACCACACTGTTCTGAATTATTAGATTTTAGTTAATTCGTTGAAAATATATTTGCCCTACATTACGTTTTTATTTTTCCCCTGATTTTACTCCAAGGGTGAGGGAGGGAATGGGTGGGGGGTGGATGTCATGTTTGATGTTTTCTAAAGTTCATCTGCTGGAGAGCTCCGTTTGCATAAACCTGCAATTTCTTATTTTAGAAAACCCCAAAAAATAAATTCCCATTATACCCCTAGATGAATATTTTGGGATTTCTGCTTCAAGAGCAGATATTTTGGAAGTGTTATAGAAACTCTGTTGAGTTTTGTAAAACCAGCTTTGAAAAAAAGCGATTTGTGAAATAATCTTCTTCTATCCTCCGCCCTCCTACATCTCTATGTGATAAATAAGACACACATATTTGGTATCCCCATGCACGGGAGAAGTGGAAGAATGTGAAAGGAGATTAATTTTGGCCGTGGTCTATGCCGTGTGTGAAAAATGCTGGTATAAACTGACGTATTTGCTAAAAAATTGCTAATTTTATTTTGATCCATCTTATTCAAGAAACTTTCAGAAGAAAACTGGACTGTCTAAAAATATGATAAACCCCTTGAAGAAAACCTTGTGGGGTCTACTTGCGTGAATGAAGTAATTTATGGGGTGATTCTAATCTTTCAGCAGCATTAGGCCCCCCAGAAAACAGTATGCGGCTATAAAGTCAAGTGCAGAATTCCTGGACCGAAAAGGCCAAAAAGCCTCCTTTTATGCCAAGCCCTGGCACATGCCCGTGAATAAAGCACACATATTTGGTATCCCCATGCACAGGAGAAGTGGAAGAATGTGAAATGCGATGAATTTTGTCCGTGGTCCATTTTGTGTGTGAAAAAGCTAGCATAAACTGACGCATTTGTTAAAAAAAAAACCTAATTTTATTTTGTTCCATCTTATTCAAGAAACTTTCAGAAGAAAACTGGACTGTCTAAAAATATGATAAACCCCTTGAAGGAAACCTTGTGGGGTCTACTTGTGTGAATGAAGTCATTTATGGGGTGTTTCTAATGTTTCAGCAGTATTACGCCCCCAATAAAACAGTACGCTGCTATAAAATCAAATGCAGAATTCCTGGACCAAAAAGCCTCCTTTTATGCCAAGCCCTGGCACATGCCCGAACAGGGAATAAGGCACACATATTTGGTATCCCCATTCACGGGAGAAGTGGAAGAATGTGAAAGGTGATGAATTTTGTCCGTGGTCTATACCGTGTGTGAAAAATGCTATCATAAACTGACGCATTTGCTAAAAAAACGCTGATTTTATTTTGTTCCATCTTATTCAAGAAACTTTCAGAAGAAAACTGGACTTGCTAAAAATATGATAAACCCCTTGAAGGAAACCTTGTGGGGTCTACTTGTGTGAATGAAGTCATTTATGGGGTGTTTCTAATGTTTCAGCAGCATTACGTCCCCAGTGGCGGATTAAGTAAACCATGGGCCCTGGGCTGTTCCACAAGCTTGGCCCCCCTTCTCCACCACCGCCCTGCCACGTCATGTCTATATTAAACACCACCTTTCTGTGCAAGCATTGACAAAGGAGTGCTACGATTCCCCTTGTCAAAGGGCTGTGTCCCTACACACTGACAGTCTCCAACCATCGCTGACAGTACCACACTGTGTAGGGACACATCTGTAGTGTCCTGACAATACCATAGAGGAGTATTGTTTACATTGTAATGCATTGAACATAATGTGATTTGTTGTGTTATGCTGCCACCTAGTGATGCAGAATTGTGATTCAACTTGTTTTTCCAGCCTGTAAAGGGTGTGGCTGGAGAGGAGGGTCGGAGGCAGTTCCCATGAGGCTTTGCAGCAAAAAGTTGTGGAGGAGTCGGTTCCAGGAGAGGAACGAGGGAAGACAGCCTGTGAGGAGAGCTGAGATAATACTGGGCCTCACAGCATATTTAGTTCAGAAAGCTTCTGGCCTGAACTAGAAATTAATACAGGGAAACAAACCTGCTTAAAGAGAAGGAAAGCAAGAGAGAAGAAAGTTTATTTTGCTGCTTGCAGATAGGAAACTGTCTCAGCCTGACTCATCCCGCCTGCCCTAGCTGGATAATAACTTCTATGTGGAGCCGAGCTGCAGCCTGCAATCTTCCAGTAAAGAAACTGTGAGTTATTATTATACCAAGTTACATCACCGTCTCCTGCGTGTTACTCTGCACTGCACCCACTAACAACAAGGGCACCCCATATCCCATCCACCAGGAGACAGCACCACAGGGTGTGCCCCAGGGGGAATCAACAACTACCACCCATACATATGCAGATCCCCCTCCTTCACTGTGCCAGCTCCGCAGGAGTGTGAGAGGACTACAGCCACCGTGAGTACTACAACTCCCAACATTGGTCTCTGCACTTTCCCTCATCCCCATCGGGCTGTTGCACATAAATTGGCGTCACGAACAGGATTAATACACCTCTGTGCCTGCTAAAGAGACTTTATTGTTGCAAGAAATTATCACCAGCACATGTGGGGTTAAGCAGCCATCTTGGAAAGACTGTGTGTTACTTATGGAACTTGTGATGGAAATTGCTGTACTGACAGTGAATGTGATTAGAGACTTTTACATTGAATTGATCATTGTTTTAGCAGAAGAAAAGTGACATTAGAGACTGTTTGCATTGAATTGTTTGCTGCATCACAACTGCTCTTAGTTCCACCCCCGCTCACTTGAAGGCGGGAAAGCAGAGAATCTGCCCAGCAACAGCAAGGAACCTCATGTTACAGACCACTACAGTGGAACCAAAGTTCCTACCTACTGTTGCAGTGGGGAAGGAGAAACCAGCCGGAACCACTGGAAGTAGATGGGCGCCGCCGTCTTGAAAAGTACAGAATCTGCGTCACAGCGGCCGCTTATATTCCAAAAAGACAGAGAAAGAGGTTCCAGCTCCAAAACAGTGAGTACCGCTGAAAGTTTTTACAATTCAGCCCAAGTAAAGATGAACTTATCGCATCAGTGAGCACAAATAAGAGACTTACTACACATTCTGCTACTGAGCATCTCGTTGCTAGGGGCAACGATAGGAATTTATATTAGAAATGTCTGACGACAGCGATAACGGCTCCCCCAGCCGAGGTGGATCACCCACCACCAGGCATATGATGCCGCTGACCATGCCGTATTATTTTGGAGCACCCTGGCTCCCCCGCTACAAAGGTGAATCACATACCCTGAGAGAATTTAAAGGGAAAATGCTTGCTATGTTCCGGTTATATCCAGTGTCAACAGAACAGAAGGTGGAAATTCTCATTGGCCAGCTAGGGGGCGCTGCATTGAGAGAGGTAAAGTCATGGCCTCATGCAGAACGAAAGACAGTAGAACAGATTCTTGAAAGACTACTGGTCACCTTTGAAACCAGGACGGTATCAGAATTAAAAATGCGCTTCTTTAGCAAGAAACAACAGCCCGGTGAGTCCCTTAGAGACTATGCTTTATCCCTACAGGAGGCACTGAGGGCCGTTATAGAAGTGGACCCACGTGAAGCACAGAATGCAGATAACACACTGCGGGAGCAGTTTATTGAAGGAGCTGAAACAAAGTCTCTGAAAAGTCAACTAAAGATGCTGTCTGCTCAACATCCTGAAAGTACGTTCCTGGATTTTAAAGAATTGTCCATCAGAATCCTGGGGGTAGAACTCAACCAAGAATCAACCAAATTTGCTGTGTGTCCTGCTGACAGTTATGGAGATGCTAAGCTCATGTGTCCTGTGTCTCCAGGAAATACTCTCCTTGCTGCCCAGGGTGCACAAGTACAGATTCCAGATGCAGTGGCTGATTTAAAGGACCAAGTCGCAATCCTGACTAAGAGCTTGGAGAAGGTGTGTTATAAGCTTGAACAGTTAGAGATGCGTCCTCAGCCAGAGTGTGAGTCCCCACAGCATAGGAGTCGTCCTACTGACAGTGCGAGCAAGAGATACTACAGGAGATCTGGAAGATTGCCTACAGACAGGTTTGATACTCATGGAAGGCCCATCTGCAGACACTGCCACAAAAGTGGTCATGTGGAGAGAGAGTGCTGGCGGTCAAAAGAACATCCCCCGAGGCCAAGGACCGTCCCTCGGGTGGAAGAACACTAGGTCCAGAAGATCCAAATTGGCTGACAAGGTATGTCGGGCCCCATCCATTAGTCACCATCCACATTAATGGGGTACCCCTGACAGCTCTGCTGGACACTGGTTCGCAAGTCACCACCATACAGAAAGCCATGTTTGAGAAATACTGGAGCAGCGACCTATTGATGCAGCCACCAGAAGTTTGGCTGAATGTTATTGCAAGCAATGGTCAGACAGTACCCCTGCAAGGTTACTGGGAACCCACCGTTCAAGTGGGAGAGACTAACCTAACACAGCAAGGTGTGATCGTAGTAAAGGTCGATGATGAAGACATGCCTCCAGTGGTGCTCGGAATGAACATCCTAAGGAATTGTTATGGGGAAATGCTAGATGCCCTACACCGATCCCTGCCAACAGCTTCACACTCTGCGCAGAAAGTAATTCAACAGACTATTCGTGTGCTGTGCGCTCAGCAGAAGTTTGCCAACGTCAGAGGAGAGATCTGCCGTGCCCGCATTAGAGATGTCCGTCCAGTGATCCTGAAACCCGGTACCGAAACCCTGCTGTGGTGCCATGCTCGCCCAGGGATACGAGGCCAAGACTACCAAGCCTTAGTAGAACCCCTCCATCTTGAAGAACATCCTATGGTGCTTGCTGCAAGAAGTCTAGTGACCGTTTCCCACGGAAAGGTACCCATCCGCCTCTTGAATCTGAGTGACATCCCTGTGGAATTAAAGAAATACTACTCTGTTGCCCAGTTATTACAGGTCACATTCCAAGACATTGTGGAAGTCCCAACAATTGCTGCCCAACAGTCCACTCAAATACAGAGTACACAAGAAGAGAATTCCTCTACACCATGGTGGTCAGAAATTTGTGTTGGGGATATTGCCACGCCTGCTGAACAAATTGAAGGAGTATTGGAAGTCTCAAGAGAATACCATCAGGCCTTCAGTAAACATCCCCTGGACTTCGGGAAGACCAGCATAATGAAGCACAATATCCCAACTGGCTCTCATCCTCCAATTAAAGAGAGATACCGGCCCATACCACCCACTATGTACCAACCTGTCAAGAAGATGATAAAAGAAATGAAGGATGCCAAGGTGATTCGGGACAGTCACAGCCCGTGGGCTGCACCTATTGTCTTAGTCAAAAAGAAAGATGGCAAGATGCGATTCTGCGTAGACTACCGGAAAATTAACAATATAACCCACAAAGATGCCTATCCTTTACCACGCATAGAAGAGTCCTTGACTGCTTTGGGAAAAGCTGCTTATTTCTCCACCCTGGATTTGACAAGTGGGTACTGGCAGGTACCTATGGCCCCAGAAGACATTGAGAAGACAGCATTTACCACTCCCATGGGCCTATTTGAATACAATTGCATGCCCTTTGGACTCTGTAACGCACCTGGAACTTTTCAGAGGTTGATGGAGCGCTGTCTGGGCCACAAGAACTTTGAGACTGTTCTGCTGTATTTGGATGACGTGATCATCTACTCTAAGTCCTATGAAGACCACCTACAACATCTGACTGAGGTCTTCCAGGTTCTCATTAAGCATGGTCTCAAGGTGAAACCCTCCAAGTGCCATCTGCTGAAGCCACAAGTCAACTACTTGGGACACGTTGTTAGCTCTGAGGGTGTGATGCCTGACCCAGAAAAGATTGCTGTTGTGAAGGATTGGCCTACTCCCACCACAGTAAAAGAGGTGAGAAGTTTCCTGGGATTCGCAGGTTATTACAGGCGCTTTATACCCTATTTCGCCCAGATTGCAGAGCCTCTACAAGAGCTTCTTAGAGGACACTCAAAGGAACATCTGAAAAGACCAATTCCTATTGAATGGACTGAGGATCAAGAGATTGCCTTCCAGCTGCTGAAACAGAAGCTGATTGAGCCACCCATCCTTGGTTATCCAGACTACAGTCAACCTTTCTGCCTCTACACGGATGCCAGCAAGAAAGGTCTTGGAGCCATCCTGACCCAAATGCAAGAGGGAAGAGAACGGGTAATAGCCTTTGGCAGCCGAGGGCTTAAAGGGACTGAACGAAATGACCAAAATTACAGCTCGTTCAAATTGGAGTTCCTCGCGTTAGTGTGGGCTGTAACCGAGAAGTACAAAGACTACCTCGCGGCAACACCATTCGTAGTCTACACAGACAACAACCCCCTTGCACATCTGAACACAGCCAGGCTGGGAGCCCTAGAGCAAAGGTGGGCATCTCGTCTTGCAAACTACGACTTTGTGGTCAAGTACAGAACCGGCAAATCCAATGAGAATGCGGACGCATTATCCCGCCTGCCAACCGATGAAGTACCTGCTCAGAATGAAGAAGACTGGGAAGAAGTAGAAATGCCATCCTTCTACACCCGCTTCACCCAGCAGAACACAATCACCATCATGGAGAAAGGACTTTGCTCCCAGCAACAGAGTTCAGAATCACTCCAAGAGAAGGAGCAATGGATTAAACTTCAAGCAGAGAGTCGGGTGATGGGAGAGCTGCAAGATTTTCTCGTCAGTAGAAGAGTACCTGAGAGACTTCGTCGTGGCAATGTAGACCCTGAATTAATCCGTCTCTGGAGACAGAGGAGACGACTCTTCATAAAAAAAGGTCTGATGCTACGCAGCACTCTGGATCCCATCACTGGTGACCGTCTACATCAAGTAGTAGTACCCCGTCGAGATGCAAGAACAGTACTAGAAGCCTACCATGACAGATCGGGACACTTCGGTGTACAAAAAACAGAAGCCACAGTCCGCAGACGCTTCTATTGGGTAGGAATGCGTGAAGATATTGAGAATTGGTGTAGAGAGTGTCAAGCTTGTGCTCTAAGCAGAGGTGAAAAACATGATCAGAAGGCTCCATTACATCCCATCGTAAGTCACCGACCTTTGGAGATCGTGGCCATAGATCATGTCAAATTTGAGCCTAGCAGATCTGGATACACATATGCAATGACCATCATCGATCACTACACCAAGTTTGTGGTTGCAGTACCTGTCCGAGACTTGACAGCCAAAACCACTGCCGCTGTTTTTTGGAAAAACTTCATGCTACCCTATGGATGTCCTGAGAAGATCCTGACTGACAGAGGGTCAGCATTTGAATCTCAGCTATTCCAAGAACTGTGTTCTCTCTACAGTTGTCAGAAGCTCCGTACAACAGCTTACCACCCACAAGGCAATGGCCTCTGTGAAAAGATGAACAAGACGCTTATAGAGATGCTGAGGACTGTGCCATCTCACAGGAGGACTAATTGGCCAACCCTGCTACCAGAGTTAGTTTACATGTACAACAACACTGTACACTGTTCCACTGGGTACACTCCCTACTACCTCATGTTTGGTCGTCAGGGCAAATTACCAGCTGACTTAGACCTGGATGTGTCAGTGCCTGATGCCATCAACCCGTTGCCACGAACCGATTGGGTGAGTGACCACCAGAGACGTCTGGCTGATGCCAACAAAATTGTTGAAAGTCGAATGGAGGAAGCCCGCAAGAAGCAACAAATGGACTTTGACTTGCATGCTAGAGCCGAGCCTTTTCAGATTGGTGATCATGTTTGGCTCAAGAATAATCACAGAACGAGCAAACTGGACACCAAGTGGGAAACAGAACCGTACACCATCAAAGCCATCCCATATCCTGACACAGCCGTGTACGAAATAGTGAAAGAAGGCCGAGCACCTCAAGTAGTCCATCGTAACAGACTTAAATTGTGTCAAAAAGAGTTTGTTCCTGCAGAGGCTGAAATCGTTGAGAAACCTCCTGTTGTTGAGAAACTTTTACCGTCACCAGAGACACAGATGCCTGATTTTTCTCCTTTGGATTGGTTCTTTGGGCCTTTAATTTCCTTCATTGTCCCTGACAAAAGTGTTCCGGATCAAGTTGAGACTCCGATAACATCACAGCCAGGGTCTTCAGCCAGCCCAGAGCAACAGATGAACCCAGAACCAGCTTTCTTCGAGGAAGAACCTATTAGAAGACCAGAGAGGAGCACCAGGGGTAAATTACCCGCCAGGTATCTCGACTAACTGTTTCATCATAGAATTGAACATTTTCTCTACCTCATATTTTTTTACTTGAACATTGAATGACTTTGCTATATTTACCCAAGTTATTCTGTGCCGAACTTTTGGACACTGTCCCGGTTGGGTTAAGAACGCTTGTACCCCACAAGTTTATATGAGGAATCCACATCCCTGTTCCCCAACAGTTGATACAGGAACTTTACATTGAACAAGAGTCGTCACCCATATTCCTTATTCTAGTGCCTTTAAAGACTGATGAGACTCTTCGTGAAAGTAATATATTGCACTGTTTTAATATATGCTTGATATGTGCCTGACTTTTCCATTCCTAGGGTTGCAGTTCCTCCATCGTTGCAGACGCCGAGGACGGCTTTTGTTAAAGCAGGGGTGTATGTAGTGTCCTGACAATACCATAGAGGAGTATTGTTTACATTGTAATGCATTGAACATAATGTGATTTGTTGTGTTATGCTGCCACCTAGTGATGCAGAATTGTGATTCAACTTGTTTTTCCAGCCTGTAAAGGGTGTGGCTGGAGAGGAGGGTCGGAGGCAGTTCCCATGAGGCTTTGCAGCAAAAAGTTGTGGAGGAGTCGGTTCCAGGAGAGGAACGAGGGAAGACAGCCTGTGAGGAGAGCTGAGATAATACTGGGCCTCACAGCATATTTAGTTCAGAAAGCTTCTGGCCTGAACTAGAAATTAATACAGGGAAACAAACCTGCTTAAAGAGAAGGAAAGCAAGAGAGAAGAAAGTTTATTTTGCTGCTTGCAGATAGGAAACTGTCTCAGCCTGACTCATCCCGCCTGCCCTAGCTGGATAATAACTTCTATGTGGAGCCGAGCTGCAGCCTGCAATCTTCCAGTAAAGAAACTGTGAGTTATTATTATACCAAGTTACATCACCGTCTCCTGCGTGTTACTCTGCACTGCACCCACTAACAACAAGGGCACCCCATATCCCATCCACCAGGAGACAGCACCACAGGGTGTGCCCCAGGGGGAATCAACAACTACCACCCATACATATGCAGATCCCCCTCCTTCACTGTGCCAGCTCCGCAGGAGTGTGAGAGGACTACAGCCACCGTGAGTACTACAACTCCCAACATTGGTCTCTGCACTTTCCCTCATCCCCATCGGGCTGTTGCACATCCTCCTGACAAGGGGAATGGTAACACGCATTTGTCTATTAGTCCTGGGTACACAAAGACTTTATGTGGAATACAAGGATTTCCTACAACAGACATGTCAGGAGAGGTGACAGATAAATGCAATGACTCACAGGAGATGTCTTCACTGATGGGTCGTTCTCTTTTCTTCTCCATCTGATACAAACCGTTATGGCGACTTCTCCTGATGACTGCAGAGTTTCCTGATGAGAAATCTTTTCCCCTTGATTCTGTAGCCATTTTCAGCATCTATAGCAACATAAAAATTCAGAAATAAACACCATAAATTGTCTTATACCCCAGACCCCTAAGCAAATTAAGACCCCAGGCCCATACATTAACTCAAACCAATAAATTCAGTCCCCAAGAGGTAACTAAACTTTTAAAAAACATTTGGCGTGTCATAGTGAGAGTGATATGTCAGAAGTTTTGATTGATGGGGGTCCCAGCATTGAGATCACTAAAACAAAGCAGCGGGAGTGCTCGGGTGAGCGCTGTTCCACTTAATTTCTGACTGTCTTTTCTCGGCGCGGTGTACGGACTCATAGACTTTCTGTTGTGCCCATACACCACATGCTCGGCTATCAGAGGAAAGACGATCAGAAACAAAGTGGCAAAGCACTCACCTGAGTGCTTCTGCCACTTTGTTTCAGCGATTGGTGGGGTCTCAGTGCCCGGACCCCCATCGATTAGAACATTTGACATGTCACTATGACATGTAATTTTTAAAAAAAAGTTTCGGTAGTTACCCTTTAAGCAGTCAGACACCCCTCCCCAGTTCATCTGACTGACTGCTGAGTGCCCTATGGGAGGGTCTAAGTGTCTGACACTTCGGGCGGATTTACACGAGCGTGTGCGTTTTGCGCACGCAAAAAATGCAGTGTTTTGCGCGCGCAAAAGGCACTTAACAGCTCCGTGTGTCATCACCACATGATGCGCGGCTGCGTGCCTTTCGCGCACCCGCCATCATTATGACACTCTGTTTGTATGTTTGTAGCACCTGGTGCTTTTCTGTTTGCAATCATAGTTATACTGCTGTTGAGCAAATCACGCACGTCCCACGGAGGTGCCTCCGTGTGGCATGCGTGATTTTCACGCACCCATTGACTTCAATGGGTGCGTGATGCGGAAAAAACGCAGAAATATAGGACATGTCGTCAGTTTTACGCAGCGGACTCACGCTGCGCAAAAATCACTGACAGTCTGCACTGCCCCATAGACTTGCATAGGTCCGTGCGACGCGCGTGAAAAGCACGCGCGTTGCACGGACGAATTACACGTTCGTGTAAATCCGCCCTTATGGCTCTTGGGGGGGGGAAGGAGTTATTCCCCTATTGAACGCTGAACAGTCAATCAAACGCTCTGACCCCCCCCCCTGCAGTATAATAACTACTGAGGGCTCCATGGGGGAGATTATACTGCAGGGGGGGGGGGGGTTCTGAGCATCTGACTTACTGCAGAGGGCTCTATGGGTGGGAAATTATTTTGCACACAAAAAATGTGAGATTAAACACCCTATATACAATTCACACTAACACCAAACACTATATATTCAAACCACACACACTATATAGACTTACATTATAGACGCTATAAACACAGCACACACTATATACACAGCACACACTATATACACAGCACACACTATATAGACTTACATTATGACACACTCACACACACACTACATAGACTTACATTATAGACACTATATACACAGCACACACTATATAGACTTACATTAACTAACACACGCACACACACACACGCACACACACACACACACACACACACACACTTACTTACCAGTCTCTTCCTCTGCGGTGCTTGTCTCTGGCAGCCTCCAGGACCTTAATCATGTGACTGTGACGTCACCACAGGTCCTTCACCCTCTAGTTTCAGTTTTGCCGTTATCAGGCAGCTGCTGGAGGTTTAGACAGGAGGGACAGTGTACAGCTACACAGAGGAGCAGACTGTCAGGGAGACTCCAGCACCTGCCCATCACAATCTCTGACAGTCTGCTCTCTACAGCTGATGTGCTGTGCCCCTGTTCCCTGGCCGCAATTGACTCCGCCTGCACATTCCCCCCGCCTTTAGAATGCGGCCGGCAGCAGCAGCCCTGGAGAGTTTTGTTTCACTTGTGTGCGGTGTGGGAAGCTATGTGCCCCCTGCAAGCCTTGGGCCCCGGGCGACCGCCCGAAACGCCCATTTGGGGATCCGCCACTGTACATCCCCCAGAAAACAGTATGCGGCTATAAAATCAAATGCAAAATTCCTGGACCGAAAAGGCCAAAAAGCCTCCTTTTATGCCAAGCCCTGGCACATGCCCGCACAGTGAATAAGGCACACATATTTGGTATCCCCATGCACGGGAGAAGTGGAAGAATGTGAAAGGAGATGAATTTTGTCCGTGGTCTATACCGTGTGTGAAAAATACTAGCCTAAACTGACGCATTTGCTAAAAAAGCGCTGATTTTATTTTGTTCCATCTTATTCAAGAAACTTTCAGAAGAAAACTGGACTTGCTAAAAATATGAAGGAAACCTTGTGGGGTCTACTTGTGTGAATGAAGTCATTTATGGGGTGTTTCTAATGTTTCAGCAGCATTACGCCCCCCAGAAAACAGTATGCTGCTATAAAATCAAATGCAGAATTCCTGGACCGAAAAGGCCAAAAAGCCTCCTTTTATGCCAAGCCCTGGCACATGCCCGCACAGTGAATAAGGCACACATATTTGGTATCCCCATGCACGGGAGAAGTGGAAGAATGTGAAAGGACATTAATTTTGTCCGTGGTCCATACCGTGTGTGAAAAATGCTAGCATAAACTGATGCAATTGCTAAATTCTTGAATTTTTTTCCAATTTTGCCCACTTTAGAGAAAAAAATAAAAATCATATATACTGACAAATGCCACTAAAACAAAGCCCTATCTGTCCTTTAAAAAGAGTGTGAAATTCAAAGATGAACTTTATTCACCTGCAGAGTTATAGTCATCTAAAGAAGCGCATAGCAAAATTGTTAAATTTGCTCTGGTCATTTAGCTGTAAAACAGCCTAGTCCTTAACCGGTTAATCTGCAGAGGGTTGTTAGGAGAATAGCGACCATCTGGCTTGACGATGGTTCAGCTGTTGTGCAGACTGTAAATAAGCGAGGTTCTTGTGATCAGTGTAGATGATAATAGAATGAGCAGCCCCATCCAGCAAATGTCTTCTAAGGCTAACTTGATGGCAAGTAACTCACAGTCCCCAATGGAGTAGTTGCTCTCTGCATCAGAGAATAGTTTTGAGAAGAAGCCACAGGAAACTGCCTTATCCTTGGAGTTTCTTTGAAAGGGAAGTGCTTCAGCACCAATGGAAGAAGCGTCAACCTCCAACAAGAACTGCCGAGAAACATCAAGATGGTAAAGAAAGGAGGCAAAGGTGAAGGCCCACTTGAGGTTAGTGAATTCCGACTCTACTTTAGACGTCCAGACTTTAGCGTTCACGCCCTTCTTGGTAAGAGCAGAGATAGGGGCGGTAAGTGAAGAGAAGTTTGGGATGAACTGGCGATAGAAATTTGCAAATCCTAGAAATCTTTGTATGGCACGGAGACCTTGAGGACGTGGCCACTCTAAGACGTATTTAACTTTTTCCGGATTCATCTGGAGTCCATGATCGGAAACTATATAGCCCAGAAAAGGCAAGGATTTCCTTTTGAATACACACTTTTCTAGTTTAGCATAGAGGTTAGTCCCCCTTAACCGCGGCAGGACTTGGCGAACATGCTTCCGGAGAGTCATCAGATCTGGTGAGTAGATCAAGATATCGTCCAGATACACCACCACACTGACATACAGTAAATCCAGGAATATGTTGTTCACAAATTCCTGGAACACAGCTGGAGTGTTACATAATCCAAAAGGCATCACAAGATATTCGTAGTGACTGTCTCTGCTGTTGAATTCTGTTTTCCATTTTTCACCTTCGCAGACCCGGATCAAGTTATAAGCCCTACATAGATCCAGCTCTGTGAAAATCTTGGCCCCACATACTCTGTCGAAGACCTCTGATATCAGCGGTAAGTGATACTTGTTTTTGACTGTGATTTGGTTGAAACCACGATAATCGATACACGGCCGGAGTGATCCATCTTTTTTTCCACAAAGAAGAATCCGGCTGGAGAAGTAAATTTCCTGATAAACCGCCTCTTGAGGTTCTCCTTGACGTATGCAGACATGGCTTGGGTTTCGGTAGGAAGAGAGGATTAAGCCATTTACGAGGAGGTGACGTTTCAGGAAGCAACTCAATCGGACAGTCGTAAGTTCGATGGTGAGGCAGGACCTCAGCCTCCATCTTGCTGAAGATATCCACATAACAGGCATACTGTGGAGGCAGATCAGGGAGTGACTGAGGTATCGGGGATTGGACAGGACGATCGGGCATTGGTGTAGATATCGGGATCCCCACTGGAGAATTTCTCCGGAATTTCAGTAGAGTACAGGAGCGTGTTGGCAAAGCCATGGTAGTCCCAGCAGGATTGGGTTAATAGTCTTAGGTAGAACATAGAAGGCTATTTGTTCCGAGTCTAGAACACCCACTTGTAACCTCAAAAGTTCTGTGATGGAAAAAATTGGGTCTGGCAATGGTTTACCATTCACAGAAGCTACTGCTAGAGGTTTCTCTAGAGGAGTCGTGAGCAAGTGGACTACTAAGGCCTGATGAATGAAGTTCGCAGCCGCTCCAGAGTCCAGATAAGCAGAAACAAAATGTCATTCTTCACCTGAGGAGATTGTTAGAAAAATAGAGAGTTTGGGAGAGAATTTTGCAGAAAGGCATCAGTCCGCCTAGGGTAGTCTCTGCTATAAACCCTAGGTGCTGGAGTTTCCAGGCTTCTGGGGACATTGATGCACAAAATGACCCCTGCAGCCACAGTACAAGCATAGGCCAGCGGAATGTCTGCGCTGATGCTCCTGTTCAGACAGTCTGACTCTGTCCACCTGCATAGACTCTTCTGGGACAACAACCGGAGTGGGTAGTAGGGGTCTCTGAAACTTGGGTGCCAGTCTGTAGGACCTTCTTTCACGATGAACTTCTTGAGCGCGCTCTTGGAACCGCCTGTCGATACGTGTAGCAAGAAGGATTAAAGTATCCAAGGTAGAAAGGAGCTCACGACCTGCCAGTTCATCTTTAACTTTACTCGCTACTCCCTGCTAGAAGGTTGCCACCAAGGCCTCATTGTTCCGAGAGTTCAGCTGCCAAAGTGCGGATTTTTTATGGCATACTTCCCTACCGCCGACTCTCCTTAGCAGAGTTTCAGAAGTGAAGCAGCGGCAGAAGACGTACGACCTGGTTCTTCAAACACTGTGCTAAAAGTCTCTAAGAAACGCTGTAGATTGGAAGACATGACCCCTCTTGTTCCCAGCTAGGGTTTTCCCATGCCAGAGCTTTGCCAGACAGTACGGAGACAATGAAGGCAACTTTGGTCAGATCAGAAGGGAGCAGATGTGCATGCAGCTTGAAGTGGATCTTGCACTGGTTGAGGAAGCCTTGACAGGTTCTTGCATCTCCATTGTAACGAGGTGGAATTGGCAACTAAATTCTGGCCCCAGAACTGACTGAAGTTATGACGGGTGCAGGAGTAGATGGAGCAGCAACTTGAGAGGTAGTCAGGGGAGCAACAGAAGCGAGGTCCAGATGTGTGGCAATAGAATTGACCACTTGCAAAAGCTGATCCTGGCGTGATCGGAGATCTCGCATGTCCGCTTGCATTGCTTGGACGGCTGACTTGGGTTGACCAGCGAGATCCATGTCCTGAACAAACTGTCACGGTTGTGGGGAATGTGGACCCACGGGGCCACTCCGCAGTAGCAGAGTAGCAGCTGGCCAAACTAATATAGTCACAGTCACTTGGACGAAAGTACCTGGATAGCTGGTTTAACAGAAGCTGGTTTGTGCCAGATAATCGTAAGCTGGCTTGTGCTGGATAATCGTAAGCTGGCTTGTGCTGAATAACCAGACTTATCTCGGATACAGGACACGGAGACTCTAGCCGTCACAGGCTCTGGACTAGACATGGGCAGCGGACACGGTCCAGACACTGGATACAGGAACAAGCTATAGAACCTTTGCAGACTAATACAGGGTTAGACACAACATTGCTCAGGCAATGAGGAAGTGGGTAGAGTCCCTTTTAAAGTTCAGGGTGTGCTGGGATTGGAGCAATATTCCTATGGGCACAGGCCAGAGGAGAGAGCATTGCGCGGCTGAGTTCCTGGGGAAGGAGATGCCGGCGTAAGTTCAGAGTGCTGCGGTCGTGGCTGCCAGTAAGAGGGAGATGCTGGTTACAAAAAGCACATATGCAGCAATTAAAGACACAGTGTACATACAGTTTCTTTACAGAGTTCATACAGAGTATATACAGTAGAAGAATTCCTCAGTTTTGGCATATGTACAAATATTCAGTACATATAAACCAGGGTTGGGGAACCTTTTTTCTTCCAAAGACCATTTGGATATTTATAACATCTTTCACGGGCCATACAAAATGATCAATTTAAAAATGTGCCTGCTTAATTTGGTCAAACATTTAATTAACTCACCCTTAATGTGATGGCTGGAACTGCTTCTCTTTGGTGAGGCGTCTGATGTTAGCTGGTATTGATGATGTTGCTACTGCGTCGGTCAATCTGAAGAGCAGTCGATTCTTTGCAACAATACGTTTTGAAAAGAACTGCTTGCAGCAGTAAGTTTTTACAACTTACTTACTTAAAGGGGTTTTCCCATCAGAAACATTTATGACATATCCACTGGACACATCTGGGACCAGCACCTATCTCTAGAAAAGGGCCCCCCTAAACCCCTTTCTACCTCTCTGTGTTCCGGCTGATTTCCGACCATGAAGAAGAAAACAGCGTAGCTCGCTGAGCTATGATGTTTCCGTAACTCCCATAGTAGTGAATGACAGGTACGGAAGCAGCGTAGCATGCGAGTTACGCTGTTTACGTAACTACCATTCAGTTCTATGTGACTTACAAAAACAGCGTAGCTCAGTGAGCTACGCTGTTGTCTTCTTCATGGTCAGAAATCACAAGCTTCAGCCACAACACATAGAGGTAGAACTGGGTTTAGAAGGCCCCGTTCTAGAGATAGATCTGGGACCCAGAGCTGGAACCTATCAGGGCCGGCCTTAGGGGTGTGTGACCTGTGCCATTGCACAGGGCGCATCACTCCAGCAGGTGGAAGGGGGCGATGCGCTGGCTCCCTTCCCCTGCTTGTTTCAGAAGTGCCCTGGCCCGGAGACTCAGCAGCCAACTTTCCACCGTGCACTTCTTCACTGAGTGGCGTCGCTACCGCTGTAGCAGCCATAGCTGCTGCTAGCGGAGACACCGGGCACGAGGGCTCCAATGCTGCCCGTCCCAACGAAACGGCCCCCCATGGCCGCCGGCGCAACTAGCATCCGCTGCGGCTGCTACAGCGGTAGCGGCACTACTATAGCAGAGCAGGGAGGTATCTGCTATCTACTAGCGCCGCTGTAGCTCCCTGAAGGAGCGGAATCATCGTGTTGCCGGGGATTACGCTCCTGGAGCGCTCCGCATGATGTCTCTGTCCATATATTCCCTGAAGTGGAATCCCCGTCCACAGCTCTATGACCGAGGATTCCACTCTAGGAGAAGCCCTTGACGTCACTGTCCATAAATGGACACAGATGACAGGCGCTTCTCCTGGAGTGGAATCCCCGGTCACAGCGTCGGCAACGCTGTGGACGGGGATTCCGCTTCAAGAGCTACCCCTGATGTCACTGTCCATATATGGACAGAGACATCAAGCGGAGCGCTCCAGGAGCGGAATCCCCGGCCACAGGGGAATTTCGAACTTTCAGGCAGCTACAGTGGCGCTATACACAAGAAGGGGTGGGGGGTGCTATCTACAAGGCGGCTCTGGAACACTATCTACAAGGGGGCTAGGTGGCTCTACCTACAAGGGGACTGTATGGCACTACCTACCAAGGGGCTGTGTGGCACTACCTACCAGGAGACTGTGTGGCACTACCTACAGGGTGCTGTGTGGCACTACCTACAAGGGGGATGTGTGGCACTACCTACAGGGGGCTGTGTGGCACTACCTACAAGGGGCTGTGTGGCACTATCTACAGGGGGCTGTGTGGCCCGACCTCCAAGGTGGCTGTGTGGCACTACCTACAAGGGTGCTGTGTGGCACTACCTACAGTGGGCTGTGTGGCACTACCTACAGGCAGCAGTGTGGCACTACCTACAAGGGGGATGTGTGGCACTACCTACAGGCGGCAGTGTGGCACTACCTACAAGGGGGATGTGTGGCACTATCTACAGGGAGCTGTGTGGCACTACCTACAAGGGGCTGTGTGGCACGATCTACAGGGGGCTGGGTGGCACGACCTACAAGTGGGCTGTGTGGCACTACCTACAAGGGGGTTGTGTGGCACTACCTACAGGGGGCTGTGTGGCACTACCTACAGGGGGCTGTGTGGCACTATCTACAGGGGTCTGTGTGGCACTATCTACAGGGGGCTGTGTGGAACTATCTACAGGGGGCTGTGTGGCACTACCTACAAGGCGGCAGTGTGGCACTATCTACATGGGGAAACTGTGAGTGGCGGGCTTATGGTCATTTTACTGTGAGTGTGGGCTGATGGTCATTTTACTGTAAGTGGTGGGCTGATGGTAATTTTACTGTGAGTGGGGGCTACGCAAGGATCCCATCATGGAGCAGTTAAAGGAACAGTGTCATCACAATTTTTTTTTTCATATGTTAAAGATGTTAGTGCTTTATTAAAAACGTTTATATTTATTTGTGTGTTTGTGTTTTACTTTTTCTTATTTTTACACTTTTTCTTCCCTATGGGGGCTGCCATTTTTTGTTCCAATTCTGTATGTGTCGATTAACGACACATACAGACATGGAATACGGCAGCCACAGTCCCATAGTGTAAAGGATCTGCCAGGCACAGCGGGGTTAACTCCCAGAACTAATCAGTCAGCACCTGAGAATACATCCCTGAGACTGACTCCTGCTTCCACCATTCAGGCTGGCAGGCTTAGGAGTGGGAGAGCCTATCGTAACCTGGCTTGACTCGGCTCGTTCACCACTCTGGTTGCTCACGGTGTTGCCGTGGGCAACGGCCCCTTTTCCTTGCTTGTGTTCCTTGTATGTTTGTCGTGCACTTACTGAGCGCAGGGACCGCCGCCCAGTTGTACCCCGTCGCCTAGGGCGGGTCGTTGCAAGTAGGCAGGGACAGAGTGGCGGGTAGATTAGGGCTCACTTGTCCGTCTCCCTACCCCCTGCCATTACATAATAACAAGCCCATACCTAGTCTACCCCTGGTCCCTGACACCACTATGGATCCCCGTGAGACCCTGGCTCAGCAAATGCAGGGTCTCTCCCTACAGGTCCAGGCCCTGGCTCAGAGGGTCAACCAGCCTGATGCTACCCTGGTAGTTCCCCTCACCGCACCTCTTGAACCCCACCTCAAGTTGCCCGACCGGTTCTCAGGGGACCGGAGGGCTTTTCTCTCCTTTCGGGAGAGTTGTAGGCTTTACTTTCGTTTAAAGCCTCATTCCTCAGGTTCTGAGAGCCAGCGGGTGGGTATAATTATGTCCCGGCTCCAGGAAGGGCCCCAAGAGTGGGCCTTCTCCTTGGCTCCTGACGCCCCTGAACTTTCCTCCGTTGATTGTTTCTTTTCTGCTCTCGGACTTATTTATGACGAGACTGACAGGACTGCCTTTGCCGAGAGTCAGCTGGTGACCTTAAGTCAGGGTAAGAGACCTGTTGAGGAGTATTGCTCTGACTTTCGGAAGTGGTGCGTAGCTTCTCGGTGGAATGACCCTGCCTTAAGGTGCCAGTTTAGGTTGGGTCTGTCGAATGCCCTGAAAGACCTGCTAGTTAGCTATCCCTCTTCTGACTCCCTAGACCAGGTTATGGCTTTAGCGATACGACTTGACCGACGTCTCAGGGAACGACAATGTGAACGTTTATTTGTTTTCTCCTCTGACTCCCCCATGATGCCTCCCGAAGCTCCGTTGCTTCGTTCCTCCCCGAAAGATTCAGAGATACCTATGCAACTCGGGGCCTCCGTGTCCCCCCAACAACGTAGAGAATTCCGCAGGAAGAATGGTCTCTGCTTCTACTGTGGGGACGACAAGCATCAAGTGAACAACTGTCCTAAGCGTAAGGTTGCAGCCAGAGAACTTCCGCGTCTAAGTGATCATCGGGGAGGTCACTTGGGCGCACAGGTATTTCCAGTAAATATGAAACGTACTAAGATCTTGCTTCCCTTTCAGGTCTCTTTTGGTGGTAGGTCTGCTACCGGCAGTGCCTTCGTGGATTCAGGGTCCTCTACTAATATCATGTCTGTGGAATTTGCTATGTCCCTTGCTATGCCTCTTATTGATTTGCCTAAACCTGTCCCGGTAGTGGGTATCGACGCCACTCCTCTTGCTAATGGTTATTTTACACAGCATACCCCTGTTTTTGAACTCTTTGTTGGCTCCATGCATTTGGAGCAATGCTCTGTACCGTTGATGCAGGGATTATCGTACGATTTGGTTCTAGGTCTTCCCTGGTTGCAGTTGCATAATCCTACGTTTGACTGGAATACTGGGGAGCTAACCAAATGGGGTAATGAATCTTGTACGTCATGTTTTTCTGTTAATTCTATTTCTCCCCCTAAGGAGGCGAATACGCTACCCGAGTTTGTTCAGGACTTCGCTGATGTTTTCTCTAGGGAGGCCTCCGAAGTGTTACCTCCTCATAGAGAATACGATTTCGCTATCGAATTGGTACCAGGAGCTAAGCTTCCTAAGGGTAGGATATTTAATCTTTCTTGTCCCGAACGTGAAGCTATAAGAGTGTATATCCAGGAATCCCTGGCCAAGGGTTACATTCGTCCCTCTTCTTCTCCGGTAGGTGCTGGCTTCTTCTTCGTGGGGAAGAAGGATGGTGGTCTTAGGCCATGCATTGACTACCGTGGCCTGAATAAGGTCACGGTAAGGAACCAGTATCCCCTTCCTTTGATTCCTGATCTCTTTAATCAGGTTCAGGGGGCCCAATGGTTTTCTAAATTGGATCTACGGGGGGCGTATAACCTTATTCGCATCAAAGAGGGGGATGAGTGGAAGACTGCGTTTAACACGCCCGAAGGCCATTTCGAATACCTCGTCATGCCCTTTGGGTTGTGTAATGCCCCTGCGGTCTTCCAGAATTTCATAAATGAGATTTTGAGAAATTACCTGGGGATTTTTCTGGTAGTGTACCTTGATGACATACTGGTGTTTTCCAAGGACTGGTCCTCCCACGTGGAGCATGTCAGGAAGGTGCTCCAGGTCCTTCGGGAAAATAAACTGTTTGCCAAAACCGAAAAATGTGTGTTTGGGGTACAGGAGATTCCATTTTTGGGTCAAATCCTCACTCCTCATGAATTCCGCATGGACCCCGCCAAGGTTCAGGCTGTGGCGGAATGGGTCCAACCTGCCTCCCTGAAGGCGTTACAGTGTTTTTTGGGGTTCGCTAATTATTACAGGAGATTTATTGCTAACTTCTCGGTCATCGCTAAGCCCCTTACGGACCTCACTCGCAAAGGTGCTGATCTCCTCCACTGGCCTCCTGAGGCTGTCCAGGCTTTTGAGGTCCTTAAGAAGTGCTTTGTCTCGGCCCCGGTGCTGGTTCAGCCCAACCAAATGGAGCCATTTATCGTGGAAGTTGACGCATCTGAGGTGGGAGTGGGGGCTGTCTTGTCCCAGGGTACCAGCTCCCTCACCCATCTCCGCCCCTGTGCCTACTTCTCCAGGAAGTTTTCGCCAACTGAAAGTAACTATGATATTGGCAACCGCGAACTCTTAGCCATTAAATGGGCATTTGAAGAGTGGCGCCACTTCCTGGAGGGGGCTAGGCACCAGGTAACGGTCCTTACCGACCACAAGAATCTGGTTTTCCTAGAATCTGCCCGGAGGCTAAACCCGAGACAAGCTCGATGGGCGTTATTTTTTACCAGATTCAATTTTTTGGTTACCTATAGGGCTGGGTCTAAAAATATTAAGGCTGATGCACTGTCGCGTAGCTTCATGGCCAGCCCTCCTTCGGAGGAAGATCCTGCTTGTATTTTGCCTCCAGATATAATCATTTCCTCGATCGATTCTGATTTAGTCTCTGAAATTGCTGCTGATCAAGGTGCAGCTCCCGGGAACCTTCCTGAGAACAAGCTGTTTGTTCCCCTGCAATTCCGGCTAAGGGTACTTAGGGAAAATCATGACTCCGCACTATCTGGCCATCCAGGCATCCTGGGTACCAAACACCTCATTACCAGAAATTATTGGTGGCCTGGGTTGCCTAAAGACGTTAAGGCCTACGTCGCCGCTTGTGAGGTTTGTGCTAGGTCCAAGACTCCCAGGTCCCGACCAGCGGGCTTACTGCGTTCGTTGCCCATTCCCCAGAGACCTTGGACACATATCTCCATGGATTTTATCACCGATTTGCCTCCATCCCAAGGCAAGTCGGTGGTGTGGGTGGTGGTGGACCTCTTCAGTAAGATGTGCCACTTTGTGCCCCTCAAGAAACTACCCAACGCCAAAACGTTGGCTACCTTGTTTGTCAAACACATCCTGCGTCTCCATGGGGTCCCTGTCAATATTGTTTCGGACAGAGGGGTACAATTTGTTTAATTGTTTTGGAGAGCCTTCTGTATGAAGTTGGGGATTGATCTGTCCTTCTCCTCTGCCTTCCATCCTGAAACCAATGGCCAAACGGAGAGGACTAATCAATCTCTAGAACAATACTTAAGGTGTTTTGTCTCTGACTGTCAATTTGATTTGGTCTCTTTCATTCCCCTCGCCGAATTTTCCCTTAATAACCGGGTCAGTAACTCGTCAGGGGTCTCTCCTTTTTTTTGTAATTTTGGGTTTAATCCACGGTTCTCCTCCGTTTCACCTGGTAGTTCCAACAATCCTGAGGTAGAGGTCGTTCATCGGGAACTGTGCACAGTCTGGGCCCAGGTTCAGAAAAACCTAGAGGTGTCCCAGAGCGAACAAAAAACTCAGGCTGATAAAAAACGTTCTGCTAACCCCCTGTTTATGGTCGGAGATCTGGTGTGGTTGTCGTCTAGGAACTTGCGTCTCAAGGTTCCGTCCAAGAAGTTTGCTCCCCGGTTTATTGGGCCATATAAGGTCATTGAGGTCCTCAATCCTGTCTCCTTCCGTCTGGAGTTACCCCCGTCTTTTCGGATACACGACGAGTTTCATGCCTCCCTCCTCAAACGCTGCTCCCCGTCCTTGGCTCCCTCGAGGAGACCTCCTGTTCCCATCCTCACCCCGGAGGGGGTGGAATTCGAGGTGGCCAGGATTGTGGACAGCAAGATGGTCCAAGGCTCCCTCCAGTACCTGGTCCATTGGAGAGGATACGGGCCCGAGGAGAGGACTTGGGTACCCGCCCGGGATGTTCACGCTGGGGTATTGGTCAGGAGGTTCCACCTGCGTTTCCCCAGTAAGCCAGGTCCACTTAGAAAGGGTCCGGTGGCCCCTCATAAAAGGGGGGGTACTGTAAAGGATCTGCCAGGCACAGCGGGGTTAACTCCCAGAACTAATCAGTCAGCACCTGAGAATACATCCCTGAGACTGACTCCTGCTTCCACCATTAAGGCTGGCAGGCTTAGGAGTGGGAGAGCCTATCGTAACCTGGCCAGACTCAGCTAGCTCCCGCCCTCGGTCTATTTAAGCCTGCACTTCCTGTCCCTCGGTGCTTGTTATTGCTTGTGTTTCCCTCCTTGTGGTTTCCTGGCCCAGCTACAGCTCCTGCTATTTTTGATCCTGCTCCATACAGACCCTGGCTTACCGACTACTCTTCTGCTTTTCGTTTTGTACCTCGCACACTCCTGGCTTGACTCGGCTCGTTCACCACTCTGGTTGCTCACGGTGTTGCCGTGGGCAACGGCCCCTTTTCCTTGCTTGTGTTCCTTGTATGTTTGTCGTGCACTTACTGAGCGCAGGGACCGCCGCCCAGTTGTACCCCGTCGCCTAGGGCGGGTCGTTGCAAGTAGGCAGGGACAGAGTGGCGGGTAGATTAGGGCTCACTTGTCCGTCTCCCTACCCCCTGCCATTACACATAGGGACTGCGAACGGCTCCCGTCCCATCCACTTCTGTGTACGCCGTCTGTGTGGGAACTGCGCATGCGCCGCTCCCACACAGTCCAATTTGAAATTGGCGCCGTCCGGCGCCATTTTCCTGTGGACCGGAAGTCGCGGCCGGACAGTAAGATTACTACTTCCGGTCGCGGCTTCCGGACTTGTGCACTTGGACCAGCGGCAGCAGACGGAGCGGACGGGCCGGAGGGAGCCGCGGCGGCAGGAGCAGGTAAGAGATTTCAATGTATGTTCGTGTTTGTGTACGTTTACTACTGTATGTAAACCTACTACACTGTGTGTTAGCTCAAAAAATGGCGACACACAGTGTAGGAGGTTAGACCGTTCAAACCCCTCGTTTATCCCGGCACTAGCCAGGATAAAGGAGGGGGGGATGCTGAGAGCTCACTAGAGCGAGGGCTTTTTACCCAATTTTGCAATGCTGCAATTTTGGGAATAGCTCCATCTAGTGACCAGCAATGGGAATTATTATAAATTAGAATCTAATTTATAATATTTCCTGACTTGTGAAAAAAAAATAAAACATTTGAACAATGTTTAATCACCTACACACTAAATGTTTAATTTAAAAAAAAACAACATGTTTTTCTGGCAACACATTCCCTTTAAGTTCATCGTGGGAACGGGGCCTAGGTGAGTAATTTTTTTTTGTTTGAGCGCACTGTCTACAAGGGGGAGGTGGGGGGCTGTATGGCACTGTCTACATGAGGGAGGTGGGGCGCTGTATGGCATGATCTACAAGGGGGAGGTGGGGGGCTGTATGGCACTGTCTATATGAGGGAGGTGGGGGGTTGTATGGCACTGTCTACAAGGGGGAGGTGGGGGGATGTATGGCACTGTCTGCAAGGGGGAGGTGGGGGGCTGTATGGCACTGTCTACAAGGGGAGGTGGGGGGCTGTATGGCACAATCTACAAGGGGGAGGTGGAGGATGTATGGCACTGTCTACAAGGGGGAAGTGGGGGATGTATGACACTGTCTACAAGGGGAGGGTTGGGGGCTGATGGCATGATCTACAAGGAGGAAGTGGGGGAATATGGCACTGTCTACAGGAAGACTGTATGGCACAATCTACAGGGGGGCACTATCTACCAGGTGGGGCTGTGTGTGGCAGCCAGGGGAGGGGGGCATTATACTGTGTGGGGGCCACTAGCGAACATTATACTGTGTAGGGGTACTATAGTTATAACATATTATATTATTAAATATTATTATACTATATGGGGCAATAAAGGGGCATTATACTGTGACTCAGGTCAGGTGATTGGACAGCATGCACCGGCCTCACTCAGACCGCCACCATACTTGGCTCCATCCGCCCTCCTCAAGCTCCTAAATATGAGTGAGTAGGGTGGATGGAGCCAAGCAGGGAATGAGACGGCGGCAGCAGCGGTCAGAGTGAGGTCAGTGCGTGCTGTGACGGGAGTGGACCAGTCCAATCACCTGACTTCACGTCACTGACGTGAGGTCAGGTGACTCAGGTTAGGTGACTGGACTGTGCCGGCCCGGGAATGAACCAGTCCGGTCACCTGACCTCATGTCACTGACTTGAGGTCAGGTGACTTAGGTCAGGTGACCAGGCTGGCACATTCTCGGGCCAGCATGCACCAACTTCATTTAGACTGCCGCCACCATACTTGGCTCTGTCCGTCCTCCTGCTCCTAAATGTGAACGAGTAGGGCGGACAGAACCAAGTAGCGAATGACGCAGTGGCAGCGCGGTCTGAGAGAGGTGGGGCCAGAACAAATGATCATGCGGGCCTTATATGGCCTGTGGGCCGGACATTCCCCACCCCTGTTATAAACAATGCCATTACTAGCCAAATAAACAGTAAAGTCCCCTTTAAAGGTCGGAATTCTCCCGCACACACTTTCACTAGAAGGACACATGCAGTTTTTGCCCAGTTCTTTGAGCCAAAGTCAGAAGAGAATCTGAATAGAAGGAGAGGTATAAAGAAAAGACTGATGCATCTCCTTTCTTTTGTGTCCACTCCTGAGTTTGGCTTGCAAAACGTAGCAAAAAAACTTCAATAAAAGCTGTGTGATCCTGGCCCTATGAAGTGATGGCATATCGTTAGAATATGCCATCCCTTTATGAGCAATAGGGGTCTAAACTCTGGGACCTCCCCCCTTTTCTAAGAATAAATGGGCCATAGCACTGATTTAGCACTGCATTCCCTTCTTTTTTTAATCAATACGTTTTATTGAGCTTTTGTGAAATGTTGTATACAGTACCAAACATAAAGAATCTCATACATCAGGTACAGGGATGCATTGTAATACAGTGGAGGAAATAAGTATTTGATCCCTTGCTGATTTTGTAAGTTTGCCCACTGTCAAAGTCATGAACAGTCTAGAATTTTTAGGCTAGGTTAATTTTACCAGTGAGAAATAGATTATATAAAAAAAAAAAACTGAAAATCACATTGTCAAAATTATATATATTTATTTGCATTGTGCACAGAGAAATAAGTATTTGATCCCTTTGGCAAACAAGACTTAATACTTGGTGGCAAAACCCTTGTTGGTAAGCACATCAGTCCGATGTTTTTTGTAGTTGATGATGAGGTTTGCACACATGTTAGATGGAATTTTGGCCCACTCCTCTTTGCAGATCATCTGTAAATCATTAAGATTTCGAGGCTGTCGCTTGGCAACTCGGATCTTCAGCTCCCTCCATAAGTTTTCGATGGGATTAAGGTCTGGAGACTGGCTAAGCCACTCCATGACCTTAATGTGCTTCTTTTTGAGCCACTCCTTTGTTGCCTTGGCTGTATGTTTCGGGTCATTGTCGTGCTGGAAGACCCAGCCACAAGCCATTTTTAATGTCCTGGTGGAGGGAAGGAGGTTGTCACTCAGGATTTGACGGTACATGGCTCCATCCATTCTCCCATTGATGCGGTGAAGTAGTCCTGTGCCCTTAGCAGAGAAACACCCCCAAAACATAATGTTTCCACCTCCATGCTTGACAGTGGGGACGGTGTTCTTTGGGTCATAGGCAGCATTGCTCTTCCTCCAAACACGGCGAGTTGAGTTAATGCCAAAGAGCTCAATTTTAGTCAATCTGACCACAGCACCTTCTCCCAATCACTTTCAGAATCATCCAGATGTTCACTTGCAAACTTCAGATGGGCCTGTACATGTGCCTTCTTGAGCAGGGAGACCTTGCGGGCACAGCAGGATTTTAATCCATTACGGCGTAATGTGTTACTAATGGTTTTCTTGGTGACTGTGGTCCCAGCTGCCTTGAGATCTAACAAGTTCCCCCCGTGTAGTTTTCGGCTGAGCTCTCACCTTCCTCAGGATCAAGGATACCCCACGAGGTGAGATTTTGCATGGAGCCCCAGATCGATGTTGATTGACAGTCATTTTGTATGTCTTCCATTTTCTTACTATTGCACCAACAGTTGTCTCCTTCTCACCCAGTGTCTTACTTATGGTTTTGTAGCCCATTCCAGCCTTGTGCAGGTCTATGATCTTGTCCCTGACATCCTTAGAAAGCTCTTTGGTCTTGCCCATGTTGTAGAGGTTAGAGTCAGACTGATTAATTGAGTGTGTGGACAGGAGTCTTTTATACAGGTGACCATTTAAGACAGCTGTCTTTAATGCAGGCACCAAGTCGATTTGGAGCGTGTAACTGGTCTGGAGGAGGCTGAACTCTTAATGGTTGGTAGGGGATCAAATACTTATTTCTCTGTGCACAATGCAAATAAATATATATAATTTTGGCTATGTGATTTTCAGTTTTTTTTTAAATATAATCTATCTCTCCCTGGTAAAATTAACCTAGCCTAAAAATTCTAGACTGTTCAGGACTTTGACAGTGGGCAAACTTACAAAATCAGCAAGGGATCAAATACTTATTTCCTTCACTGTACATGCAGACTGCAGAAAATATTAAAGGGGTGACCCGGGGACCAAAATTTGAATTGCAATAATATATTTATGTGAAACTAAGTAACTTACTAATATACTTTAATTTAAAATTCTGTGCTAAATGGTGCAGTTCAAACCTCATGAATTATTCAGGAAGTGCTGGAGCTTTTCTAAAAGTGATGAAGCTCCGACACGGCCCCACGTGACTGAGCTCTTGCTTCGTGTGCTGTTCATGAACATGAGTGCAAGGGGCTGTCACATTGCCTATTGCTTGAGTCCAGAGCAGAGCATCAGCTAGCGCTTTGCTCGGGACTCCAGCCCTGCTCCTGAAATCTGGTCAATTCAGGGGTTTCCTATCTCTGGAGTCCCCAAGCAGAGCATCAGCTGATGCTCTGCCTGGGGAAGCCACAACTTCTGCCGACGTTACTGTCACTGTCCATATATGGACAATGACGTCGTCACAGCAGTACTGGAGTCCCGGAGCAGAGAATCAGCTGATGCTTTGCCTGGCGACTCCACAACTTTGCCCATGTGTGGAGAAGAGTGACCCCGCCTCCGCGGGCCCTCCAGCATAGATGAGACGCTCCAGGGAACATGTGGTGATGTCTATCTGGTGTATAATACAATCTTAGTTGTCATGGTGGGTGTGTGGACCCACTTGGCTGTACCGCCATAGCGGGATAGCAGCTGGCCAATAGGATACCAAGTCAATATCTATAGTTTGAATAAGGGCACCTGTGGAAATTCAGACAGTAGCAATGCTTAGGCTCGGATGGGACCTTGGCAGCAGGCAGACACCAGGCGTGGTGTAACACAGCAGGCGTAGCATACAGCACAACAAGACTGTCACGAAGGGTCTGTGGACCCACTGGGCCGTACCGCCTTGGCGGTAGGGCAGCTGGCCAACAGGGCGCAGGTCATAGACTATGGTATACAGGGTACTGCCTATATAGGCTGTGGCAGCATGGACAGTAGCTTCGCAGGAACTAGGCAGCAGGTGGATGACAGGCGTGGGTAGGCAGTCAAGCGTGGTATCCAGCACGGCACGGGGACGAGCGTGCGCGCGCACCCTACGGGATCCGGCAGAGGTGAGAGGATGCAAGCGCTGGCTTCTCCTGAGGAGGCTGGGCCCAGCGCTTGCCGATTCGTGGCTGCGGCTGTCAGCGGGAGGCTGGAGCTGACAGCCCGCAGACACGGACATTACAGTATCCCCCCTCTTACGCCCCCTCTTCTTGGGGCCAGAGCGAGAGAGAAACTTCTTCAGAAGAGTAGGGGCATTGAGGTTCTCCTCTGCTCCCAGGACCTCTCTTCGGGACCAAACCCCCTCCAATCCACCAAATAAAAGGTCTTTCCTGTTACTCTCTTGGTGTCCAAGATCTCCTTGACCTCAAAGATGTCGGAAGGGGCGCTGGGGGCAACCTCAGGGCTGGGAGTCTTGGAATAGCGGTTTAGGATCACAGGCTTCAGGAGGGAGACATCGAAGGAGTTAGGAATACTGAGGTTAGGAGGCAGCCGAAGCTTGTAGGCGACAGGGTTGATCTGCTGCAGGACCTCGAATGGTCCGAGGAACCTGGGGCAAATTTACACGATGGCACCCTCAGTCGAATATTCCTGGACGACAGCCAGACCTTGCTGCCAGATCTGCAAAAAGTCTCTAAACGTGGCGTTAGCTGCAGGTACTTCGGAAGCATCAGGCACCGGAAGAGGAATTCGTGGATGCTGGCCATAGACAATGCGGAACGGAGTATTCCTAGTAGACTCACTGGTGTGATTATTATAGGAGAACTCCGCCCATGGGAGCAGCTGCATCCAGTCAACATGCTGCTTGGAGATGAAGTGGCATAGGTAGTTCTCCAAAATCTGGTTGATCCTCTCGACCTGACCATTAGACTGAGGATGGTAGGCAGAAGAAAAGTCCAACTTCACGCCAAGAAGTTCGCAGAGGGCACTCCAGAACCTCGAGGTAAACTGAACCCCCTGATCGGACACAATATGCTGTGGCAAGCCGTGCAGACGAAAGATGTGTCGAATAAATAATTTGGCCAACTGAGAAACGGATGGAAGGCTGGTCAGAGGAACGAAGTGGGCCATCTTCGAAAATCGGTTCACCACTACCCAGACAGTACTGCATCCAGCAGAGAGAGGCAGGTCCGTGATAAAGTCCATTGCTATATGCTGCCAGGGAGCATTGGGCACAGGCAATGGCTGGAGCAGGCCAGCAGGTCTGGAGTGGGTCGCCTTGTTGGCTGCACATACCGCACAGGAAGAAACGAAGTCCACAATATCTTTGGGCAGAGTGGGCCACCAGAAATGACGAGCAATCAAATCCCGGGTCTTACGTAACCCTGCGTGACCTGCCAGTCTAGAGGAGTGACCCCAGCGGAGGATTCTTCCATGATCAGCCAGGCGCACAAAAGTCCTCCCAGGAGGAATGTCCCCAATCTGCAGGGGATTGACCGAGACAATGCAGGATCGATCGATAATATTCTGTGGATTCTCAATGGTGTTTTCTGTCTCGAAAGAACTGGACAAGGCATCGGCCCTCACATTCTTGTCGGCCGGGCGATAATGAAGCTCAAACAGAAACCTTGCAAAGAACAGTGACCACCTGGCCTGACGAGGGTTCAGCCGTTGGGCCGTCTGGAGGTAAGTCAGATTCTTGTGGTCCGTAAAAATCAAGATCGGGTGAGCTGCGCCCTCTAGTAGATGTCTCCACTCCTCCAGAGCCAATTTGATGGCCAGTAACTCCCGATCCCCAATCGAGTAGTTGCGTTCTGCGGAAGAGAAGAGCTTAGAGAAGTATCCACATACCCTTGACTTGCCCTTGGGACCTCTCTGGAACATGAGTGCACCAGCACCGACAGAGGATGCGTCCACCTCCAACGAGAACTGTAGAGAGATATTTGGATGATGGAGGATAGAAGCTGATGTGAAGGCACTCTTCAGGCTATTGAATGCAGACTCTGCCACGGGAGTCCACACCTTGGCGTTCATACCCTTCTTAGTAAGTTTAGAGATGGGAGAAGTCAGTGAAGAGAAGTTCGGAATAAACTGCCTGTAAAAGTTAGCAAATCCCAAAAAGCGCTGTATGGCCCTCAAGCCTTGAGGGCGTGGCCACTCCAGGACTGACTTTACCTTCTCAGGGTCCATCTCGAGACCTCGATTTGAGACGATGTAGCACAGGAAGGGTAGAGCATCCTTGTCAAATACGCACAGAATCGTACAGACGATTCTCCCTTAAGCAGAACCTGACGGACATGTCTCTGGTGCGTCACCGGATCTGGAGAGAAAATCAAGATGTCATCAAGGTAGACTACAACACAAACGTATAGGAGGTCACGGAAAATGTCATTAACGAACTCCTGGAAGACCGCGAGAGCATTACACAGGCCGAAGGGCATTATTAGATACTCATAGTGTCCATCACGGGTGTTAAATGCAGTCTTCCATTCATCGCACTGACGAATCCGGATTAGGTTGTAAGCCCCACGCAGGTCTAGTTCGTAAAAAAAAGTTGCACCAAGTATTCGATCAAACAGTTCGGAGATCAGTAGCAATGGATATTTATTCTTCACCGTGATCTGGTTAAGACCACGGTAGTCGATGCAAGGGCGAGGAGAGCCATCTTTCTTTTTGACGAAGAAGAAGCCAGCTCCAGCCGGGGAGGAAGACTTTTGTATGAAGCCCCTTTCTAGGTTGTCCTTCACATAGGCAGACATGGACAGAGTCTCTGGCAAGGAGAGAGGATATACCTTATTTATTTATTTATTTCAGTTACTTATATAGTGCCAACATATTATGCAGTGCTGTACAGAGGTTCTCTTTTTTATTGTCCCAATTGGGGCTCACAATCTAAATTCCCTATTGGTATGTTTTTGAGGTGTGGGAGGAAACCGGAGTACCTGGAGGAAACCCATGCAAACACAGGGAAAACATACAAACCCCATGCAGATGTTGTCCTTGGTTGGATTTGAAGCCAGGAGCCCAGCGCTGCAAGGCAATAGTGCTAACCACTGAGCCACCGTTCTGCCCTACCATGGGGAAGGGATGCACCAGGTAACAGTTCAATAGGGCAGTCATACGCCCGATGTGTAGGCAAAGTCTCCGCCTCCCTCTTGCTGAAGACATCCGAAAAGGCAGTATAATGACCCGGCAATCCTGCCAATGTCTGAGGCAGAGAAGGCTGAGCCGAACGAATCCGCACCAGGCAATGAGTCATCATCATAGTCTTGAACCGGCCAGCGGGGTCCATGGCCTGAGCGTACTGTCACGAAGAGTCTGTGGACCCACTGGGCCATACCGCCTTGGCGGTAGGGCAGCTGGCCAACAGGGCGCAGGTCACAGTCTATGGTATATAGGGTACCTGTGGCAGCACGGACAGTAGCTTGGCAGGAACTAGGCAGCAGGTGGATGACAGGCGTGGGTAGGCAGTCAAGCGTGGTATCCAGCACGGCACGACAATAGCAAGCGCGGCACTAGATCGGGATATAGGAACAGGAGCAGGAACGGGAAACACTGGGAGCAGGAAACACTAGGGGACCAATTTGCATAGACAGACTAAGGGATACGCAACAACGATCAGGCATTGAACTAGGGGGCTGGACCCCTCTTATAGTCCAGGGTACTCACGGGTCAGAGGTCATCCATGATGTCGGGTGCGCGTGCTGCACCTTTAAGAGCGGGGACGAGCGGGGACGAGCGGGGACGAGGACGATCCCTACGGGATCCGGCAGAGGTGATTGGATGCAAACGCTGGCGTCTCCTGAGGAGGAGGCTGGGGCCAGCGCTTGCCGACTCGTGGCTGCGGCTGTCAGCGGGAGGCTGGAGCTGACAGCCCGCAGCCACGGACATTACAACGACTCCAACTCTCTATGGCACAAGGACAAGGTAGCACGGGATACAGGTTACAGGTAGCAGGTACAGGAACACTGGGAACTGGAATACACTAAGGGACCATTTGCAAAGATTAACACGGGTAAACACAACAACGCTTAGGCAATGAGCTCTCTCTCCCAGGGCAAAAACGGGGCTGTTTTGATAAATAGATTTTTTGAGCCCAACAGATCATAAAGGGGCCGTAGTCCCCTCACCATACTATCAGGGTGAGACCATAATTGGAAAACATCTGCATCTGCTGTAACTTCAAAGGGTCAATCCATTTGCAGCACATGTCTAATGCAGAGATATATATAAAAATCTCTATATGAAATATGAAAATTGCCATGTAATGAGGTACAGTGAAGGAAATAAGTATTTGATCCCTTGCTGATTTTGTAAGTTTGCCCACTGTCAAAGACATGAACAGTCTAGAATTTTTAGGCTAGGTTAATTTTACCAGTGAGAGATAGATTATATATTAAAAAAAACAAAAAACAGAAAATCACATTGTCAAAATTATATATATTTATTTGCATTGTGCACAGAGAAATAAGTATTTGATCCCTTTGGCAAACAAGACTTAATACTTGGTGGCAAAACCCTTGTTGGCAAGCACAGCAGTCAGACGGTTTTTTTTAGTTGATGATGAGGTTTGCACACATGTTAGATGAAATTTTGGCCCACTCCTCTTTGCAGATCATCTGTAAATCATTAAGATTTCGAGGCTGTCGCTTGGCAACTCGGATCTTCAGCTCCCTCCATAAGTTTTCGATGGGATTAAGGTCTGGAGACTGGCTAGGCCACTCCATGACTTTAATGTGCTTCTTTTTGAGCCACTCCTTTGTTGCCTTGGCTGTATGTTTCGGGTCATTATTGTGCTGGAAGACCCAGCCACAAGCCATTTTTAATGTCCTGGTGGAGGGAAGGAGGTTGTCACTCAGGATTTGACGGTACATGGCTCCATCCATTCTCCCATTGATGCGGTGAAGTAGTCCTGTGCCCTTAGCAGAGAAACACCCCCAAAACATAATGTTTCCACCTCCATGCTTGACAGTGGGGACGGTGTTCTTTGGGTCATAGGCAGCATTTCTCTTCCTCCAAACACGGCGAGTTGAGTTAATGCCAAAGAGCTCAATTTTAGTCTCATCTGACCACAGCACCTTCTCCCAATCACTCTCAGAATCATCCAGATGTTCCTTTGCAAACTTCAGACGGGCCTGTACATGTGCCTTCTTGAGCAGGAGGACCTTGCGGGCACTGCAGGATTTTAATCCATTACGGCGTAATGTGTTACCAATGGTTTTCTTGGTGACTGTGGTCCCAGCTGCCTTGAGATCATTAACAAGTTCCCCCGTGTAGTTTTCGGCTGAGCTCTCACCTTCCTCAGGATCAAGGATACCCCACGAGGTGAGATTTTGCATGGAGCCCCAGATCGATGTCGATTGACAGTCATTTTGTATGTCTTCCATTTTCTTACTATTGCACCAACAGTTGTCTCCTTCTCACCCAGCGTCTTACTTATGGTTTTGTAGCCCATTCCAGCCTTGTGCAGGTCTATGATCTTGTCCCTGACATCCTTAGAAAGCTCTTTGGTCTTGCCCATGTTGTAGAGGTTAGAGTCAGACTGATTAATTGAGTCTGTGGACAGAAGTCTTTTATACAGGTGACCATTTAAGACAGCTGTCTTTAATGCAGGCACCAAGTTGATTTGGAGCGTGTAACTGGTCTGGAGGAGGCTGAACTCTTAATGGTTGGTAGGGGATCAAATACTTATTTCTCTGTGCACAATGCAAATAAATATATATAATTTTGACTATGTGATTTTCAGTTTTTTTTAAAATATAATCTATCTCTCACTGGTAAAATTAACCAAGCCTAAAAATTCTAGACTGTTCATGTCTTTGACAGTGGGCAAACTTACAAAATCAGCAAGGGATCAAATACTTATTTCCTTCACTGTAAATGGCAGTAGCTGAGTCTTGTCCATGAGGTTTTGCACTCGAGTCATCCGTTTTCCAGTTTTCAAGATCTAGGCTAGGGAGAAAGAGCTCAAAGACTCTAAAGGAGGACATGTAAGCAATGGAATTTCTGACCTTATACAAAGGGAAATGCAATGTAGCCGGTCCCCTATGTTAAGACCATGTATCTTTAAGTATTGTCTAATAGCTTGGGCTAGAGGTTCAATAGAGAGAAGGAAGATCAAAGGGTACAGGGGGCACCCCTGCCTAGTCCTATAAAGTGCTATTCACAAATACCCTCGCTGAAGGGAAAGTATAAAGGCCCCAATAGCATCCAATATAGGCCCCCCAAAGCCAACTTTTCAAGTACTGAGAAGACGAATGACAAGTTCACGTGGTTGAACGCCTCAGCGTCCAATGTGACCAAAACTGCTGGTGTTCCACTTTACACTACTTGATCTACAATATTCAGGACCCTTCTCGTGTTATCCGAGGCCTGTCATCCCCTGACGAACCACACCTGGCCCTGGTGTATCAATAGGGGAATTTTAGGAGCTAAACGATTTGATATGACTTTAACAAAGATTTTTAGGTCGGGATATGGGACAAAAATGTTGAGGGGTGTAAGGTGTTTTACCTGATTTCGGGAGGGTCACTATTACAGCATTTACCATTTCCTTGGGAAAGGAACCAATTGTAACGACTTGTTGTAGAGTTGCAAACAAATGGGGTATGAGGGTATCTTCAAAAGTTTTGTAGCAAGCCCCCGATAGGCCGTTCGGGCCTGGAGCATTATTCAATGAAGCAAACGTATTACCGTAGAAATGTCTTGTTTAGTGAGTGGGAGATTACATTTATTTAGTTGATCTGTCGAGAGCTTAGGAAGGGTAAGAGTGCTCAAGAACTCCGGGATGGAGTGTCGGGGTTCTGGTTATGGTGATTGTGAAGTATGTAGATTATATAAGGAATGGTAATATTCCATAAACTTATTCGCTATATCTCTGGGAGTGTATATTTTCGTAGAGTTAATAAGGAATGGTATTTTGTTTTTTAAAGATCTGGATTTTAATCTATGTGCCAAAAGTTTACTGGCTTTATTATCTTGGGTGTAAGATTGCGCTTTGACTTTAGATTATTTTATTATTATTATTTTATTTATTATTATTTTAGATTATTTTCATACGTGTGTAATAGGCAGTCCTTAAATTGGATACAAATAGCACGTAATTTGTCCGTGTTCTCTAAAGACATTTGAGATTTGTTAATCAGTTCCAAGCTACATTCTGTGTCATTATGTTTTCAAATCGACGATCCCTTTCTTTTTTAGCTCTGTGTCCCCATTTGATAAACATCCCCGTTATGTAGTGTAAGGGGGCAGCCCACCGGATCGCTGTCTCCTGGGGTAGACAGGCACTTTTGGCACAGTAAGAACAGACTACAGTCCAGTCACAGTGTGGTACTACTGGCCTCAGCCAGTTTTATTAGGTAGAAAAGCCTTAGCAGAAAACAAATAAATACATCAAGTAAATCCTAGGCCGTCTGGCCACTAACTAAACATACAGTTCCTAACTACACAGAGCTGACCCTAGAGCTCCAACTCCCAAACACAACACCACAGTTGCTTTACTCACATCGAGCTTTCCCAGGAGAGAGAGAGAGAGAGAGAGAGAGAGACTGAACTACTACTTTTCCCCTGGTCCTGTCACAGTAGGCTTTGTGAGCGTTCCACAGAATGAAGGCATCTTGCAGAGAATCAACATTTATGAGGAAATATTATTAGTGTAACGTCCACGGTCGCAGAACGCAGACTCCTATCATCCTGCAGACGTCTTCCTCCCCAGAGATGCCAGCAGATGAAGCCGTCCTGTCCTGCAGTGACCAATAGGGAGCGCGCTCAAGCTCATTCATGGCCTTAAAGGGCCAGAGCACACACATGTTTTAGATTTGACTTATTGCTCCCAGATCACCTTGGACAATAAGAAGGGCCCTGCCCCTTCAATCATTGCCTGAGCGTTGTCGTGCTAGTCTTTGCATATGGTCCCTTAGTGTTTTCCAGTTCCCAGTGTTCGTGTTCCTGTACCTGCTACCTGTATCCTGTATCCCATGCTACCTTGTTCCTGTGCTGTAGAGAGTTGGAGTCGTGTTGTGTCATATACTACGCCTGCTGAATTTCACCACGCCTGGTGTCTGCCGGCTGTCAAGGTCCCATCCGAGCCTGCCATCGCTACTGTTTGTATTGCCACAGGTACCCTTATTCAAACTATAGACTTTGCCTTGGTATCCTGTTTGGCCAGCTGCTATCCCGGTACGGCCCAGTGGGTCCACACACCCATCGTGACATCTAGGCTCTTTTTAAGTTCCTCTCCATATTTGGGGTGACATATTAGGAAGGTATTATGTCTCCATAGGAAGTCAGAGGTATGTGGATAAGATTATTCTACCCCCAAAGTGATTGCCGCATGATTTGACCATTTGATCAATTCGATAGTGGAGTGAGTAACTCTTTGTATTATGGATCTATGAACTATAAAGAGATTGATACGGTAATATGATTTGTGAACTGGGGAGAAGTACGTATAGTCCCTCTCTAAGTCATGTTGGATCTGCCATATATTGTATAAATCTGCCTCATGGAGGAAGGGGGCTATGGACTGTGATTGGGATCTGTGTATAGCGGAGGAGTCTATTTGGGTATCATATACAGAATTAAAGTCTCTGCAGATAACCAGGTTCCCTTTTTTAACCTTATTAATTTTGCAGAGAAAATTTTTAAGGAATCGGATCTGATGAGTGTTCGGGGCATAGACAGCTACGATTGTATATAGGACATTATTGAGTTCCCCAATCTGAATAATATACCTGCCATTAGAATCAATCAGAGACGAGATAGGCTTGAATGCCACCATATCTTTTACAGCGATAAGTACCCCCCCGCCCCCCCCCCCCCCCCCGTTGTTTTTTGTTATGGTAAGAGAGAATAATTGTAGAAAACTGAGGATGTTTAATTCTATGAGCATCATTCTCAATTATGTGCATCTCTTGAGCACAAAATATGTCACATTTCAGAGAGAGTGCTTCTTCCCACATGAATGATCTTTTGTATGGGCTGTTCAATCCTTTAACGTTTAAGGAGGCAAACTTTATCACCATGTTGAAGTATATAAAATGCTTTAGTTGAGGTGGTCAAACCCAAATGGCAACTAGGCATAGAGCCGTCACCAGAATGAATGTCAGCAAAAATGTATTCCCCCTGAATATAGATGTACAAGCAGAGCAGGTGCTCATTGCTTCCCAAAAAGTATACATTAGTAGGCTGTGCGGTGCAGTGCACTATAAACTATATAACATATAAAACAATGAAAAAATATATGGCACATAGACGTGAATCAAATAAACACAGTAAACAGGTATACAGCTGTATAAGCTGAAGCAAAATAATGGGACAGTCACACAGGATTGTTACCCAAAAAACATGGCCGAGTTCTCTTAGGCACTTACTACTCGACATGTCAGCTCTTCTACGATTATTCCTCCTTCTTGGAGTCACCACTTCAATCTTTGTTGTATTCTATTTCCCAAGCTATGTACCGTGGACTGAATAGGAACCAGTAGAGACGTAATCTCTTTGTGCATGAAGACACTGAATGCCATAAGCATTTCTTTCAGTAGGGTGCCTGATGCGGGTTGATCAGTGGTAGGTACATTGACAAATGCTGTTGTAGCCGCTGTTGTGTCAGAGAGATCAGGTATATAATTGCTTACCTCCATCTTTGGAGGAGAGGGCTCATTGACGGAGGAGATGGTGCCTGCCGCCCCTTCATTCCCAGGATCAGTGGAGGTCCTAGATATCGGACCCCCACTGTTCATTAACCCCTTAAGGACCAGGCCTATTTTGGCCTTAAAGGTGTTTTCCCATCAGAGACTTTTATGACATATCCACAGGATACATCATAAATGTCAGATAGATGCGGGTCAGCGTCAGCCACAACACAGCAACACAGAACAGGGTTTAGGGGGCCCCGTTCTAGAAATAGGTGCAGGTCCCAGAGGTGGGACCCGCATCTTTTTGACATTTTTAACATATCCTGTGGATATGTCATAAATGTCTCTGATGGGAAAACCCCTTTAATGACCAAGCATTCTTTTTCATTTTTTCCTCCACATCTTCCAAGAGTCACAATTTGTTTTGTTTTTATGTCGCCATATGAGGGCTTTGTTTTTTGCGGACGAGTTGTATTTTTCAATTGCAATTGGTGTATATATTACATTGCTTAACTTATTGCGTTTCAAATTGACGCAGTTCACTATGCAGTGTAAATAACATGTTAACTATATTCTATGGGTCTGTACGTTCACGGCGATAGCAAATATGTATAGGTTTTTTATGTTTTACTACTTTTGCATAATTAAAATACTTTTAAACAAAAATTATTTGTTTTTGCATCGCCGCTTTCCAAGAGCGATAACTTTTTATTTTTTCTGTCGATGTACCCATATGTGGGCCTGTTTTTTGCGGGACGAGATGTATTTTCATTGCTATCATTTTGCATGGGACTTATTGATTATCTTTTATTTTATTTTTTGGTGGGGGGAATGGAATAAAATGCATTTTCGCCATAGTTTTTGTGTGTTTTTTGTATGGTGTTCCCCCAGCAGTTTAATTAATGCGTTCACTTTATTATGCAGGTCGTTATGATCATGGCGATACCGTATATGTGTATTTTTATTTGTTTTTTTACACTTTTAGTAAATAAAAAGACAGTGGTTTTATTTTCATTTTTACTGTAATCTTTTTTTTTATTTTTTTTTAAATAAACTTTATAATAAATGTTTTTCATTATTTTTTTTTGTCCCACTAGGAGACTTTACAATGCGATCTTCTGATTGAAGATATAATGCTTTGCTATACTCAGTATACCAAAGCATTATTACCTGTCAGTGTAAAATTGACAGGCAATCTATTAGGCCATGCCTCTTGCATGGCATAATAAGCATATAGCCAGGGCAACCCGTTGGCTGTCGGAGAACGCGTTCATGGGCCGCCGATCGGTGACAGAAAGAGCTTTCTCTATGAAACCACTTAAATGTTGCCATCACTATTGATCACGGCATTTAAGGGGTTAAACGACAGGGATTGAAGGTTTCTCCAATTCTAGACGATGCAGTGGGAACCCAGCAGTCATTCACAGCCGGGCTCCCGCGGTGAACGTGCGGACACAGCTTTTATGCCTGCCGATCACAATCATGTACATGCATGACGGAATGTGCAAATGTCTGCCTTTCTATGCTGTGCATGTACGTGATTCTGCACCAAGGGGTTAAGTGATGGCATAACCAATTTTGTTACACACAGATTAAATAGCCATAACTTCTGGAAAAATAGTAATAGGATATATTTAAATAACTTTCAGCTTCCCAAAAATAAATTCTTTGACTCACTGTTGTGTAAGGTTTATTTTTATATATAACAAATGTAGTTTCCAATTTGACATTCAGACTACAATCATGGAGAAGGTTGGTAGAAGTTAGGGACTGTTCACATCAGCGTCTAAGGAACCCATGAACTGAAAGCTAAACGGAAACCATAACTTCTGTTTGCATTACCATTGAATTCAATGGTAGTGCTCCTGTTGCAATTGGTTTCAATTTGTTTCTGTTCCATAACGTTTCTGTTTTTTTAGCGGAAACAATAGCGTAGTTCTTTGTTTGGACTATTTTAGTTTTATTAGATGTAAATAGAAATGTTAACAAGTGGAACAATATCACTACTCAGCAATCACTCATTGACAATTACTTTGAGAAAGCGGGTGTTGTCCAGGATTAGAAAAAAGGATCTGCTTTTTTTTCTAGAAACAGCACCGCATCTTTTGATGGGCTATGTCTGGTATTGGCCCCAATTAGAGGATTTTCAGGTATTAGAGAGTGTCCATGGACTTGGATCCCCCTATATTAGGCACAGCAGCATACCACTTCAAAGATCAGGACATGGCGTGTCCATTGAAATCAGTGGGTAATACATTCATTTTAAAACGATCCATTCTAAGGATAGGCCATCAATATAAAATGCACAGAGAACCCCTTTAACCCCGTAACGCTATGTGACATAATAGTACGTCACAGGCATTGTCCTGTTAACGCATTCCCAGGGCACTGTGTCGGCAGATGCGTCTGCAGACACAGTTTTAAAGCAGTGCTAGCTTAACGCTATCACTGCTTCAAGGCTAGGACCGGAGCTAGCCTCCGATCCGGTCGATTAACCCCTTAGATGCAGCCCTCAAAACCGAGCGCTGCATCTATGGTGTTTCCAAGCAGATCAAAACTCTGCAATGAAATTGCGGGGTTTGGATGACTGCTCCGGCAGACCGGAAGCCTAATAATGGCCTCCTTTCTGCCTACAACGGATGCCTGCTAGGTCCCGCCCAGAGGCAGGGCCTAAAAAGCATCCGGCCGCATTAACAAGATGGCGCAGGCTCAGAAGCTGAGCCTGCGACATCAGCCGCTGATGTCAGCTGTATGTTACAGCTGACACCGTGCTGTAACAGCAGGGAACAGAGCTGGCTCCGAGCCCTGCCATTAACCCCTCAGATGCCGCGATCGCCGCCTCTTAGTGGTTTGTAGCGTTTGCGGCATCTTAGTGGTTTGTAGCGATCGGAATTGACACTATGTTATCGTGACGATGCCGATCATTGCTATGGCAACCTGAGGCCTAATAATGGCCTCCTGGTCTGCCACGTATGATAGCCTATTTGGCCCCGCCCATAGACGGGATGTAATAGGCTTGCTGTTAGAGAATGCCTGACAGCTCTAATGCATTGCACTACGTGGGTAGTGCAATGCATTAAAGTAAAGATCAGAGGTGCAGGACCTCAAGTCCCCTAGTGGGACAAAAAAAAAAAGTTTAAAAAAGTTGAATAAAACTGTAAAAATACAAGTTTCAAGTTAATAAAAACAAACACTGCCTTTTTTTCCAATAATAAGCATTTTATTAATGGAAAAAAATTAAAACGTTAAAAAAAAGTACACATATTTGGTATCGCCGCGTCCGTAACGACCCAAACTATAAAACTATAATATTATTTTTCCCACGCGGTAAACACCGCAAATAAAAACTAAAAAAAAAAAAAACAATGCCAGAATCCCAATTTTTTTATGACCACCCCTCACAAAACATGGAGTGATCATAAAGTCGCATGTACCCCAAAATGGTACCAATAAAAACTACAATCCGTCCCGCAAAAAACAAGCCCTTACACAGCTTTTTTGACTGAAAAATAAAAAAGTTCTCTGACACAAATATGGTGACACAGAATGTGCAGAGTGTCCAAAAGAGGATAAGATTGGGCACCATTTATCAGTGCGACACTGGCCACATATCTCTGAAATATAATTTGTTTACCGCATTATTATACCCTCCTATTTTGCCCTGATGTACTTCGCACAGCTTACATATGCCCCAACATTATAAACTGAAATACCAGCAAAACCCCAAGCAGAACTAAGACCAAGCTAAATATGCGTTCCAAAAGCCAAATGGCGCTCCCTTCTGAACCCTACAGCGTGTCCAAACAGCAGTTTATGACCACATGTGGGGTATTTCCATACTCTGGAGAAATTGCTTTACAAATGTTGGGGTGCTTTTTCCTCTTTATCCCTTGGGAAAATGAAAAAATGCAACTTTTTAGTGGAAAAAATGTTGATATTAGTTTTTACGGTCTAATTCCAATAAATTCTGCAAAAGACCAGTTGGGTCTAAATGCTTATTATACCTCTGGATAGATTCCTAAAGGGGTGTAGTTTCCCAAATGGGGTCACTTTTGGAGGGTTCCTACTGTTTTGGTCCCGCAGGAACTTTGCAAATGTGACATGGCACCCAAAAACCATTCCATCTAAATTTGAGCTCCAAATGGTGATCCTTCCCTTTTGACTCCTGCCGTGTGTCCAAACAGCAGTTTATGACCACTTATGAGGTATTGCCGTAATCGGGAGAAATTGCTTTTTAAATGTTGGGGTGCTTTTTCTCCTTTATGTCGACATTTTATTAGATAAAAATGTAGATTTTAATTTTCACGGCCTAATTCCACTAAAGTCAGCAAAAAACCTGTGGGGTCAAAATGTTCACTATACCCCTCGATAAATTCCTTGAGGGGTGTAGTTTCCCAAATAGGGTCTCTTTTGGGGGGTTTCCACTGATTTGGTCCCTCAGGGGCTTTGCTAATGCGACATGGCACCCGAAAATCATTGCAAAACTTGAGCTCAAAAAGCCAAATGATTCTCTTTCCTTTCTGAGACCTGCCGTTTGTACAAACAGCAGTTTATCACCACATATGGGGTATTGCCGTAATAGGAAGAAATTGCTTTTCAAATGTTGGGGTGCTTTTTCTCCTTTATGCCTTGTAAAAATAGAAAATGTCTTAGTTTTATTGAAAAAATTCATTCCACTAAATTCAGCAAAAAAAAAACGTAGGATCAAAATGCCCACTATAACCCTTGATAAATTCATTTAGGGTGTAGTTTGCTAAATGGTGTATTTTTGGGGGTGTTTCCACTGTTTTGGCATCACAAGACCTCTTCAAACCTGACATGGTGCCTAAAATATATTCTAATAAAACGGAGCCCCCAAAATCCTCTAGGTGCTCCTTTGCTTCAGAGGTCTGTGTTTCAGTGAATTAGCACACTAGGGACAAATGTGTGATTTTTCTAAAAACTGCAGTAGTATTAAAAATGAATTTCTGCAAAAAAAATTGTACATTTCATCCCCACTTTGCTGTAATTCTTGTGAAACACATAAAGGGTTAATAAACTTTCTAAATGATGTTTTGAATACTTGTAACTTCCCAGAAAAATAAAAGGATGTACAAAAAACGATGCCAATCTAAAGTAGATATGTGGGAAATGTTAATTAGCATTTATTTTGTGTGGTATTACTATCTGTCTTACAAGCAGATACATTTAAATTTAGAAATATGCAAATTGTTGCAGTTTTTCACAAAATTTTGGTGTTTTTCAAAATAAAATACTGAATGTATCAACAAAATTTTACCACTAACTTAAAGTATAATGTGTCATGAGAAAACAATCTCATAATCGCTTGGATAGGTAAAAGCCTTCCAAAGTTCTTACCACATAAAGTGACACGTCAGATTTGAAAAATGGGGCTGCGTCCAGAATGTGCAAACTAGTCCATGTCCTTAAGGGCTTAAGCTTAATTTGTTACATGTCCAATCTTTATAGAACAGAATGTTTTTAAAAGGATATTTAACACTTTCTCGCCGCAGCCAGTGCCGCGCCTGCCATGAGGCGAGGTGAGCCGACAGCCTCAGGCGGTGCCACCTACCCAAAAATGGGGGGCGGCATTTTCAGCCAGGGACGGACTGGACCGGGGGAGGGGGCATATAGACTTAGCAGACGTGCCGCATGATGGGCATGTGTGTAACACTCCTCATCCTCTCTGATGCTGTACGCAGCACGCGCCGCCAGAGAGGAGCAGGTCTGCAGGGGGAACGGTCGAGCGAAGAGAAGTGACGAGACGCACAAGGTACGTTCCTGCCTTAACTCGGTTGGCTGGCAGTATACTGCAAGGGGGGTCTGGGCATTTTACTGACAGCCAAGGGCTCTTTGGGGCTGGAATAATCAACCCCATAGAGCCCTCACATCACTATAATTGAAGGATTAGGTGGGGGGGGGGTCTGGTCTGAGCGTCTGACTTACTGCAGAGGGCTCTATAGGGGGGTGATTCTGCCCCCCCTTTACAGCAGTCAGTCAGATGCTCAGACCCCACTAACCTTGCAATATAGTAGCTAGTCAGGGCTCTATGGGGGGGATAATTCCCCCCAATAGAGCCCTCTGCTGTCAGTAAAACGCCCAGACCCCCCCTTGCAGAATACTCCAGATCCACCTTTTAAATTAGTGGGGGCAGGAAGCAGTATAGCTCCCCCACAGCAGTCAGAGTCAGTACCCTCCTTGCAGTATAATCCCCCATAGCACCCTCAGTAGTTATTACACTGCAGGGGGGAAGGTTCAGTGTGATTGGTGCAACTTTCTAATTACTTTTATTAAAAATTATTTTTTACTTTTTGAGATACAGCTGCTTTGTATCCTGTATGCAGAGCAGCTGTATATAGCGCTGAATCCTGTATGCGTCAGGTCAGCGGTTCCTGCAGGATCGAGCTGTTACCGATCACATCTAAGTTCATAACTTAGATTTGATCGATAATAGGCGACCTAATGGATTCAGGTCTCAGCGCTACATACAGCTGCTCTGTATACAGGATACAAAGCAGCTGTATCTCAAAAAGTAACAATAATTTTCAATAAAAAGTAATTAAAACTTGCACCAATCACATTGATATATATCTTTTTATATATATATATATATATATATATATATATATATATATATATATATATATAGCAGAAAAAGAAATGGCGACAGCACACTGCGAACACTAATGCCACCTAAGCCACCAAATAGAAATAAATATGCATTGCATTACTGCTAAATCTACTTACAAATAGGGAGGTTCTTAGTGCACATTTTGATCAAAAAGTTTTTGCCCACCTGCCATGACTATATATATATATAAGGACATTCTGTTAAAAGTGTACATAGCCTTTAAACTGTAACTAAACTTTTATCATGTCATACTGACATGTCAGAAGTTTTCATCGGTGGGGGACCGAGCACTGAGCCCGACCGATAGCTAAAACGAAACAGCAGAAGCCAAACAGAATCGAAGCAGCACATCGCTCACCCGAGCACTTCTGCTGCTTTGTTTTAGCGACTAGTGGGGGTCTCAGTGCTCGGACCCCACTGATCAAAACTTCTGACATGTCAAAAGTTTTAAAAAAAGTTGTTACACTTTAAAGAGAACCTTTCACCTGCCCATAGAGGTGCATTTGAATGCAGCATGTAATAGGCAGGGCTGCACAAACTCTGGGGCACTTTCAATTTTTTTCCTACCCTCTTTCCTTATTTAGATATCGGTGCCGTAATATTTGGCGTCCCATATGTAAATAACCCCCTGAACTGTCAATGGGGCGGTAATTGGCAAGGGGGCATGTAACATCGCTGTGATACTGTCCAATCAGCTACGGACAGTGTCAACAACAAGAGCTGGAGAGAGGAGAGCGTGTGCGCGCGCATGCTCTTAGTCTTCAGCTCTCGGCAGGCAAGTACAAGACTGTGTGATCTCTTGCGAGAGATCAGTCTTGTCCTTGTCTGCCGAGAGCTAAAGAGTGAGAGCGTGCGCGTGCACAGCTCTGATAACATGGAACAGAAGAAGAAGAGTCCACACTCTTCTCCTCTTCTGTTCCGTAGTGGTGGCGGAGCTGTGCACACACGCTCTCCCCTCTCCAGCTCTTGCTGTGAGATTGTCCATAGCTGATTGGACAGTGTCACGGCGATGTTACATGCCCCCTTGCCAATTACCTCCCCATTGACAGTTCAGGGGGTTATTTAAATATTGGGCGCCAAATATTACGGCACCGATATCTAAATAGCGAAGGAGGCTAGAATTTTTTTTTAACTGCCCCAGGGTTTGTGCAGCCCGCCCCATCACATGTTGCACTCAGCTGCACGTGTATGGGGAGGTGAAAGGTTCAGGAAAGGTGTTATTTTTTTCATTTTTTTTTTATTTTATGTTTTACTTTATGGGCCTATTTTTTCTAATTATTTTAATATGTTACCTAAAGTAACTATTTATTCGAATGTTTGTAATTCTCTGGGGGCAGCCATCTTTATTTTTGATACTGCTAAATTTTGTTTTGCAGTATCCGCTGGACCATTTGGACTTTGTCGTAGATTCGTTGAACTACTTCGCTGATTTAAGCTTTTTTTATTAATAAAATGGTTAAAGTAGATTGGGTGGAAGAGTTGTTATTTCAATCAAATAAAAAATTTTATGTCTGTTTTTTAATACTTCATTACCACCTTAGTTATGGCAGCTGTCTGATTGAGAGCGTCCATTACTAAGAAGGGGCTTAGTCTTAGCCAGTAATAAGGCTATTACTAACCCCTATTATTACCCCGGTACCCACCGCCACCAGGATTACTGGGAAGAGCTGGGTACGATCCAGCACTCGACCCTCTGAAGTGAAGGGCGGGTACTGGGGTGGCCGCAGGCTGGTAATATCAGTCTGAGAATGGCCAAAAACAGTGGCCCATCCCACCCTGGTAATGCTAGGTTGCTGCTGCTTTATTGTATCTGGCTGGTTATGAAAAATGGAGGGGATCTAGTTTATTTCAACTATTTTTTTTTTTTTAAATGACGTGGGGTTCCAGCTATTTTTCATAACCAGCCAGAAACAATTAAGCAGCAGCCTATCATTACCAGTGTGGGAAGGGCCACGGTTTTTGGCCCTTCCCGTTCTGATATTCCCAGCCTGCGGCCGCCCTGCTACCTTACCGTCGCTTCAGATGGTCGGGTACTGGATCGTACTCCCCTCGCGGCAGTGAGAACCGGGGTTATAATAGGGGTTAGTGATAGCCTTTTTACTGGCTAACACACCCTGCCCCTTCTTAGTAATGGATACTCTCAATCAGACAGGCACCATTACTAAGGCCATAATAAAGTATTAAAACAAACAGACATAAGAAATAATTTTTTTTATTGAAATCTAAACTCCCCCATGCAACCCTCTTTCACCATTTAATTTTTTTTTTAAAAGTAGATCATCGAAGTAGTCCAATGAATCTACGGCGTAGTCCAAACGGTCCAGCAGAACCTACCAAAAAAAAAGTTAGCAGTATAAAAATTTTAAAAACTTAGATTTGCCACAATAGAAACTAGAGGTCAAAGAAAAATAATTCCCCTTCATGTAACTGCTTCCTGTCAATTGAAAAGTCATCTGCCAGAGGGAAAAAAAATTCTCCATGGCGGAGTACAAGAAAGTCTAATTCCCTGGTCATGCTTTCTTGTACTCCGCCATCAAGAAACATTTTTCCTCCTGGCGGATGATTTTTCCGTTGACAGGTAGCAGCGGTGTTAGGGGGGCAAACTCGCCAATTGCCCAGTGCCCCCAGAATGGGCCGCTACTCTTGTGCCAGTTCTGTGTGCTTGCTCCGCAGACTAAAATTTGCCAGCCAACCCCTGGCCATTGGCTCCCTGCTCCGCCGTTTGCTCTTGTAGGACCTCCTGGCTTAGACCTGAGGCCTACAAGAGATCGGGAGAACGCTGATGATGTCAACTGCCCGGCACAATGACGTCACTGCATCATGCCGTCCACGCTGGGTCACTGAATTCAGTTAAAATTCATAAGTCTATTAGGTAATAAAAAGGGGGCATAAAAAAGTGGCATACAAAAGGGAGCATCCTTATTGTGGGGCATAAAGCAGGCATTTTTACTGAGTGGGAGTATAAAGAGGCAAAATTACTGTGGGGGCATTGTTACTGAGTGTGGCAGAAAAATTGGAATTAGTACTGAATGGAGGCATAAAAGACCGCATTACTACTGAGTGGAGACATTATTTCTGTGGGGACATAAAGGGGATACTATTACTGGGTGAGGGCCCTAAAAGTGGCTCTATCACTGAGTAAGGTATAAAGGGGACACTAACACTGTGTAGGGGAACAAAAGCAGCACTTACTGTGTTGGGCCTTTGGGGGAACAAAAGGGTGTTTGTACTATTACTGTGTAGGGCACCTAGTATAGTATGTATAGGAAGTTTGTGTAGAGGTAGGTAATAGTTAGGGAGTGCGCTAGAAAAGCAAGGAGCCAAAGATATCTGTGTCATATTCTGCAGGACTTAGGAAATTGTGTCCGGGAAAAGTTGTCATTGCGGTCTTCGCTGGATGAAGAAGAAAAGGTGAAAGTGAGCGACTTCAATCTGAGAAGACGTCACCTGTGAGTCACTCAATATAACTTTACTGTAATCACTTATATGGTCTGCAGATTTCCTGTGTATAACTGGCATATACCTTTATATGGTCACTGTATGGTGGTAATATTGGTCTATATATAGTGTGTTTTATTCACTAACAGTATTGTGGATTTTTTCTGACACTGTGTTGTAGTAATATGTGACCTTGGTTTTTTCAGTATCAATATGGGGGTATTATTCAGTCACAATATAGTTATGGTGTGTCGGTATTATTCAGTAACAGTATGGTGGTATTATTCATTCACTATGTGGTTATGGTGCGGTGGTATTATTCAGTAACAATATGGGGGTATTATTCAGTATCAGTATGGGATTATTATTCAGTCACTATTTGGTTATGGTGTGGCAGTATTATTCAGTAACAGTATGGGGGTATTATTCAGTCACTATGTGGTTATGGAGTGGCGGTATTATTCAGTAACAGTATGCTGGTATTATTCAGTCACTATGTGGTAGTAATATGTTGTCATGAAGTGGAGGTATTATTCATTAACACTATGGTGGTATTATTTAGACACTATGTGGTGGTAATATGCAGTCATGGTGTGGAAGTATTATTAAGCCTCTATGTGGTTATGGTGTGGTGGGTGGTATTAATCAGTAACAGTATGGGGGTATTATTCAGTCACTATATGGTTATGGTGTGGCGGTATTATTCAGTAACAGTATGGGGTATTATTGGTAATGTTGGTCTTACAATCTATGCAAATTACTGTGGTGGGGGCTGTAAGTGTAATGACAAGGTAGGGAGACAGACAGGTGAGCGCTAATCTACCCGCCACTCAGTCCCTGCCTACTTGCAACGACCCGTCCTAAGCGACGGGGTACAACTGGGCGACGGTCCCTACGCTCAGTAAGTGCAAGAGAGACAAAACAGACAGGGGTACACAGAAGCTAGGGAAACGGGGCAGCTGCCCACGGAGACACCGTGAGCAACAAGAGTGGTGAACGAGCCAAGTCAAATCAGGAGTGAGCGAGGTACAAAACGCTGAGCAGGAGAGTGGTCAGAAAGCCAAGGTCAATAACAAGCAGAGGATCAGTAGTACAAGCAGCAGCAGCAAGCCAGGAAACAAGCATAGAAGAATCACAGGCAAAGGAGGAACAGGAAAGGCAGGTATAAATAGACAGTGGGCGGGAACTAGCTCCGTCTGGCCAGGCTGTGATAGGCTCTCCCACTCCTAAGCCTGCCAGCCTGAGTGGTGGAAGATGGAGTCAGTCTCACAGACATAGGAGCAGGTGCAGACTGATTGCCCACGGGCGTCGACACAGAACCTGTGTCTGGCAAATCCTTTACAGTGAGGAAGTGTGAGTGTGGCAGCAGATGATCAGGCTAAGAGACAGTCTGCTGAGTGGCATGTGATGTACTTTGACATGTAGGTGATACTTACGTGTGGGATGTGGGCCGATAACTTGTGTACAGCCCAGGGCCTAAGATCATATTAATCCACCACTGGCATCAAGCCAGCACAAGCAGACCACAACAATACAGCAGGTAGAGAAAATAAACCAGCCCAGGACGTGCCGCTTCAAAACAGCGCTAAGCGCGACCTGTCCTGGACTGGCCTGAATGTAATTGCAGAGAGTGACGCCGCAAATGAGACTGGCTGCCGAGGAAAGACATGGGGCAGTGCAGTGCAGTGCAGACTGTACTATTTGCACTGCACTGATTGGTAGTAAGAAGAATTCTTTAAATCTTTTCTATACTTCAAACAGCACTTTAACAAGTTTTCCTATCTAAAAAATGTATATATTGCGTGTTTGATGTGTAAAGCTAGTAATGAGAAAACTCCGATAGATTTGGGCGGGGGGGGGGGGGCACCAGAGGGGCTAGGTTCACCCCTGGCCGCAGCCATTTTATTTTTCCATCAATTTGACCATATGAGGGCTTATTTTTTGCGGGACAAGTTGTAAATTTTTATGCCACCATTTGTTGTATCATATAATGTAGTGGTAAACTGGAAAACAATTATTTGTGGGTGAGTTAGGAAAAAAACTGTGATTCCTCAATCTTTTGGGGGGTTCTGTTTATACAGCATTCACCATGCAGTAACAAAATACAGCGATTCTGGAATTTCATTTTTATTTATTTTTTACGGCGTTCACTGTGCGGATTAAATAATGATATATAATAATAGTTCAGACTTTTACAGACGTGTACATACCAGTGATGCAAATATTTATTTATTTTTGACATTGTATTTTGGGGAAAATGTGAAAAGGGTTATTTTTTGAACTTTTTATATATTTTTTTAATATATTAAAAAAACTTTATTTTACTGTATATAACTTTTTGTACTAGTTCCCCAAGGGACTTGAACCAGCGATCACTAACGTATTGCAGTATATTTTTATACTGACACTCTCCAGCAGGGCTTCATAGGAGTACAAAGATGGCAGAGCTGGGGGCCTTGATCAGGCTGCCATGTCAACCAATGGCACCCCGTGATCGCATCGCGATGGGGCCATTGCAACGTTACACAGCTGCATTAAAATCAATGTACTTCTATGGGGCAATTCACACAGCCATTGTTTTAACGGACCGTGTTGACGGCACGTGAAAAAATAGGAAAAATTTCTTATTTTTGCCCGTTTTCATGGATCCCTCAATTGGCTCAAGTCTATGAGGGATCTGCGAAATCGAGTCCTGCGTGGATGCAAATCGGCCGTGAAAAACAGCAGTTTTTTACGGCTGATTTGATACACTTTCGTGTGAATAAGCCCTCTACTGCACAGAAAGTAGGAAAGTGCACTTTGTACTGCAGGCATTGTGACAAAGATAAGGGAAAGATGGCCTAAGCAGCCAACAATATGACTGTGGTTAGTTATCTTAACAAGCAAATAAGAAACCCTGACTGTACAAGACTAAAAATAAAATAATCTGCAGCCATGTGTGCAACCCATGTTCTATGAATCAAAATCTGCATGACCCCAGGACTTCTCCGGTGCTGTCCCAATTGACTAGAACTCACTTTCTCAACCTATTAGGCTTGGTTCCCACGGGTTGCATATGCTGCGTACAAGTACACGGCTTATCCAACTCAGAACCCACCGCAAATTCACTAAATGCACCAAATTGTTTTCCTGGTGCATTCACCGCTGCGGAAACCAGCGCTTAAAAAAAAAGTTCATACTTACCCCGGGCTGTAGTCATGGCGGTGCGTCCCTCTTCTCTGAGCGCAGCCTGGCCTACTGGGATGACGCTGCAGCCCATGTGATTGACAACAGCAGCCACATGGGAGGAAACGTCATCCCAGGAGGCCAGCCTGGACGAGCAACTGAAGAAAGCGTCGTGATGACAACTGCCGGGGGTAAGTATAAGCTTTTTTATTAATTTTAAATCAAAAAAAGCTTTTTTTCCCATTTGCGATTCTTGCAGCAGAATCAGTTTTTCTGCCGCAATACTTGGCTATTTGATGTGGGTAGTACACCCCTATTGAATTCAATGAAGAAAACCTGCAACAGAAAAGCAACAAATACGCAGCATAAAATGCTGGGGATTTATAATCAGCACTGCAGGTCAATTTATAAACGTTTTCACTGCAGATTTTTTTTTAGCAGTCTAGGCTACGTGGGAACCCACACAGTCCAAATGGAAGGTCTTCGGCCGAGCGGCATCCGGTGCCATTTTCTTGTGGACCGGAAGCCGCGGCCGGACAGTAAGATGGCGGCTTCCGGGCATGTGTTCAGAAGCAAGCGGAGGGAGCAGATGGACCGGAGGGAGAGGCGGCGGCAGGAGCAGGTAAGTCATGTTTATGTATGTTTTGTGTTATAACCACTGTATGTAAGCCTACTACACTGTGTATTCGCTCAAAAAATGGCGGCACACAGTGTAGGAGGCTTGAACATTCAATCCCCTCCTTTCTCCTGGCACTAGCCAGGATAAGGGAGGGGGGATTCTGTGAGCACACTAGAGCGTGTGTGTTTACACCAAATTTGCAGCATAAAGCAATGTGGTTGCTTTACCACATGCCAATGCTGCAATTTTTGGAATTGCTCCCTCTAGTGACCAGCACAGGGAAATGTTATAAATTAGAATCTAATTTATAATATTTCCTGACTTGTGAAAAAATGAAAAAAAATTATAACAATGTTTAATGTATACACTAACTGTTTAAGTAAAAAAAAAAAAGCGACACATTCCCTTTAACAGGTTAATTGGCATGAAACATGAACAGTATTAAAAAAAAATATATATATTGAATTACCTAAATTACACTGTAATCTATTTGTACCCCAAAACTGGGCAGGAAATTTTTTTTAAATTTCTCCTGCATAAAACAAAGCTTCATACAGTGGTGTTGATGAAAAAAAAGAAAAAAAGTTATATTTGACAGCTGTCAAACGACGACGTGTAAAATGACTGCCTCGTCAAAGAAGTGCAGGACACTTCTTTGAAACGTAATTTGAGCCGTTCTTCATTGAATTCAATGAAGAACAGTTCAAATGATCGGCCGTCAAAGACGCCTCGCATAATGCGAGGAGGAGCTTTTACGTCTGAAACGACGCAGCTGTTTTCTCCTGAAAACAGTCTGTCTTTTCAGACGTAAAAGCCAGTTCTCGTGTGCACATACCCTTAGACTCATGCCTCTTTTACAAATTTTAAAGAGGACTTTCACTCACAGCTTAAAAAGGCCATATATTAGTAAAATAAAGAGAACCTGCCAAAAAACTGCAGCTGGCATTTCAGTTAGATTGCAAGCGCCTCACAGATTCTGATGCTTTTAATTATTCTCTTCTAGCTCCCACTGTTGTTGAGATATCGGTGCCGTTAGTTTTGGGGCCCAATATGCAAATAAGGCCTTTGACTGTCAATTGGGCGGGTAACACCTGTCACTTAATAAGGGGTAAATGCCCACTTGACAGTCAAAGGCCTCATTTGCATATCGGACACCAGAACTAATGGCCCCAATATCTCAGGGGCGGTGGGGTCTAAAAGAAAAAGCATCAGAATCTGTGGGGAGCCTGCAATATAACTGAGATGTTAACTGCAGGTGACAGGTCCTCTTTAAGTGCAGCCATAGGGTTGCCGTAACTGAAATGAACTTGGTTTTGGGTGCAAGTCCTAAAACCCTTTAACAACCTAAAGAACAAGACCATCGACAATAGGGGTTTGGGACAACTCAACTCCTCTTCCTTCCTGCACGATGACCTCTGCATAGGTCGCAGAACATGCACACAAAACTCCCCCATAGAAGTCAATGAGTCATCTGAACATTCCAGTTTCCTATATCCATGTGGATCCTATGTCCATCTCTGAACGGCTGTTCACAGCTTAGAGAAGCAGCTCAGACAAGATGGCTGCCCCCATAATCACATACCATAAATAAAAAAATATATACAATCAGAGAAAAAAAAATAATTTGAAAAAAGAATACTTCTTAGGCCCCATGCACACGACAGTATTTTCATCTATCCCAAAATACTGTCCGTAAATACGGATCAGTAGACAGCCGTATTCCATCCGTATATACGGTCCGTATTGCACCCGTAACAAAAAGGGGGAGGTTGCAAATGATGTAATCAACATGTTGCATAGCAATGCTACCGTAAATACGGACGGTTTACGGATGCACATCAGTAGCAGTCCGTATTTACGGAAGTTCCCATCTTCTATGGAAGAGTCCTTGCCGTAAATACTGACAAGAATAGGACAGGTTCTAAAAATCTTTCATCACGGACACCCATCTGTAAAAATACTGAAAGGTGTCCGTGGCCAATAGAAGTCAATGGATTCATAATTACTGTCAATATTTACTGTCCGTAATTGCTGATGAAACATACTGTCGTGTGCATGGGGCCTCAGTATCTGGGTTTTAAATAGTAAAAAACTAAATCAAAACACAATCTAGGTGATTTGGATAAGATCTAGGCTGTGCCTGGCAATCTGCGAAGAGGCCGTGGTGTTCCTCGCTGCTGCTCCTTCAAGGCCCTATCCTTAGGATAGGCCACCAATATAAAGTCACAGAAAACCCCTTTAACCCCTTAATGATCAGCCTATTTTAGACCTTAATGACCAAGCAATTTTTTACGTTTTTCCATCGTCTCATTCAAAGAGCTATAACATTTATATTTTTGCGTCGACATAGCTGTATAAGGTCTTGTTTTTTGCGGGACAAGTTGTAATTTTTAATAGCACCATTTTGGGGTACATAGAATTCATTGATTAACTTTTATTACATTTTTTTTTGGGGGGGAATAGAAAAAAAACAGCAATTTTGACACACTTTTTTGCGTCCTAAATTTACGCTGTTTACCGTGTGGTATAAATAACACAATAACTTTATTCAGTGGGTTGTTGCCATTGCAACGATACCAAATTTGTATAGTTTTTGTATGTTTTACTACTTTTACACAGTGAAAACACTTTTTTTTCAAAAATATTTGTTTTTGTGTCTCCATATTTGAAGAGCCGTAACGTTTTTATTTTTTCGCCGATGCAATTGTAGGAGGGCTTTTTTTTTTTGCGGGAGGACTTGTCGTTTTCATCAGTATCATTTTGGAGTAGATGCGACTTTTTGATCACTTTTTATCACATTTTTTTTAAGGCTGGATTCAAAGAAAACAGCAATTTCTGCATGGTTTTTTATTTTATTTTTTACGACGTTCACCATGCGGGTTAAATGATGTAATAAGTTTATAGTCGGGGTCGTTACGGACGTGGCGATACCAAATATGTGTAACTTTTTTACTTTATTTTGTTTGTTAATAAAGCAGTTTGTAATGGGAAAAAGTGGGTTTTTCATTTTTTTTTTTCACTTTTTAATAAACTTTTTTTTAAACTTTTTTACTAGTCCTACTAGGGGACTTCACTATGCGATTATCCAATCGCATTTATAATACACTGCAATACTTCTGTATTGCAGTGTATTATGCCTGTCCGTGCATTCACTACAGGCAGACCTGGGGGCCTTTATTAGGCCCCCGGCTGCCATCGGAGACACAGACACTCTGTGATCTTATCACCGGGTGTCGGTGGGATGAGAGGGAGCTCCCTCCCTCTCTCCAAAACTACTCAGATGCGGCGCACCCTATTGAGAACCGCATTAGAGGGGTTAAACGGGTGAGATCGATACTAATATCGATCTCACACGTTCGAGCAGGGATGCCCCCAGCCCTCAGCTACCTCTGGCAGCTGAGAGCAGGGAGATTTAATGGCTCCCTGCTCTATTTATTCTGATGCAGTGACGTAAAAAGTCTATTGCATCCGAATAAAGCCCATTAGTGACCGACGTAAAAACACTATGGGGCGTTCACTGACGGGTTAAGTACCAAGAATTATTTTACATTTTTTCATGGTCGCATTCCAAGAGCCATAACTTTTTGATTTTTCCGTCAATGTAGCTATATGAGGGATTGTGGTTTGCGGGATGAGATGTATTTTTCAATGGCACCATTTTGAAATACATACAGTGAAGGAAATAAGTATTTGATCCCTTGCTGATTTTGTAAATTTGCCCACTGTCAAAGTCATGAACAGTCTAGAATTTTTAGGCTAGGTTAATTTTACGAGTGAGAGATAGATTATATTTAAAAAAAAAACTGAAAATCACATAGTCAAAATGATATATATTTATTTGCATTGTGCACAGAGAAATAAGTATTTGATCCTCTACCAACCATTAAGAGTTCAGCCTCCTCCAGACCAGTTACACGCTCCAAATCAACTTGGTGCCTGCATTAAAGACAGCTGTCTTACATGGTCACCTGTATAAAAGACTCCTGTCCACAGACTCAATTAATCAGTCTGACTCTAACCTCTACAACATGGGCAAGACCAAAGAGTTTTCTAAGGATGTCAGGGACAAGATCATAGACCTGCACAAGGCTGGAATGGGCTACAAAACCATAAGTAAGGCGCTGGGTGAGGAGACAACTGTTGGTGCAATAGTAAGAAAATGGAAGACATACAAAATGACTGTCAATCGACATCGATCTGGGGCTCCATGCAAAATCTCACCTCGTGGGGTATCCTTGATCCTGAGGAAGGTGAGAGCTCAGCCGAAAACTACACGGGGGGAACTTGTTAGATCTCAAGGCAGCTGGGACCACAGTCACAAGGAAAACCATTGGCAACACATTACGCCGTAATGGATTAAAATACTGCAGTGCCTGCAAGGTCCCCCTGCTCAAGAAGGCACATGTACAGGCCCGTCTGAAGTTTGCAAATGAACATCTGGATGATTCTGAGAGTGATTGGGAGAAGGTGCTGTGGTCAGATGAGACTAAAATTGAGCTCTTTGGCATTAACTCAACTTGCCGTGTTTGGAGGAAGAGAAATGCTGCCTATAACCCAAAGAACACCATCCCCACTGTCAAGCATGGAGGTGGAAACATTATGTTTTGGGGGTGTTTCTCTGCTAAGGGCACAGGACTACTTCACCGCATCAATGGGAGAATGGATGGAGCCATGTACCGTCAAATCCTGAGTGACAACCTCCTTCCCTCCACCAGGACATTAAAAATGGCTCGTGGCTGGGTCTTCCAGCACGACAATGACCCGAAACATACAGCCAAGGCAACAAAGGAGTGGCTCAAAAAGAAGCACATTAAGGTCATGGAGTGGCCTAGCCAGTCTCCAGACCTTAATCCCATCGAAAATTTATGGAGGGAGCTGAAGATCCAAGTTGCCAAGCGACAGCCTCGAAATCTTAATGATTTACAGATGATCTGCAAAGAGGAGTGGGCCAAAATTCCATCTAACATGTTTGCAAACCTCATCATCAACTACAAAAAACGTCTGACTGCTGTGCTTGCCAACAAGGGTTTTGCCACCAAGTATTAAGTCTCGTTTGCCAAAGGGATCAAATATTTATTTCTCTGTGCACAATGCAAATAAATATATATAATTTTGACAATGTGATTTTCTGTTTTTTTTTAAATATAATCTATCTCTCACTGGTAAAATTAACCTAGCCTAAAAATTCTAGACTGTTCATGTCTTTGACAGCGGGCAAACTTACAAAATCAGCAAGGGATTAAATACTTATTTCCTTCACTGTATCGTTTAATATGATTAACGAAAACAGCAATTTAACCCGTTAGTGACCGCCAATACGCCTTTTAACGGCGGCCACGAACAGGCTTTATTCTGATGCATATGCCTTTTTACGGCACTGCATCAGGATAAAGTAAACAAAGCAGGGAGCGTCAAATCTCCCTGCTCTCAGCTGCTAGAGGCAGCTGAGGGCTGAGAGCGTCCCTGCTCTGCCGTGTGAGATCGATATAAGTATTGATCTCACATATTTAACCCCTCAGATGCGGTGCGCAATAGCGAGCACCACATCTGAGTGGTTTTGGAGAGAGGGAGGGAGCTCCCTCTCTCTCCCACCGACACCCGGCGATAAGATCGCCGAGTGTCAGTGTCTTCTATGGCAGCCGGGGGCCTAATAAAGGCCCCCAGGTCTGCCTGTCATGAATGCCTGCTAGATCATGCTTCTGGCATGACCTAGCAGATGCCTGTCCGTTTTAAAAGGACAGGCAGTAATACACTGCAGTACAAAAGTATTGCAATGTATTATAATAGCGATCGGAGAATCGCATATTAAAGTCTCCTAGTGGGACTAGAAAAAAGTAAAAAAATTGTTTAATAAAGTTAATTTTAAAAAAAATGTGAAAAAATATGAAAAACCCAGCTTTTCCCCTTACAAAATGCTTTACTATTAACCCCGACTATTAACGACCCCGACTATGAATCTATTACATTATTTAACCCGCACGGTGAACGCCGTAAAAAAATGTAATAAAAAACTATGGAAAAATTGCTGTTTTCTAAGAATCCTGACTTAAAAAAAATGTTAGAAAAAGTGATCAAAAAGTCGCCTCTACTCCAAAATGGTACCAATAAAAACGACAAGTCTTCCCGCAAAAAAAAAGCCCTCATACAACTGCATCGGCGGAACAATAAAAACGTTACGGCTCTTCAAACATGGAGACACAAAAACAAATAATTTTGAAAAAAAAGCGTTTTTCCTGTGTAAAAGTAGTAAAACATAAAAAAACTATACAAATTTGGTATCGTTGCAATCGTAACAACCCGCTGAATAAAGTTATTGTGTTATTTATATCACACGGTAAACGGCGTAGATTTAAGACGTGAAAAAGCGTGGCGAAATTTCAGGGTTTTTTCTATTCCCCCCAAAAAAAAGTTAATAAAAGTTAATCAATAAATAATATCTACCTCAAAATGGTGCTATTAAAAAATAAAACTTGTCCCGCAAAAAAACAAGACCTTATACAGCTATGTCGACACAAAAATAAAAGAGTTATAGCTCTTGGAATGCGACGATGGAAAAACGTAAAAAATGGCTTGGTCATAAAGGTTTAAAATAGGCTGGTCATTAAGGGGTTAAATTAATCCCTTTCACTGTGATTCGTAAATAACATGTCAGCTTTATTACATGTAAGTACAATTACGGTGATACCAAATATGTACCTTTTTTTATGTTTTACTGCTTTTTCACAATAAAAACAATTTAAAAAAAATTGTGTCACTGAATTCCAAGAACCATAACTTTTGTATTTTTCTAATGATATAACCATATGAAGACTTGATTTTTTCGGGAAGAGATGTAATTTTCATCGGCATCATTTTAGACTACATGGGACTTATTAACTTTATAATTTTTTTTGGGGGGGGAATGCTATTCCGACACTGTTAGGCATCCATCACAGCCTACGTTTGACGTATATTAAGAGCTTTTTCTGGCGTATACCTTAAAAGTATCCCAAAAAGATGATATCAATGGGGTCTATTCCATCCAGTTCAGCCTATTATTCTGCAATGTTAATCCAGAAGAGGCAATCATAATAAATCTCCAGTAATCTAGTACCCATAACTTGTAATATTATTACATTCAATAAAAACATCAAGGCCCCTTTTAACCCCTAATGGCCAAGCCTGAGAAGGCCTTAATGACCAGCTAATTTTTTTTTTTTTTTCGTTTTTGCCTCTCTGCCTTTCAGCAGCTATAACTTTTTTATTTTTTCATTAACCCCACTGTATGAGGCTTTGTTTTATGCAGGATAAATTATTATTTTTTTCCTGCGCAGTTTTGGGGTACAAATAGATTACAGTGTAATTTAGGTAATTGAATATATATATATTTTTTTATACTGTTCATGTTTCATGCCGATTAACCTGTTAAATTCCAGATGGGGACTAGTGGTTGCATGGCCATGTCTGAGCGCAGCCCTCTCCATTCTACTCTATGGGAGTTACGGAAACAGCCAAGCAGCGCCTGCCTGTTTGCCTAACTCCCATTGCACAGAATGACGAGAGCCGTGCCAAAGCTCCGCCCTCTAACACTAATCCCCGTCTGGAACCTGGGACCGGCGGCCACTTACCAGGCAAAACGGGGGTCAGGTGAATACACCATAAATGTCTAAGTTGGGAATACCCCTTTATATAATTTTATTAAATTAGCTGGAGTAAGATGCAACACATTTATTAAGGGAGAACGTCTCTTATTAAATGTGTCACATTATTCCCCTGGTCGTGTGCCACAATTGTGGCACAACGACCACACACCCCACACCCAATCACAAGTGAGGAGTCCCCTTTGATCACGGTTAAATGGATAGGATTTGAGTTTCCTCCGATTCCGGCCATATTCACAAGACTGCTCTAAGTACAGGAGCTGTGTTGTGCCCACGGTCGCTGACCGCCGGCACGTCATACTCAATGGCAGCCGCGACCGCAGGACACTCCCTCCCCGGAGACACCAGCACATGCGGCTGCAGTTCTCCTCTGCTTCCTCTTTAAAGGGCCAGCGCGTGCACCAGTAAAATGTCCCTATCCAATCCCAATGCATCCTGGACTATAAAAAGGACTCTGCACTCCTCATGCTTGCCTGAGGGTTGTTGTGTTTACCTATGTTCATCTGTGCCAAGTGTCATCTACACCAAGTGTCCACCACGCCAATCTGCAAAGTCTTCTATCCAGGTACTCTTGTCCTAAAGACTTTCATTGACTATTGTTCGGTCAGCTGCTACTCCACTACGGCGGAGCGGCCTAGTGGATCTGCATACCCCACAGTCATGACAGTATGTTCAGGCCATGGATCCTGCTTATCAACCCAAAACAGCAGTCCAGATAATGCAAGCAGACATGCATGACCTCCGGGCACGTCAGGATCAGCTCCCAGATGCCGTAAACTCCATAATTACCCATTTGGATATTCCTTCAGTGCCTCCTTTGCTGCTTCCACTACTCCGCCACCTGCTATCCCTCCTGCCTGTTCTGGGTCTGTAATTTCGTTGCCTCTTACTCCTCACTACGACTGGGATTCTAAGACCTGTAGAGGCTTCATCAACCAGTGTACAATCCACTTCAATTATGTGCACATATTTTCCCCTCTGATGAGGCCAAGGTTGCTTTTATTATCTCCCTCCTCTCTGGCAAAGCGCTGGCATGGGCAAACCCCATCTTGGAACGAGATGGTCTGGAATTCTCTGATTTGCCAATGTTTCTAGATACTTTCCGTACAGTGTATGAAGATCCGGGCCGAACATCTTCTGCTGCTGCCTCACAATCAAGGAGAATCAACTGTAGGGGAGTACGCCATCCATTCCGTATGCTGGCAGAGGAGCTGGCTTGAAATAAAGAGGTCTTAGTGGCAACTTTCTGGCAGGGACTGGCCTCTCATATTAAAGATGAACTGGCAGCTCGAGAGCTTTTATCTACCTTGGATGCCTTAATACTCCTGGCAACCAGGATCTATATGAGGATCCAAGAGGGAAGTTCGCCGGGAGAAGAGGTCTTGATGGCTGGCACCCACATTTCAAAGGCCTCTACTGCCCTGTCCTGTTGCACCTTCAGAGGAGCCAATGCAAGTAGAAAGACTCCGACTGTCCAACCAGGAACGGCAGCGCAGACGTTCGACTGGGTTGTGTCTGTACTGTGGTCACAACGGACATTTCGTGCGACAATGCCATCAGAAGCCAGGAAACTTCAGCACCTAGGCTTGATTGGAGAGACAATTCTAAGTGAAACTACTCCGACTACTAAATTCTCTCTTAGAATTTATATTACTGTGTCTATCGTCACTAGTGAAGGATCACACTCTGTCCCTGCTTGTTTGGATTCTAGAGCAGCAGCAAACTTTATCCAGTAGGGTTTCGTAGACCGTCACCACTTGGCCACGGTTCTACTGGATAAACTTCTGGCGGTTGATTCTGTTGATGGAAGACACTATCCTGTCTATCACCAAACCTCTGAGACAACAGATTGGTGTTCTCCATTCGGAACTAATAACTTCCTATGTCCTTTCTAAAGCTGTTAACTCCCACCTGCTGGGAACGCCACGGCTTCGCCAGCATGCTCCAGTCCTGGATTGAAATTCCGGAGAGGTCCTCCAATGGGGACCCCGATGTCTTCACCGCTGTCTGCCTCAGTTTCGTCCTGTTATTTCTCCACTGCCTCAGTCTCTCTCTGGTCTGCCTCCACAGTATGCTAGTTACGCAGATATTTTTAGCAAAAAAGAGGAAGAGGTCCTTCCTCATCGTCCCTATGACTGTCCTATCAAGCTGCTCCCTGAAGCCTCACACCCTTCTTAGACGGGTTTATCCTCTCTTCTTGCCAGAAACCTAGGCCATGTCGGAGTATGTCAAGGAGAAACTTGAGAGGGGGTTCATCAGGAAGTCTACTTCGCCAGCCGGAGCAAGATTCTTCTTTGTGGAGAAAAAAAATGGATCAATTCGACCATGCATTGACTATCGTGGGTTACACCTAATCACGGTCAAAAACAAGCACCCCTTGCCGCTTATCTCCAAGCTCTTCGACAGGATTCGTGGAGCCAAGCTTTTCACTAAGCTGTATCTACGCCGGGCTTCTGACCTGATAGGTATTAGCAAGAGTGACGAATGGAAAACCGCATTTAACACCCGAGACGGTCACTATCAGTATCTAGTGATGCCCTTTGGACTGTGTAATGCTCCAGAAGTGTTTCAAGAATTGTAAATGGCATCTTCCGTGATCTTCTGTATGTGTGTGTGGTGGTGTATTAGGACGTTATCTTGATCTACTCACCTGATCTGACGACGCATTGGAAGCATGTACTCCAAGTCTTGTTGCGGTTAAGGGGGAATAGCTTATACGAGAAGTGCGTATTTGAAAATAAATCCTTGCCCTTCCTGGGTTACATTATTTCTGATCGTGGTCTTCAAATGGATCCGGAAAAGGTGAAGTCCGTCTTGGAGTGGCCACGTCCTCAAGGTCTCCAAGCTATACAGAGGATTTCTTGGAATTTTTATCGACAGTTCATCCCAAATTTCTCGTCTCTTACTGCTTCCATCTCAGCTCTTACCAAGAAGGGAGTGAACGCTAAGGACTGGACCCTTGAGGCAGAGTCAGCATTCTCCAAACTCAAGAGCGCCTTCACTTCTGCCTTTGTTCTTCATCATCCTGAGGTGACGCGACAGTTTTCCTTGGAGGTTGATGTCTCTTCCATTGGTGCTGGAGCACTCCTGTTTTACAAGCATTCCAAGAGTAAGGCAGCATCATGTGGATCTTTCTCCAAACTCTTCTCTCCTGCTGAGCGCAACTACTCCATTGGGGACCAAGAATTACTCGCTGTCAAGCTGGCCTTGAAGGAGTGGAGACACCTGCTGGAGGGGGCTGCTCATCCCATCATCTTCACAGAGCACAAAAACCTAACATATTTGCAGTCTGCACAGCGACTAAATCCTCATCAAGCCAGATAGTCGCTGAACTTCGCCAGATTTTGATTCTTCTTCACCCCCGCCATGCGGACAAAAACATTAGGGCTGATGCCCTGTCTTAGTTATTCGAGACAGACAACTCTGAAGAAAGTCTGAAACACATTATTAATCCTTCTAGGATTATTGATGTAAACCCTCTACTGATCAAGGATATTCCTCCTGGAAAAATTTTCGTCCGTCCTGCTGACAGGAAATAATTTCTCCACTGGGGACATAATTCCAAACTGGCTGGGCACCCTGGTGCCCGCAGGACTCGGGACTTTATTGCTCATGACTACTGGTGGCCCACGCTACCTAAAGATGTTTTGGACTATGTTTTCTCCTCTACTAACTTGCCTTAAACAAATCTACCCATTCCAAACCTGCTGGTCTGCTCCAACCTCTGCCAGTGTCTGATGCCCCCTGGCAACACATCACCATGGATCTTGTTACAGACCTTCCGCCTTCTGCTGGATGTACGACTGTTTGGGTAGTGGTGGACCATTTTTTCAAGATTGCACATTTCGTTTCATTAACTAGCCTTCAGTCAGCTCTTTGTCTGGTAAATCTGTTCATCCAGCACATTTTTCGTCTACACGGATTACCCCTCCATATTGTGTCTAACCGGGGTGTACAGTTCACATCTAAATTCTGGAGAGCCCGGTGTAGTTTGTTAGATGTGAAGCTGGACTTTTCTTCTGCTTACCATCCACAGTCTAATATTAGGTCAAGTGGAAAGGATCAACCAAATTCTAGAAAATTATCTTCGTAATTTTGCTTCTGTAACATGACAATTGGGTACAGCTTTTGCCTTGTGCGGAATTCTCATACAATAACCATACAAGTGAGTCTACTGCTTCCTCTCTATTCTTCATTGTATACAGTCAGCATTCACGAGTTCCTCTTCCTGTGCCAGCCATGTCTCAAGTGCCTGTAGCCAATTCTTCCTTCGGGACTTTCCTTCACATCTGGCACCAAACTAAGTCCGCGATTCTTCAGGCAGTTGATCGCATGAAAAAATATGCTGATAGGAAAAGAAAAGTTCCTCCTCAGTTTTCCCCCGGAGTCAAGGTCTGGCTGTTTTCATTCGTCTTAAGATTCTTTCCCACAAATTCGCTCCCAAGTTCCTTGGCCCCTTCATGGTTTTACAACAAATAAACCCTGTGTCCTATAAGCTTCGGCTGCCTCCTACCCTCAAAATTCCTAACTCGTTCTATGTGTCCCTCCTAACGCCTGTGGTCCTGAAAATAGAACCAGTAAATCTCCTGGTTCTACAGTTGCTCCCAGCGGTTCTTCTGACATCTTTGAAGTTAAAGAGATCCTGGATAACAAGAGGGTAGGAGGGAAGACTTTCAATCTGGTGGACTGGAAAGGGTTTGGTCCTGAGGAGAGGTCTTGGGAGCCAGAAGAGAACATCAAGATGTTCCTCCTACGCTCTGGACCTAAGAAGAGGGTAAGGTGGGGTACTGTTGTGCCTGTGGTTGCTGACCGCCGGCACGTCATACTCATCGGTAGCTGCGACCGCAGGACACTTGGAGATTGCTGGTGTCTCCCGCCCTGGGGAACACCCAGATGCAAGTTCTCCTCTGCTTCATCCAAGGTGCGCTCGCTTGTTAACGGCCTTAAAGGGCCAGCTCGCGCACCAGTAAAATTTACTTATCCAATCCCAACGCATCCTGGACTATAAAAAGGACACTGCCCTCTTCCTCCTTGCCTGAGCATTGCTGTGTCTACCCATGTTCGTTATGGCAAACAGTCCCTTAGTTCTATCCTGTGTTCCCGTAATTGTGTTTGTTCCAGTGCGGTCTAGCGACAGAGTCGAGTTCATCTTCTGTGCCAAGTGTCATCTGTGACAAGTGTCATCCAAGTCTTCTATCCAGGTACTCTTGTCTTAAGACTTTCATTGACTATTGTTTGGCCAGCTGCTACTCCGCTATGAGCGGCCTAGTGGATCCACATACCCCACGGTCGTGACAAGCTCCTGCTTAGGGAATGAGCACTCACTGGAGCGCTCAGAAGCCTCTTCGACGTCCTTGTAAATGCTGGACCTGCACCGCCCGTTGTCGAAGGACAGTGGGCGGTCATGTTGTCGAAGCCTTCTTTACTCTAGACATAGTTCACAGGCGGTACATGAACTAGTCTAACTTTGACTTCCCACCTTTGTACCCCACCAAGCTCTATGTCTTTCTTGTAAGTTATGATTATCTTTGTACAGCGCTGCGGAACATGTTGGCCTTATGTAATCAACAAGAGATAAAATATATAAATATATGACTTTTCAGTTGACTACACTACAGGTGGGTTTATTTAGTTATTTCAGTTTAGTTATCACGTTGCTGATATGTATTAATATGAGGCATTTTCCAAGACACTGTAGTTGCACACATTGCACTTATGATAAATTCCATCAGCATTTCCTTTCAGGACCTCCTTGGATTCCCCGCCCTTATCAACCCCCGGTTGGCTTAGCTGCGTACGTATCTGCAGATCCTATTGGTCAATGACCCTGCCATTAAAGCCGTTCTCCCGCCTTTATTACGGAGGATAAGTCTAGGATTGGTCAAATAGTATATCAATCAGGAAGGAATGGACATCCTCGAGACAAAGAGGCTCTATACTCCCGCCCAACAAATGCTCGACACGGATCAATAGCGCGACGTGATTGGATGAAACTACTGTCGGTTGCTGAAGTAGGCGTTGACTGCGGGTGGCTGCTATGGAGGCAGTGGGTGGAGTTTAGAGGAGACTGGTATTGGGGGGTGGTCAGCCTGATGAAGGCGAGCCGGTTAGAGAACGGTGGGAAAGATTTATTGGAGCCGTTTGTATAGAGCGTTATACGGTAGCATTGGATTTTTCTGACGTGAGGTCGTTGTTTCGGTCAAGCGAGTCTTCGGACTTGTCACCTTCCTGAACATGGACGATACCATTTACAGTAAGTGCTGCTCTGGATGTTCCTACAGTTACATTGACTGGGTTGGGTGCATAACCCGGCGTGTGGTCTTTGATTTATACGGCCCCTATTTCAGTTTTATAGGCTCTTTCAGGGCAATAGGCGTCATCAGGCAGTGGACAGGATGCTCCATTTTCTGCCCTGGGATGGGGGGCGGGAGTAGCAGTATTGTGCATGGGAAGCAGCGTGTATGTGGAGACGATTCCATTTGGGAGGGGAGGAGGGATTGTCTGTGCCCTGCAGTTATGCAGGTTGTAGTGTGGGTCTGGTTACTACGGGCTGGATCCAGTGTGTTGTGTAGATTGTTATCGCTCCAACACCTGATACAGGGAAGTAAAGGCTTTTGTTGTGAGGATAGGGGAAGCTGTAAAGGTGAAGTCCTAGTGAACATAGGGGGTGATGTTATGGAGCCTTGTAATGTGAGGCTGTAAGCGGCTTATAGCTGTGGTGGTGTGTAGGAAGGTAAAGCTGGCTATAGACACAGTAATATGACTGATCAGCCATGTATGGTGCCCACACACTTAACGATAATTACCGATACCACCAGATCAATCTAGACTATCGCTCAGTAACATTAGCGGTATCAGAACGGCGCTCATCAGGTAAATTGCTGATATCCAGCAGTGTCCGGCTCTCTAACAAGCATGGGAGTCTGGATGACAGGGCTCCAGGATTAAAGGGAACCTGTCACGTGGTACACTGTCCAATCTGAAGACCGCATAGTATAGACCAGAGGCAGCTGAGCAGATTGATATATCGTTTTGTAGCAAAAGATTCAGTATAATTTGTAATTTCTTGATCTAAGTCTCTTCTGATTCTGGGCTTAGGAGTCCAGTGGGCGGTTCTACTGAGTGACAGCTAGCTCTTTGTTCACACTAAAAGAGACTCTGTCACCACATTATATAAGTGCCCTATCTCCTACGGAATGTGATCGGCGCTCTAATCCTAATCTAGATTACAGCAGTGTTTTTTATTTTGAAAAACGATAATTTTTGAGGAAGTTATGAGCAATTTTAGATTTATGCTAATGACTTTCTTAATGCCCAACTGGGCGTTTTTTAACTTTTGACCAAGTGGGCGTTGTGAGGAGTATATGACGCTGACCAATTAGCGTCATACACTTCTCTCCATTCATGTCCATTTGTACTTAGCACAGCGCGATCTAGCGAGGTCACGCTGTGCTGACACATACACCCACATTAACTTTACTGAAGTGTCTTGACAGTGAATAGACATCACCTCCAGCCGGGACGCGATGTCTATTCACAATCCCGACACTTCTGTAAAGTTTGTGTGGGACTTAATCACTGCACAGCGTGATCTCACAAAATCACGCTGTGCTGAGTATGAATGGAGAGAAGTGTACGATGCTGATTGGTCAGCGTCAGACACTCCTCTTTATAATGCCCACTTGGTCAAAAGTTAAAAAAACGCCCACTTGGGCATTAGGAAACTAATTAGCATAAATCTAAAATTGCTCATAACTTCCTCCAAAAATGATCATTTTTCAAAATAAAAAACGTATCTCCATTACAGCGCCGATCACATTATGTAGGAGACAGGGCACTTACAATGTGGTGACAGAGCCTCTTTAAGTGAAGGTTTTCAATCAGTGATTAGGACCGCCCACTGGACTAATAAACCCAGAATGAGCAGTTTTGATCAAGAAATTACAAGTTATACAAAATCTTTTGCTACAAAAATATTTCTCAATATTTCTGCCCCTGGTCTAGAACATTCTTTCTTCAGATTGGATTGCATTTTTAATGTGTCAGGTACCCTTTAAAGATTTACCTTCGGCTCCTAAATCTAAAAATTCATCTGTGCTAGGGCTCCATCGGAATGGAGCCCTAGCACAGATGTGCTCGAAGTCTTACTTGTATTGATTTTCCTTTATACTTTTTAATGTATTACTAAGAAAAGAGGAGCAACTGTACTCGTTTATTACAGCACTTCGATGCATAATATCCCCTGGGGCTGTACAAAATAGATATTACAAAATAATCTGTAGTGATTCACAAAACTGACTGTCTAACTGCTTCACGTAGGAAGCGGGGCATGAGCCAGCTGGAATGTGGGTATGGCTACCACTGTTAAAAGGGCGTCTGTCAACAGACTGTGTAAAGGAGTTGTCTCGGGACAGACATTTCTCCAATTAGTGGGGGTCATACTGAAGTGATTCCCGCCCATCGATAGACTAAGACTCTATTTAGCTGAGCGCCGTTCACGGTTGTGTGCGGAGTGTAAAACGGACCGTACACAAACTGAACACTGCTAAAGTCAACGAGCCAATTCACATGCTAAATTTTCCAAATGGTCTGTTGGTTTGCGCAGAGAAAACCTCAGCATGCACTCTTTGGGTCCTATTCTCCAAGACTAGCCCTTTCAACTCAATGGGTCCTTAAAAAAATAAAAAATCGGACAACACACGGTTGCCTTCCAAGTGTGGTCTGTTTTTCACGTACGGTATGGTCTGGTAGAAGATGCTGAAAAGAAAGTGGGAAGGTTTTTTGTTTTTTGACGACATGAAAAACTGATGGAAATACGGGCAAATGGAAGGTTCTCTGACAACTCATTCAGCGCAGATCTAAAATCGTGTCTTTCCGTGATGAAGTACAGACCACTTTTACAATGCTCCTCTAAATAAAGCCTTAAATACTATGAACGACTTTAAAGCAATGTTTTAAGTGATTTAAAACAACTTGGAAGTTGACTCCTTATTAAAAAATATTTTTCTTTTTTAAGATACAGCTTCCATGTATCCTTGAAGCATAGACACTGGATTCCGTCAGGTCAGCTGAACTGACGGCTGCAAGCTGATCCTACATGTCTCCGACACACAGGATCCTGCTAAAAACAATCTCGTCTAAGTTAATGAACTTAGATGTGATCGATAACAGGTGGGTCCTGTGTGTGTGAGACAAGCAGGTCCCGCTATCACCGACGCAGTCAGTTCAGCTGACCTGACGGAAACGACTTTGAGCACAAGATGCCACTTCTATGTATACAGGATACATAGAAGCTGTATCTCTAAAGTTTTTTTTTTTGTTTTGTTTTGTTTTTTTCGTATAGAAACCAATTAAAAAGTTGTTTAAAATACCAAAAAACAAAGTGTGCCATGGTGTACATAGCCTTTAAAGCGCCCCTCCATTTATGAAAGAAAAACAATTTTATAGTGCAAGAGTTTGCTCAGAGCGACGGCACTGAAGATAGAACGTGGGGGGGCACTACAAAACACCCCCATGTTCGGTCTTCAGTGCCTGTGTTGCCGCTCATTAGTGCAGCGCCGGCCGCGTCGCCTCATGCGGACCACGCGCACACACTTGTCAGGACCGGGTCAAGGGCTGTATTACACAGCCGCAGCCCTGCTTTAATGGAGGTCAGAGAAACCTCTGATCGCCGCCGCTATTCCGTTGAATGCTGCGATCAAAGCTGACTGCAGCATTCAAGAGGAAAATGAGAAGGGGGGGGGGTGACCTTTTGGATCGTGTCACAGGGAATCTCGGACGCGATCGGGGGGATATACCATATATGGGTAGACCTTCCAGGGTCCATTTGAAGGATCCCGGGGCTGTTTTGCTGTCGAACCGCAATACTACACAAAGTATCGGTATCGATGTCCACATTCTGGTATAGTGACAACCCTAGTCCACACCTTATTTCCCTCATTCGGCATATACGTCAGAAAAGTACCCAGTGCATACACCGAACGTATGCATAGGGCTGCATGTCCTCTTGGCATACATGAGGCTGGTATGCGTCCGTATACTTCAATGGGAGAAAAGGCTGTAATATCTGAATCGCCGCTAAATGTGTGTCGAACAGTCAGGGTATGTTCACACGCTAGCTGTCATTTACGGCTGAAATGACAGCCTGTTTTCAGAAGAAAACAGCTGCGTCGTTTCAGCCGTAAATGCTCCTCCTCGTAATATACGAGGCGTCTGTGGCGCTCGTATATCTTGAGCTGCTCTTCATTGAGTTCAATGAAGAACGGCTCAAATTACGTGGCAATGAAGTGTCCTGCACTTCTCTGCCGAGGCAGTCAATTTACGCGTCGTCCTTTGACAGCTGTCAAACGACGACGCGTAAATGACAGGTCGTCTGCACAATACGTCGGCAAACCCATTCAAATGAATGGGCAGATGTTTGCCGACGTATTGTAGCCCTATTTTCAGGCGTAAAACGAGGCATAATACGCCTCGTTTACGCCTGAAAATAGGTCGTGTAAACCCAGCCTTAGTGAGCAAGTAGAAGTGAAGGGGAAGCGACGCTTGGGTTATATAAATGACATAAACTTTTTTTTTTTTGTAATGAAAGTAGGTTTAGTGTTCCTGGTTTAACACCTAGTTAAGCGTTTTATGTAACCGTAGCAGAACATCTTATTTTTAAGCCGCTGACTGGATCAAACTGGGAAAATAATTGAATATTTTTAATTTTTTTGTGTAAATTACCAACATTCAGCCTGTTCTGAAATGGATTTTGGGAAACCACTTTGGCTTGGTGTATGTACTGTACAGCTCAACTCATATAGATATATTTCCGAAAGTCTTAAGACCCTTTAATTTTTTTAATGTTATGTTGATGATTTTTAAAATAAAAAAAGTTTCCCATTCATTCTGCACCCAATACCCCATAATGACAAAGTGAAAACCGAATTTTTGACATTTTTGCAAATTTATTAAAAATAAGAAACTCAATTTGCATGGCCATAAGTATTCAGACCCTTTGCTATTACACTTGAAATTTAGCTCTTGGGGCCTCCCATTTCTCTAGATCATCTTTTGAAATGTATCTGCACCTTGATTGGAGTCCAACTGTGGTAAAGTCATTTGATTGGACATGGTTTGGAAAGACACACCCCTGTCTATATAAGGTCTCACAGCTGACAATGCATATCAGAGCAAAAACCAAGCCATGAGGAGGAAAAAACTGCCTGCAGAGCTCCGAGACAGGATTGTGTGGAGGCAGAGATCTGCAGATGGGTACAAAAAAATGTCTGCTGCACTGAAAGTTTCCAAGAGCACAGTGTCCTCTATAGTTCTTAAATGGGAGAAGTTTGGAACAACCAGGACTCTTCCTAGAGCTGGCCGCCCCACCAAACAAAGTAATCGGGAGAGAAGGGCCTTGGTAAGGGAGGTGACCAAGAACCCAATAGTCACTCTGGCTGAGCTCCAACGATCATGTGTGCAGATGGGAGAAACTTCCAGAAGGACAACCATCACTCCACCAATATGGGCTTTATGGTAGAGTGGCCAGAAAGAAGCCTCTCCTCAGTACAATACACCTAAAAAGCCCGCTGGAGTTTGCAAAAAAAATAACTAAAGGACTCTCAGACTGTGAGAAAAGATTCTGTGGTCTGATGAAACCAAGATTAAACATTTGGCCTCAATTCTAAGGCTGGGTTCACACGAGCACATTAACGTCCGTAATGGACGGACGTATTTCGGGCGGAAGTCCCAGACCGAACTCAGTGCAGGGAGCCGGGCTCCTAGCATCATAGTTATGTACGATGCTAGGAGTCCCTGCCTCTCCGTGGAACTACTGTCCCGTACTGAAAACATGATTACAGTACGGGACAGTTGTCCCACAGCGAGGCAGGGACTCCTAGCGTCGTATATAACTATGATGCAAGGAGCCCGGCTCCCTGCAGTGTGTTCGCTCCGGGGCTTGCGGCCGAAATACATTTAGTCCTTTACAGACCGAACATGCTCGTGTGAATCCAGCCTAAGCGTCAAGTGTGGAGGAAACCAGGGACTGCTAATCACCTGCCCAATGCCATCCCTACAGTGAAGCATGGTGGTGGCAGCATAATGCCGTGGGGGTGTATTTCAGAGGCTGGGACAGGGCGACTGGTCAGGGTTGGGGGAAAGATGAATGAAATCTGAAAGTACAGAGATATTCTTAATGAAAACCTGATCGAGTGTTTTGGACCTCCGACTGGGGCAAAGGTTCACTTTCTAACAAGACGAGGACGTTAAGCACACAGCCGAGACAACACAAGAGTGGCTTAGGGAAACCTCTGTGAATGTCCTTGAGTGACCCAACCAACGCCCTGACTCTAATGCAGTCAAACATCACTGGAGAGACCTGACTATGGCTGTCCACCGATTGTCCCCATCCATCCTGACAGAGCTTGAGAGGATCTGCAGAGAAGTATGGCAGAAGATCCCCAAATCCCAGTGTACCAACTTTGTGGCATCATAGCCAAGACGACTGGAGGCTGTTATCACTGCTAAAGATGCTTGAACTAAGTACTGAGTAAAGGGTCTGAATACTTATGGCAATGCAATATTTTAGTTTTTCCTTTTCAATAAATTAGCAAAGTGTGTGTGTGTGTGTGTGTGTGTGCGCGTGTGTGTGTGTGTGTTAGTACTGTGCAATTATGTCCTACATCACAATTAATTGAACATGTAACCGCTAACGATTATTTAGACCACCCCCCTTTTGCATACCACGCCCCCTAATTGCATGTTACGCTATTTAATTAATATTTATCCCCTGATCCTGTTGTATACCACTGTCTATAATATACCCCCTGAGCCTGCTGTATACTAGTATACAGGTTTAGAGCCAGGGGGTATATGTGCATCATATATATTATATATGTATACAGCAGCCAGGCTCAGGGGTTACATATATTATATACAGTAGTATACCACTCCACTAACACTTGGCTGAGGCATCTCCTAGTCAGGTTCTTCCAGACTAGTGTGTTCTTATTCTTCAAGGACCTTCTAACCAGCATCAAGAAAAGTATAGAAACATTGAAGAGTAGCAGAATTTATAAGAGACTAATCACAGGCCTGTATCGCATACAGCGCCTGTCGGCGGAGGTGGTCAGGCCGTGTTCTGTGCGCAATGTTAGCTGCCCCTCTGCTGCTGTTGCCGCTCTCCCTCCCCCCCCCCCCCCCCCCCCCCCCCGGACTGTCCCCATGCTTTGTGCTTTATGTAAACAAAGCAGAAATCATGGGGACCGTCCAAGGGGGATGAACGGCAACAGAGAGGAAGCTGACGGAACAAAGCATGGGGAATGAGCGGTTACGGCTGACTAAAACAAAGTATTAGTGGACTAGTTCTAAATAGTGCAGCGTCGGCACTGTGTCGTGAGGGACCACTCATGGCTCAGGCAGGGCTCACCAGGTGATTTGGTGGGTCTTCTTGTGCCTCAGCAGCCAGCCTGCAGCTGCTGTAACTGACTAACCTAAAATGATCCCTGCATGCCATACCTTTAGCGTCCTGGAGGAGTAGCGTCGATGCCGTCACATTAAAGAGGCTCTGTCACCAGATTTTGCAAGCCCTATCTCCTATTGCAGCAGATCGGCGCTGCAATGGAGATAAGAGTAACGTTTTTTTCTTTTTTCTTAAAAACGAGCATTTTTGGCCAAGTTATGACCAATTTTATATTTATGTAAATGAGGCTTTCTAAAGTACAACTGGACGTGTATTATGTGCGTACATCTGGGCGTTTTTACTTCTTTTACTAGCTGGGTGTTGTGTATAGAAGTATCATCCACTTCTCTTCACAACGCCCAGCTTCTGGCAGTGCACAGACACAGCGTGTTCTCGAGAGATCACGCTGTGACGTTACTCACTTCCTGCATCGTGTCGGACGAGCTCCGGTGCCGATGTGTCCTCGCTCGTCCGACACGATGCAGGACCTGGGGCAGGAAGTGAGTGACGTCACAGCGTGATCTCTCGAGAACACGCTGTGTCTGTGCACTGCCAGAAGCTGGGCGTTGTTTAGAGAAGTGGATGACACTTCTATACACAACGCCCAGCTAGTAAAAGTAGTAAAAACGCCCCGATGTAACGAACACAATACACGCCCAGTTGTACTTTTACTGTAAACACGCCCAGTTGTACTTTAGAAAGCCTCATTTACATAAATATAAAAATGGTCATAACTTGGGCAAAAATGCTCGTTTTTAAAAAAAAAACAAAAAACGTTACTCTTATCTCCATTGCAGCGCCGATCTGCTGCAATGGGAGATAGGGGTTGCAAAATCTGGTGACAGAGCCTCTTTAAAGAGGCTCTGTCACCAGATTTTGCAACCCCTATCTGCTATTGCAGCAGATAGGCGCTGCAATGTAGATTACAGTAACGTTTTTATTTTTAAAAAAACGAGCATTTTGTATTTATGCAAATGAGGCTTGCAAAAGTCCAAGTGGGCGTGTTGAAAAGTAAAAGTACAACTGGGCGTGTATTATGTGCGTACATCGGGGCGTTTTTACTACTTTTACTAGCTGGGCGTTCTGACGAGAAGTGTCATCCACTTCTGTTCAGAACACCCAGCTTCTGGCAGTGCAGACACACAGCGTGTTCTCGAGAGATCACGCTGTGACGTCACTCACTTCCTGCCCCAGGTCCTGCATCGTGTCGGCACCAGAAGCTACAGTTGATTCTGCAGCAGCATCGGCGTTTGTAGGTAAGTAGCTATATCGACTTACCTGCAAACGCTGATGCTGCTGCAGAATCAACTGTAGCCTCTAGTGCCGATGTGTCCTCGCTCGTCCGACACGATGCAGGACCTGGGGCAGGAAGTGAGTGACGTCACAGCGTGATCTCTCGAGAACACGCTGTGTCTGCACTGCCAGAAGCTGGGCGTTGTGAAGAGAAGTGGATGATACTTCTCGTCAGAACGCCCAGCTAGTAAAAGAAGTAAAAACGCCCCGATGTACGCACATAATACACGCCCACTTGGACTTTTACTTTAAACACGCCCACTTGGACTTTTGCAAGCCTCATTTGCATAAATACAAAAATGGTCATAACTTGGCCAAAAATGCTCGTTTTTTAAAAAATAAAAACGTTACTGTAATCTACATTGCAGCGCCGATCTGCTGAAATAGCAGATAGGGGTTGCAAAATCTGGTGACAGAGCCTCTTTAAGCCTGCTCTGCCATTGGCTATCCAAAACCTCAGTAACTGTATGCTATCCAATCAGAATCGCTGATATGTTAATCACATATCAGCAATTGTAATTGGATAGCATACAGTTACTGACGGCAGTGGCTGGGCTGTATGCAATAACCGAACAAAACCGAAATATACAAGATGATGTCGGTTATCGTCTCTGAATTTCGGTTTCAGTTATTTTTCGATTAATTGCCCAGCACTAGCGTGTCTGTGTATGTATCTCATTCGCTGTACAGCTCAGCTCAAGCAGGTGCTCTGATGATGAGTGTTGTGTCCAGCACTAGACATGATGCATACGTGACTGAAATAAAACCAGTCGTACTGGGGACTGCGTCATAGTGGTTCAGAGGGGAAGCACATGTGGTCCAGACCTTATGTCTTTTGTATGTTGAACTATTGAGCCATTTACCTGAAGCATGTAGGAGGAAACCTGTACAAACTTAAAGGTGTCATGCGCTTTTAATTTGTGTCTGCTTATTTTTACAATAGGAAATTATCCTTTTTTTTTTTTTTATATATATATAAATGTATTAGAAATTCCACTTCCAAACCTTTCATATAACTGTACAGGAGGCCCCTGTCTCTGCACTGTAGAATGGTATAGCCCACAGATTAGTCCTGTGTAATTTATCCATGTTCTAAATGAAGAGGGCTAAACATTTGTCATATATGACACGCCTACACGCACGCCGTTTTTAGCACTGGGTGCTTTATATTACGGGTAACCGTTTTCTTTCCGGTAGGTCACGTGATTTTCTTTCTGAATCGCCAGTTAGTTTCTCAATGTGAATCTCATAGACTTGCATTGAGAGATCATAGCAGTCGCTGTAGGATTTGGGTGGTCAGAATGGAGTTCATATGAAGTGAAATAAATAAAATAAAGTGTCCATTAAGCAAACACACTGATCACTTCATCACGTTATCCTTAGAGCGCTTCACGTCAGCCATACGACTTTTTACATTCCAACTGCCATTGCCCCGTGCAGTTGTCACATATATAAACGTTGGCAGCGTGGAACAGGCTTTAAAGGGGTTTTCCCATTAGACATTTATGACCTATCCACAGGATATGTAAAAAATGCGGGTCCCACATATATATGTCCAGAATTATTTGGACAGTGACACGTTTCGGCATTTTAGCTGTTTACCAAAACATATTTTAATATACAGTTGTATAATCAATATGGGCTTAAAGTGCAGACTCCGCTTTAATTTGAGGATATTCACATCCTAATTTGAGGAAGGGTTTAGGAATTACAGCTCTTTAATATATAGCTGCCTAGGGCTGGGCAATTATGCTCTAAATCAAAATCCCGATTAATTGCACATGTAACCTCGATTACAATTAATTACTGATTATTTAGGTCACGCCCCATTTCTACATGCCACACCCCCTATTTTGCATACCACGCCACAGAATTTTGGTTATTTCTTGATTAATTAACCAGCCCTACCACTTCGTTCAGACAACAAGGTCGGGTGATGGGTGTGCAGATGCTCAACTATTAAAGGGAATGTGTCGCTAGAAATTATTATTATTTTTTTAGTTAAACAGTATATACATGATTACACATTGTTTTAATTTTTTCACAAGTCAGGAAATATTATAAATTAGATTCTAATTTATAACATTTCCATGTGCTGGTCACTAGAGGGAGCAATTCCCAAAATTGCAGCATTGGCATGTGGTAAAGCAACCTCATTCCGTTATGCTGCAAAATTGGAGAAGACACACTCGCTCTACTGTGCTCAAACAATCCCCCCCTCCTTTATCCTGGCTAGTGCCAGGAGAAAAAAGGGGGTTGAATGTTCAAACCTCCTACACTGTGTGCTGCCATTTTTTGAGCGAATGCACAGTGTAGGAGGGATTAGATACAGTGGTAATCACACAGTATAACACAAACATAACTTACCTGCTCCTGCCGCCTCCGCTCCTAGTCCTTGCTTCTGAACATATGGACGGAAGCCGCGACCGGAAGTAGTCATCTTGCTGTCCGGACACGGCTTCCGGTCCACATGAAAATAGCACCGGATGTCGCTCGGCCGAAGACCTTTCTTTTGGACTGTGTGGGAGCGGCGCATGCGCCGTTCCCACACAGACGGCGTACGCTATAGTGAATGGAACGGCTCCTGTTTGCATTCACTATGGGGATGTATGTGTCGTTAATCGACACATACAGAGATGAAAAAAAAATGGCAGCCCCCGTAGTGAAGTAAAAGTTAGAAAAAAGAAAAAAGTACAACGCAAAAATACAAATAAAATTTATTTTAATAACATACTAAAAGCAAAACATAAATTATTTTTTTTTCGTGACACCTTCCCTTTAAAGGGCAACTAGGCGTTTAATAATCTTCTGATATGTTATAGTGACATGTCAGAAGTTTTGATTGGTTGGGGTTCGGGCACTAAGACCCACACCAATCGCTAAAATGACACAGCTGAAGCCTTCAGCCGCTTTGTCTGTTTTGGCTTTTTCCGGAAATAAACGTACGGGATCATAGACTTTCTATTTAGCCCGTACTCAAATACATTAATTTCCAGAAAAAGACACAAAGCGGCTGAGCGCTTCAGCTGTCATTTTAGCGATTGGTGGGGGTCTCTGTGCTCGGACCCCCACCAATCTAAACTTCTGACATGTCACTATGACATGTCAGAAGTTTGTTAAACGTTGAGTTACACTTTAAAGCTGGCCCATTTTTTCTAATGAGCGTGCATATCTTTGCGATTGTAAAATATTTGAAGGAAACACCACAGGTGAATTATTTATGGTTATGTATTTAATATTTCGAACAATTGAAATCAAAGTATACATTGCTTGATGTCTTATGTTAGGTGTCTCATCCGTTGCCTTATAAACAAGGTCACATTTCTTCAAGGTCAAACCCACAACGGCCATATATACAGACCGGCGGCTGTTATATATGTATGTTATTATGAGTCTGCTGTATACTACTGTATATAATATGCCCCCTGAGCCTGCTGTATACTACTAGGATACAGAAGGTTTAGTGTCAGGGGGTATACATTGTGTGTGTGTAAAAAAAAAAAAAAATATATATATATATATACGCACACGCTCAGGGGGTATATATTATATACAGAAATATACCATTCCGCTAACACTTGGCTGAGGCATCTCGGTGCACAATTCTCCCCCTGCTCTATGCTGCTATTGCCGCTCAGTCCCTCTGGATGGTCCACATGCTTTCTACCTTGTTTAACAAAGCAGAAAGAATGCGGACCGTCTGGGGTAAGAGTGGTGACGGCCGGTAGGAGGAGGGATGAGCGGCGGCGGCTGACCAAAACAAAGTGTTCGTGGACTAACTGTAAATAGTGCAGCGACTGCACTGCTGGCCGTTGCTCGTGTGGGGGGGGGGGGGTACCACTCTTGGCTCAGGCAGGTCCCACCGGGTGATTTGTCGTGTCTGTTTGTTCCAGTATTCGTTTGTGCCTGTACACCTGCCGTAACTGACTGAGCTCATATGATCCCTGCACTCCAGGCAGTCATACCTTCTGCGTTCTGGGGGAGTAGCGTCCCTGCCGTCAAGCCTGCTCTGCCATTGGCTATCTCAAACGTCAGGAACTGTATGCTATCCAATCACTGATATGTGAATCGCATATCAGCAATTCTAATTGGATAGAATACAGTTACTGATGGCATTGGCTGGGCTGCATGTAATAACTGAACCGAAAAAACTGAAATGTGATGAGGAAGTCTGTTATCTGCGCTAAATTTCGGTTATTTTTTTATTAATTGCCCAGCCCTATAACTGCCTCTTTTTCAAGGGACCAAAAGTAATTGGACAATTATCTCAAAAGCTATTTAATGGGCTGCATGGGCTACTCCCTCAATAATCCGTCATCAATTAAGCAGGTAAAAGGTCTGGAGTTGATTCCAGGTGTGGCATTTGGAAGCTGTTGCTGTGAACCCACAACATGAGGTCAAAGGAGCTGTCAATGCAAGTGAAACAGACCATCGTTAGGCTGAAAAAAAATGAAGAAATCCATCAGAGATTGCAGAACTGTTAGGAGTGGCCAAATCAACAGTTTGGTATATTCTTGATAAAAAAAAAAAAAAGAGCGCACTGGTGATCTCGTGAACTCCAGAAGACCTGGACGTCCACAGAAGACAACAGTGGTGGATAATTCGCAGAAACCTTTCCATGGTGAAGAAAAACCCCTTCACATCTACCCAAGTGAAGAACACTGTCCTGGAAGTAGGTGTATCAGTATCTAAGTCTATCATAAAGAGAAGACATCATGAGAGCAAATACAGGGGGTTCACCACAAGGTGCAAACCATTAATCAGCCTCAAAAATAGAAAGGCAAGATTAGACTTTGCCAAACAACATCTAAAGAAGCTAGCCCAGTTCTGGAACATCATTCTTTGGACAGATGAAACTAAGATCAATCAACCTGTACTAGAATGATGGTAGGAAGAAAGTATGGAGAAGGCTTGGAACGGCTCATGATAGTCTGTAAAACATGGTGGGGGCAGTGTGATGGCATGGGCATGCATGGCTGCCAAAGGCACTGGGTCACTGGTGTTTATTGATGATGTGACTGAAGACAGAAGCAGCCGGATGAATTCTGAAGTGTTCAGGGATTTACTTTCTGCTCAGAACTCCATTCAGATTTGATTCTGCTCTGAATGTATTGCAAGGCAGTTGTGCCAACCAAGAAGCCATAAGTGATCTGAAGTTGCCTTCTGAGGAGAGACATTCACAGTACAGATGTCCGGTGGGGCATGGTGTCTTGGAGGCAGTGTTTGGCTGCCTGCCGACTTATTGGCAATTTGGAAGGGGCACAGATAGCCGCAAGTAGGTGTCTACATATGAGTGTTACTTTGCTAATTTCTTGTGCTAGCTCTGACTTGATTTCTATTCAATAGTTTTTTATTAAAGTTTTTCAGATACATATAAAACAAAAGATTAGACATCGAAAACTGTATCATCCCATAACATTGGTATATGACATGTATTGATAGTACAGCAAATATAGTGACGTGTTCTCTTTAATCAAAGTACATACATATTCCTCAGGTAAATCAGTGTTGTTGTTAGCAGATGTGAGATGACATAAACATAAATATCAAATAAACAACGCATAACCAATATTTGCTAGCAGAACCAATCTCACAATTCTGACTTGATTTCTAGTCAGCTTGTCGGTCTTCAATACATTAGGTTTAGGGCTTTTAACAAAACCTTACATTCAATAATTGACAGCCTTCCCTGTGTATATACGGATATAGCTGTATATCACCGAGAAGAACCGACCACTGCACTCCGGCTCAGTTAGCAGCAATTTTAAATCAAGTTATCATTAATTTTTTACCACAAGACTAAATATCAATCTGCTCTATAACCTGCTGATGAAGAAGGGTCCTGTTTGATGTGACAGGTTTTCTATAATCTTGGCATAGACTGTCAGGTGAGGGCTTTCCTGCTGGATTCTTCCATAAACCTGTACACTCACACCTTTCAGTAATGCTTGTTTTTCTCCATAAGGCCTGATTCACATGAACGTGTTAAACGTCCGTGGGGCGGCCGTTGAAACAGCGGCCGTCCCACGGACCTATATAATTCAATGTGGCCGTTCACACAGCCGTTGTTTCATCGGACCATGTGAAGTGTCCGTGGGAAAATAGGACATGTCCTGTCTTTTCACGCATCACTCAGCCCTCCATAGACATCATGTCCTGCAGCGCTGAGCACGGATGAACCTCGGACATGAAAAACTGCAGTTTTTCACGTCCGAGATGCGCAGCACTCGTGTGAATCGGGCCTAAGGGACAGGGTGATAAGCAGCTACTAGACTTTTCTGGGTCACTTTGGGGGGAAATTTATTAAAGCCCTGTCACCAGTATTCCGGCGTAAAAACAAAACGAAAAACTTTGCACATTTTTTTTTCTCTTTTTTTTGACTTCGCATAAGGCCAGGGCAAAACCGTGGCTCGACAAATTAATTATAATTTATGCCAGAAACTGGCGTATTATAAATTACTACCGAATTCACACATAGATTTCACCTTGTGATGCACGCCCAGCCGAACATGCGCCACATTTATTAAGAGGCATGCACTTCTTAATTTGGCGCTTATTGCTGACCGCTATGAAACGCCATTCTAAGTAAATCTTCCCTTTTCTCTCTTGGGGAAACAAGCATTGGGCACATTTAGGCCACATTCACATTTGATTTTCATCCATTGCAATTCAAGAGGTAAAATCCGGTGTTCATGAGGTACATGCAGGTTTTAAAGCCATGTTCGTGTGCAGTGCACATTTTCCACTAAGTAAAAGGCATTAAAATCTAACTGTCTGACCATTGGGCAGAAACCATAGACATGAAATTGTCAGCCGATCCCGCTGAAATCTATAGGATCCAGATGCAAGCGTCTCATGTCTATGATGAGCTTTGGAAATGATCTGTCTCCTAGATTTACTGCATGAGTCCTAAAAAATAATCCACATGGCACCCTATTACACAAGCCACACTAATTGTAAAGCTATAGGTCTTCAAAATCTGCTAACTACCCCTATGTAAACCTTTCTGAAAGTGATTTTTATTAAAGAAAAAAACTCAGTGTGATTTGTGCAACTTTCAATTTTTCGTTTTTATTAAAATTATTTTCAATCCCCTCCCCCCCCAGACAGCAAGCAGGCAGGACATGGTGCAACTATCTAAAATACACTCTGCCCCAATTCTGCGCCTCAGGGCAGCAGTGGTGCAGATAAAAAAAAATGATATTGATAAAACGAAGGATGGCTGGCTGGCCATACACATAACGGTAAAGCCACACGGTGCAGCCACGTGGCTTGTATGTTGCGTTCTTAAACCCCTGCAAGTCACTTTTCAATAGAAGTCAATGGTGAAATGTTTGTTATGGACAGACTGCTGTTATTATATTACAATGTGTTTTTTGTGCGGTTGACCGCGTCTTCATAATGTCCAACTGCATGCAGTTAATGACCGCGCTACAAAAGTTGTTGCTGAACTGCTTGCGTTTTTGCTAACCGTTCTGCAATTCAATGTAATGAAATATATACAATAGTTCATTACAAGCACCTAACAAACTTCAACACCAGTGAAAACGATGTCCATAAACTGTGCTAAAAAAAACCCGCAACAGAACTGTAGAATTAGGGTATGTTCACACGCTGAGAGGCAGTTACGTGTGAAAAGACAGACTGTTAACAGCTGCCTCGTTTCACACGTAAAAGCTCCTCCTCGTAATTTACGAGGCGTCTGAGACGCTCGTAAACCTTGAGCAGTGCTTCATTGATTGCAATGAAGAACGGCTCAAATTACGTGGCAAAGAAGTGCCCTGCACTTCTTTGCCGAGGCAGTAAATTTACGGGTCGTCGTTTGACAGCTGTCAAACGACGACTCGTAAATAACAGGTCGTCTGCACAGTACGTCGGCAAACCCATTCAAATGAATGGGCAGATGTTTGCCGACGTATTGCAGCCCTATTTTCAGACGTAAAACGAGGCATAATACGCCTCGTATACGTCTGAAATTTGGCCGTGTGAACATACCCATACAGAGACAAACCACGCATGCAGTTGACCGCATGCGGTTTTCAAACGCATCAAAACCGCGTCAACGACGCACCGTGTGGCCTTACCCTAAGACCTTTCTACCATTAACGGTAAAATTTTAGTTTTCCATAATGGTTTCCTTAAAATTGCCCTTTGGTCCTATCTAGCTCCTCTCACCCCAGTGATCAGCTCTTATCACCAGTGCTGCAGGGGAAATGTAGCATGCCGGCCATCCAAATGTATAGCTGTCTGTGTAATGCAAGGATGCTCCGGGTCCGCCAAGTGTAGAGTGTTCTGTCTTGGTCACATGATATCACGATTATCACATAACTACAGAGGTTGGGGCACAAAATACATGAGCTATGTATGGTTAAAAGTTTTTTAGATTTTTTTATTTTGCCAGCAGCCAAGTGGGATTAACATCAGTCATAATAGTAGAAGAATAAGAGCACGGAAGCCGCACTCAAAGAAAAAATGTGAAGTTTATTCACCCAACAGATCCGACGTTTCACTTCCTCAATGGAAGCATTTTCAAGCAAACAGTGATAGTAACACACCGGTATAAATACAGAGAACATAGTTCAGTGAACAAAGGTTATAATTAATAGCAATTTATACAAAATTTATAAAAAACGCACAATGTAACAGTGTGACCACGTACAAAAAGACATATGATTTAGGAGTCCAAATAGGACATTCAGTGTTCAAAATGTAAACCTTTTTATCTCCACCCTGTACATGTAAACACGTGTATATCGTAAATTGGGTGTAAATAGTGATAAATAATAAAACTTAAAAACAGCTGACACTCACCACGCTAAGTTAATCGAAACCTCCTGGACTGAATGACTCATGTACTGATTACTTGAATCTCTGCGTTTCATACGCCCATTTGCGCATGCCCACTTCCTAGCTGTCTATTGGGTAAGGCCATCATCGTGTACTGTGGTTGCTATGGCAAAGCACAACATCATGGTGTCTCGTATAAACACAGCAGCTAAAGAGGCCGTTCCAGCCGCACAATCGCTTACAGGTAAATGCGCTGTGTCACCATTTTGCTTCAGGGCAAATTGCGATTTATATACCGACTATGTGAATCTAATCATATAAAGGTTACATACGAATCAGGGATAGTGTATTCCGCTCTGTCATTAGATCATATGTAAGGGATTAAAATCCATATTAGATTCCAAAGGTCGCAGCTAGAATTAAGACATTGTGTCCCTAGAGACAAAAAGATACCCCACATATAGAAATGCGGGAAACTCAAGTCTCAATCCCCACTCAACCGATGTGCTGATCTATAATCAACAGACTGGTCTAAGGTGAAGATCATTCCGGGACCCCAAATTGTAAAAGCAAAACCAGTGTCATAGAAAACAAGGAATCTTCCATCCAGAACACATATCCCTAATTCAAAGGGCCAGGGGATCCAAAATTATCCCAACTACCATTTAAACGTATTCAAAATATTAAAAACGTATTGAGGTTGTGCTAAGTCAGAGCAACCCTATAGAGTACACGAAAAAATCAAAACTAAGAAAAAATGTGTTTATTTAATAGCCATCATAAAGACAGAGAGAATTATTTACCACCAGCGTTCAGTCTTTCTGGGTTCAAATGGTGAGTGTCCGTATATATCACAAATCAGACTTCATTCTATTAAAGAAAGAAGAATTTAATTATTAAATATAAATCTGTTACAGTATAATAATTGCTCTCCAACCCAAACACCACGAGCTGTTAAGAATGTTGAACGAATCGTGAACAGGTATCACAAGGCAAGGGAACAATTCCTCAAAGGACAAAACAGTCTGAAACAAGAAGAGACTAAATATGTATGACAGATAAAGACCCAAAAATAAAATCCAGGGTCGTTATATAAATACATTTAGAGGATAATCAATATTGAGCCCACACAGGTGTAATGAATTCAGTTTATTGATGCAATAAACTTCTCGTTTTTTAACCTCTTCACGCGCTGCTCCGCAATAGTACGTCCTGCACAGGGCTTGCTTCCCGCATCCAGACGTACTATTGCGGAGTAGTTCCCAGCGCACACTGTCCTAACGGACAGTGTCCGGGAACCGGGAGGTAAGCTGTACCCGACAGCTGACACTCCAGTCTTGCCGGTCAGCGGACCATCGCCGCTGATTTCGGCAATTAACCCCATAAATGCGGCGACAGATAGCCGTCGCCGCATTTAAGGGGTTTGAAGCACATCGGCAGCCCCCACGAAGTGATCGTGGGGGCTACCGATGCTTGTCATGGCAATCGGAGGTCAGACAATGACCTCCGGGTTGCCATATACGGAAGCCTCGGAAGAGCAGCCTCCGCCGGTCCTCCGAGGCTTCCTGTCAGTGTGACTGACGTCACAATGACAGCTGGAATGCATTACACTACGTGTGTAGTGTAATGTATTCCAGCAGCGATCAGAGCTGCAAGTCTAAGTGTCCCCTAGTGGGACAAGTGAAAAAAGTAATAAAAATGTTTTAAAAAAGTGTAAAAATAAAAGTTAGAAATTATATAAACAAGCACTGCATTTTTTTCCTATAATAAGTCTTTCATTATAGTAAAAAAATGAACACGTTAAAAAAAAGTACACATATCTGACCCCAACTATAAAACTGTAATGTTATTTTTCCCGCACTATGAACACCCCAAAAAAATCTATAAAAAACTACACCAGAATCGCTATTTTTTGTTCACCACCCCTCCCAAAATAGAGAATAAAAAGTGATCAAAAAGTCACATGTACCCGAAAATAGTACCGATAAAAACTACAACCCGTCCCGCAAAATACAAGCCCTTACACAGCTTTTTTGACTGAAAAATAAAAAAGTTACGGCTCTCAGAATACGGTGACACAGAAAATAAATTATTTTATAAAAAAGTTTTTTTTGCGCAAACGCTGCAAAACATGAAAAAACCTATACACATATGGTATCGCCGTAATCGTATCGACCTTCAGAATAAAGTAAAATCGTCATTTATAGTGCACGTTGAACGCTACTAAAAAACATTGTCAGAATTGCTTGCTTTTGGTCACCCGGCTTGCAAAAAATTTTAATAAAGTGATCAAAAAAATCGCATATACCCCAAAATGGTACCAATGAAAAGTACAGATTGTCCTGCAACAAATAAGCCCTCACACGGCTCCGGTGGTGAAAAAATAAAGAAGTTCTGGCTCTCAGAATATGGCGATGCAAAATGTGCAGTGTTTTCTAAAAGCGGATTACATCCGACACCGTTTATCAGTGCGACAGTGGCCACACATCTATGAATTATTATTTATTTACCGCATTATTATACCCTCTTATTATGCCCTGATGTTCTCCGCACAGATTACATATACCCCCACATTATAAACTGAAATACCAGCGAAACCCAAAACAGAAAAACTACCAAGCAAAATGGCGCTCCCTCCCTTCTGAGCCCTGCAGCGTGCCCGAACAGCAGTTTGCGCCCACATATATGGCATCGCCATACCCGGGAAAACACCTTGAACGTCTTAGGAGGTATGTCTTCAGTGGCACAACTGGGCACAACATATTATGCACTAAAATGGAATATCAGTGGGAAATTGCAATATTCACACCATCCGCTGTGCATTAACCCCTTTGCGCACTATGACGTCATGGTGCGGGGGTTGATGTATGGAGCGGGCTCACGTGCAGAGCCCGCTCCATACGCTGCGGGTGTCGGCTGTGTATTACAGCTGATACCCTGGACTAACGGACAGGAACAGCGATCGCTCTGTTACAGGAGTCTGTAAAAATAACAATATACTGCAATACGTTAGTATTTCAGCATATTGTACCCGCGATCCAATGATAGCGGGTACAAGTCCCCTAAGGGGACCAATAAAATGTGTAGAAGAATTAAAGTTATTAGTAGTGAGACAGAAAAAAGTTTAAAGTTAAAAAAAACAAAAACCTTTTCACATTTTTCTTCTAAAGTAATGTAAAAAAATAAACAGAATTGTTATCGCTACGTCCGGAAAAGGCCGAACTATCACAATATACCATTACTTTAACTCGCACGGTGAACACCGTAAAAAACGTAAATAATTTAAACCGACAAAGTTGCTGTAGTTTTAGTTTTTACTGCATGGCGAAAGCTGTAAAAACGAAAACACAGATTTTTTTTTTTTCCCAGTACATTTTATGGCACTTTAAATGATATCAATAGAAACTACAATTCCTCCCGCAAGAAATAAGCCTTCACATCACTCTACTGAAAAAGAAAAAAGTTATGGCTCTTGGAAGGCGGGGAGTGAAAAACGAAAATAAGAAAGCAAAAAATGGATCAGTCCTGAAAGGGTTAATTCATTTCTAATGAAAAAAATGTATGACCACATGTGGGATACTTCCGTACCCGAAATAGCTTTACAAAAATTGTTTGTTTATTTCTCCTTTATCCCTTGTGAAAATGAGAAAATTCAACATTTTAGTGGAAAAAAAATTGTGATATTAATTTTCTCCGCCTAATTCGAATAAATTCTGCAAAAGACCCGTGGTGTCTAAATGCTCACTATCCCCTAGAAAAATTCCTTGAGGGGCGTTTCCAAAATGGGGTAACTTGGGGGGGTTTCCACTATTTTGGTCCCTCCAGGGTGTTGCAAAGGCGTCATGGCACTGAAAAACAATCCAGCAAAATCCGTGCTCCAAAATCCAAATGGCGCTACTTCCCTTCTGAGCACTGCCATGGGTCCAATCAGCAGTTTATTACCACATATGGGGTATTGCCGTAATCAGGAGAAAATGCTTTACAGATTTGGTTCTTTTTTTTCTTTATTCCTTGTAAAAATTACAAATTTCTATGTTTTTTCATTTTTACTAATTCCAATATATTTAGCGCAAAACCTGTGTGGTCAAAATGATAACTATACCCCTAGATAAATTCCTTGATAGGTGTAGTTTCCAAAATGGGGTCACTTTTGGAGGGTTTCCCCTGTTTTGGACTCTCCAGGGCGTTGCAAACGCGACATGGCACCAAAAACCAATCCAGCAAAACCCATGCTCCAAAATCCATATGGTGCTTCTTCCCTTCTGAGCCCTGCTGTGGGTCCAATCAGCAGTTTGTTACCAAATATGGGATATTGCCATAATCGGGAGACATTGCTTTACATATGTTGGGGTGCATTTTCTTTATTATTTCTTGTAAATATTACAAATTTCTATGTTTTTTCAGAAAAAAAGTAGATTTTCATATTTACAGACTAATTCTAATAAATTTTGCAAAAAACTTGTGTGGTCAAAATGCTAACTGTACTCCTAGATCAATTCCTTGAGGGGTGTAGTTTCCAAAATGGGGTCACTTTTTGGGTGTTTCCACTGTTTTGGCACCACATGACCTCTTCAAACCTGACAAGGTGCCTAAAATATATTTTTAAAAAAAGGAGGCCCAAAATCCTCTAGGTGCTCCTTTGATTCTGAGGCCGGTGCTTCAGTCCATTATCGCACTAGGGCCACATGTGGGATGTTTCTAAAAACTGCAGAATCCGGGGAATAAATATTGAGTTGCATTTCTCTGGTAAAACCTCAAATTAATTTCGGCAAAAAAAATAAAATTTGTAAATTTCACCTCTACTTTGCTTTAATTCCTGTGAAACGCCTAAAGGGTTAAAACACTTTGTGAATACTGATTAGAATACCTTGAGGGAGCAGTTTTTAAAATGGTGTGACTTCTGGGGATTTTCTAATATATAAGGCCATCAAAGCCACCTCAGAACTGAACTGGTCCCTGAAAAAATGGCCTTTTGAAATTTTCTAGAAAATATGAGAAATTGCTGCTAAAGTTCTAAGCCTTGTAACGTCCTAGAAAAATAAAAGGACGTTCAAAAAAACGGTGCAAACATAAAGTAGACATATGGGAAATGTTAACTAGTAACTATTTTGTGTCGTATTACTATCTGTTTTACAAGCAGATACGTTTACATTTAGAAAAATGCAAATTTTTGCAAATTTTTTCTAAACTGTGGTGTTTTTCAGAAATGAATACCAAAATTATCGAAAAAAAAATTTCACTAACAAAGTACAACATGTCACGAGAAAACAATCTCAGAATCGCTTGGATAGGTAAAAGCATTCCAACGTTATTACCACATAAAGTAACACATGTCAGATTTGAAAAAATCGGCTGGGTCCTGAAGGCCAAAACAGGCTGGGTCCTGAAGGGGTTAAGGATCAATTCCCTGTTACCTCCGCGCTTCAGAGGAGGGACCCTGTCAAGTATGGTAAACCGGAGTTGTTGTACAATGTGTCCCATCTCCATGAAGTGTCGCGGCACAGGGAATTCAACTTTTTTCGTGCGTATGCTCGAAATATGGTTATTTAACCTTAATCTGCACTCCGCTGTAGTTTCGCCCACATAAATTAAATGACACGGGCACTGTGTAATACATATATGACAAAATCGCTTCTACAAGTGTAGTATGATTTAATGTTATATGCTTTTCCCATGGTGAGATGTATACAGACATTACCTTTTGAGCATGATAGCACAACTATCGCATGACATACAGGGGAAACAACCCCTACGTGTCACATCTGGATGTGCACCCCTTTTCAGACTACTTTTTTTACAGACATCCGTCATAAGTCTGTCCCGAAGATTACGGGGTCTTCTATATGAGAATAATGGAGGGGACTGAAATTCTCTTACCCCATCGTAATAATTCCCAAGAATTCTCCAATGTCTTTTTAATGATCTTTGCTACATTGGGGCTACACACACTATAGGTTGAAACCATAGGAAGTCTAGCATTCTTGTTTCTGATCCTATCTCTAAATTTCCATACCATTTTGTTAAGGTGATCATCCACAATTCGTTTCACCCTTAATAGTTGACTATATGGAAGGGATTTAATCATTCCCTTGGGGTGATGACTATTAAAACTCAGCAGGTTATTACAATCTGTCTGTTTAATATGCAAATCCGTCACTAGTCTGTGATCTTCAATACTGAAAAAGGTGTCGAGAAATTGAATGTGAGTACAGGAGGCCACCATCGTGAATTTTATATCAGAATCAATATGATTCAAAGAACAAATCGAGACCTGGTAGATCTCCAGTCCAAATGAGGAAGATGTCATCTATGTATCGCCACCACCCCAAAACCGAAATGAAGTGGTGGGATACATAGATCGACACCTCCTCCATTTCAGCCATGACAATGTTGGCATACGTAGGGGCCACATTCGACCCCATGGCCGTGCCTCTGAGTTGTATGTAATGCTCCTCATTAAATAGAAAGTGATTACAGGTCAATACAATATCCAGAAGGCCCATCAGAAACTCCCTACACAATTGACAATACAGTGCCCCCCCCCCCCCCCCCCCCAGTGCTTTCTCTATACTTCTCATACCTCTTCCATGATTTATGGAGGTATATAAGCTGGTCACATCAAAAGAGACCAGCGTTGCTCCCATAGGAAAATTTAAGATCTTTAATCTTAGCCCAAAAAATCTGATGTGTCTCTAATGTATGATTTCGCAGATGTAGCATGTTCCCTCAAGATCTTATCCAAAAAAAATGGCCAAAGGGCTCAGTAACGAATCTCTCCCTGAGACTATAGGTCTCCCTGGGGTGTCTAACACTTTTGTGAATTTTCGGCAAGCAGTATAACATTGGGGTTATGGGAAATAATTGTGTCAAAAAGGAGTTCAAATCCTTGTCAATCATATCAGTGGCATAAGCATTGTCCACCAATATCCTAATACGTTTTTGTATGTCTTGCATAGGATTAGAAGGAACCTTTTGATATACCTCAGCGTCGCCTAACTGTCTGTATATTTCATTTAAATATAGAGTACGGTCCATAACGACCGCTCCCCCTTTATCAGCGGGTTTTATAATCAGGTCGTCATTATGGACCAAACCTTCAAGGGCCAATTTTTCCCTAATAGAGAAATTATGTGGAATATCCAGAGCGACAATCATGTTTATAATCTCCAATATCCTTCAATACAGAGGAAATAAATGTTTCAACCACCTGCATATTTGTCGGTGGCTGAAAACTACTCTTAGGCCCCATGCACACGAAAGTGTTTTTGCGGCCGCAATTCCCCCGAAAATCCACGGGAGAATTGCGGCCCCATTCTTTTCTATGCACGACCGTAGTTTTTACGGTCCGTGCATGGCCCGGGAACCCGCACCGCAGAAAGAACGGGCATGTCCTATTACGGACATCTTCTGCGGTCCGGGCTCATTGAAAACATGTGCATGTCGTACGATTTGCGGGCGGCCCGCGGCTGACAGTCCGCAGCCGCCCGACCCTAAAATCACGGCCGTGCACACGGCTACGGTCGTGTGCATGAGGCCTTATTAAACAAACCCCACTGTTTGAGACATAGTTCACAACTCCTCTCTGTAGTTCCACTGACTGATATTGGCTGCTGAGAAAACCATGTCTTCAATCTAATTGCTCTAAAAAAATTATTTAGATCTACATCTAGTTGTAACCAGTCCACATTCTCAATAGGGCAAAAAGATAACCCTTTACATAAAATGGACAATTAATCCGCAGACAAAGCATAGCTAGATATATTACTACTGATCGGTGGTGAGAAGTTTCCTCTTCTTGATTTGTGAGGTTGCTCTCAACTGTTTCACATTCCCTTATTTTTGGATCATCTATGGTAACGTCTCTCTCCCCTCCTACTCCGATGTTGCTTGTTCCTGGAGTTGTTGATACTTCCTCTAAAAAAAAAACTCCTGTGTATAGGGGTCTTTGTTCCTGGGGTGCCTTGTTTTGGGGTCTCTCCGTGTGGGTTTCTTGTATTGTGGTTGATCCCCCTTCCAATTGTATATTCTCCCTGTAGCATAGTCATGCCTGTCCCGGAACCATTTGACGTTTCACTTCCTCCTGTTCACATTGGAATTTCTGTAGAATGCCTTTAAATTTCTCACAGTAGGTAGAGTGTTCCTCACTCCCCATAAGTGTACTCCAATTTCTCTTCAAATTCCAATTTTTTGAGTCTGCAGGTCTCGATCTCCCTCTGCAGAAACTCTATGTAAAATCACATCCAGCGCATATTTATTGGACGGTCCTTCCAGTACAGAAATCCGAGTTATTGGGAAACAAATTGGGCTTCAAGTGTGATCGTGAACCTCGAGGAATAATCTGGTGTCTATAGTATTCACCCAGAATCGATAAATGTAGTCCTCAAGTTGATCTCCTTGATTCAAATTCCAAACCTCGTTTGACATCGACTTTTGCCAGAATCCCCAGGAAAGTCCCATCTCCCAATGAACCGTTCAGGATCCTATCCACATCCTCCGTGGTATAGGAAAAAGTGTTGGGTGAAGCATTCAAAGCCTCAGAGGGCTCCATATTGATACACGTGCTAAGTCTCCTTGTCAAAAATATCCAAAATCATAGAGCAGGTACGAACAGCACTAGTGTAAAATACCAAATGAATGGTCGGTGACAAGCTTCAAATAGTAGGAGTGACTTCTCCCCATATGATATATAACAGAAGAATAAGAGCACGGAAGCAGCATTCAAAGAAAAAATGTGAAGTGTATTCACCCAACAGATGCAACGTTTCACTTCCTCAAGGGAAGCATTTTCAAGCAAACAGTGATAGTAACACACCGGTATAAATCCAGAGAACATAGTTCAGTGAACAAAGGTTATAATTAATAGCAATTTATACAAAATCTATAAAAAAACGCACAATGTAACAGTGTGACCACGTACAAAAAGACATATAAGAAGACATTATTCTTCTGTTTTATATATCATATGGGGAGAAGTCACTCCTACTATTTGAAGCTTAGCACCGACCATTCATTTGGTATTTTACACTAGTTCTGCTCCTACCTGCTCTACGATTTTAGTCATAATAGTATATTTACACCATTGACTAATGCGGTTTTTTTCATTGATCGAACCATTTTCAGTATTTGTACTGGTATAAGAAAAAAACAAACGAAGACCTTATGCACACCACATTCGTTGTATACGCCGGACGTAAACGTAGATTGATTGAGTGTATAATTGGAGAAGTTCATGATGCCGTAGGGCTGGGCAATTATGAACTAAATCAAAATCACGATTAATTGAACGTGTAACCCCGATTACGATTATTGAAGATTTAGGCCACACTCATTTTTGCATGCCATGCCCCCTATTTACATGCTACGCCATAGTTTAAACAGGGAAAAAATTATTGATAAAACCGGGATTCGCAAGATGATTATTTTAATTGCGCAGAATTTCAATTTTGATTTATTTTTCGATTACTTGCCCAGCACCACTCCCAACACATTTACAACTGCAGAGGCGAATCCGGCAGGGTTAGGCTTGCGTAAACAGCTTAGTTTTCTGTGCTACTCTGTTTCTGTAAACTTCCATAGAGTTGAATGGGTGTTACGGAAACAGCGTAGCATAGTGACACAGCCCACGCAGAATAGTGTCCCCATAGCTGCCCCCACACAGAATAATGCCCCTACAGTGCCTCCCCACACAGTATAACGCCCCTGTAGCTGTCCCAATCCCACCCTCCACCTACGGTATTACGCCCTCGTAGCTGCCCCCCACATCCAGTATAATACACCCATAGTGCCTAATAAAAAAAAAAAAAATTACTCGCCAAACCCTGTGTCCACGATGAGTGGTGGAAACCCCTCTGCTCCTCCTGTCTGCGCAGTGTGTGGCGCGGTGCAGACAGGTGCGATGTCCCTGCATCGTGTCTGTCTCTGCTGAGCTGCTCACACTCGACGTTACACAGTGAATGCTGGAACAGGGAGCTGTCGGTTCCTTTCTCCAGCATTGGATTAGGCGCCATGCAGACGGCCGTAATTTTCATCCGCCGCTAGTACGGTCCTATTCATTTTTATTGCCCACTCACGCCTTCCCGTATGTTTACGGGAAAGTGTCCGGGCCGTATAATATACCCGCAAAAATAGAGCATGTCCTATTTTTTTATTTTATGGACAGTGCTACCATACTTTAGAATGGGAGCACAGCCCGCAAATGCGGGTGACTGACCTCTGACTGCCGCGCCCATAATCACCGGCCATTTGCCAGGGCCTTAAACTGTATCTGCGTCCTGAGGACGCAGATACAGTTGAAACCAGGACATGCCACTGATGTGGGGCCGAAGGCAACCGCCCCCTCCCCCTGCTTGCTACATCTCTGATACATGTGATGCAATAAATCCTTCAGACTTGTGTATCAGTGTGCTGCCAGGATCCAGAATTATACGGCACATCACCAGGCACAAGCGTTTCAGCCCGGACAATCGCGTTACAGCATAATAAAGATTGCTTTGTTGCGGGTGTGTACTACATTGGTATCTGAAGTATCCACAGCTATTTTGCATCTAGAGTTTGCGGTCACACATTTAACATATTTATACACAATGGCTTCTCTTATGTAGCTTTCTTGTTTGCCAAATGTCAAAGGGATAATCGGTCTGAAGCTTGGCATTCCCCCATGAAATATTGTGCCACTTTTTAAATAACGCTATAATAACTTGTACAGTTGTGCTCTTGATTTCTTAGGATAGTTTTCATACCAATATTAAATTATATTCTATTCCTCATATGTGAGTGAAGAGGAACTGCACATGATAGCCATTTATTATGGCCGCAGTATCGCAGACAAGGCCGTAAATGTATCCTTTCAGTTCCTGCACTGGTGCCTAAGGCCAACTGACCGGACTGAAGTCAATGGGGACAAGCAGAGCAGAAATACAAAGGGCTGCAGTAAATAATGGCTACATTATGTCTCTGTTCTGCATTATGTCAGTGGTATTGTAATGTGTATGCTGCAGTAAAAAAAAACAGCATCCATCTAAGCAGTACTACCAGTAGTTTTTGTCCATGTTTACCTGGATTCTGGGATTTCCTCAGCCTCTCTTGCTATTGTCTCTGAGAACAAATCTAAACAAAACTCTGAATTTTTAAATTTGAGAATCTTGTGCCCTTCCTTAGGAGGCGACCTATCCACAGTGTAGGTCATCAGTATATGATCGGTGGGGGTCCGACACGCAGACCCCGCACAGATTGGCTGTCTCTGGGCACAGCATGTCTGTGCCGGAACCAGATGGCTCCGGTCACAGTATAGCGGCAGCACTGCATTACTACAGCTCTGCTCCTATTCAAGTGAATAGGAGCAGAGTTGCGGTTCTGCAGCACGGCACCTATACAGTGTATGGAGCCATTTGCTTCCGGGACTGCATAACAACCGGTGTCCAGAGGCAGCTGATCAGCGTGGGATCCGGGTGTCTAACCCCCACGATCATATACTGATGACCTGTCCTGTGCCTGGACAACCCCTTTTTAAGTGGGTTGTCTCATGAAGACCACCCCTTTTATTGAATGAGACTTGCCCGGTGATCAGCTGTATCATAGTAGGTATGGCTTTTGAAACCCTAGGCACATTCTTTCACTGGGGGAAATGTAATGTAGTACTACATGGAAGCCATTCAATCTATTCTGACACTTAGGAGCTCTCTTCTCTGGCTCATAAAGTGTATGCAGAGTAGGGGAACCTCTTCTATGACGTCCATAGGCCCTAATAGAATAGACATGAGGCAGCAACTAAAACCCTCAATAGCATGCACAATGACATCTGAAGAGATATAGGCACCACCTACCTCAGGAGCAAGGAGAGGTTTGGACAAGAAAAAAGAACCAACCTGCCTTGATTCTCTTTCTCCCCCCAATGGCTGACCGTGCCCGTAGAACATTAAATCCAAAGAACCTGTCCAAGAGATCGGCAATAGAAACGGCTTGTATTATCTGTTCATCTATTTCTGATGAGCAGGTGACTGTTTAAAGAGCATCTGTCACCGGATAGGTACAATTAAGAGATTTCAGCTAGTGACCGAGAATAATATATCGGCATGTCCTAAAATATTCGTATCAGACCCATGTCTACAGGTGGTCACCACACACTGACCGGCAAATAGACCAGCTGAATACAAAGAAGAGCAGCTAAACTAATAAGGGGCATGGAGGATCTTAGTCGCTCTTTTCAAGGCTAAATAGGTTTCATTCTTCTAATCTTTCCTCCTAACTAAGGGAGGACGGGATTTACCTATATAAATATATGAATGGTTCATACAAGAAATATGGTGAAAACCTGTTCCATGTAAAACCCCCTCAAAAGACTAGGGGGCACTCCCTCCGTTTGTAGAAAAAAAGGTTCAATCTCCGGAGGCGACAAGCCTTCTTTACTGTGAGAACGGTGAATTTATGGAATAGTCTACCGCAGGAGCTGGTCACAGCAGGGACAGTAGATGGCTTTATAAAAGACTTGGATAATTTCATAGAAAGAAAAAAATATTAGCTCCAATGTCAATTTGTAGAATTCTCCTTTAATCCAGGAGTTTATCCAGTCAGACTGTTTATCCAGTCAGATTAAACCTTCCTCAGAATCAATAGGGGTAATACATAATTCTATAGTTTCTCCCATCCCTTGATGGACGTATGCATTTTTCCGACCGTACTATGTAACCTTTTCCTGTAGACTAAATCTCTTAAGGCTTCATTCACACAGAAAAATTCTGGCGTTTTAAGCTGCATCAAAAAAACAATGTAACATGCGTTTTTGTTTTTATGTGGCGTTTTCATTTGATGTCATTTTGCACATGCTTTTTTTTTTCTGGTGTTTTCTTTAGGTCTTATAGGGAAACCTAAGGGGGAAAATGCCATACACAGAGCATGCTGCATTTTGGAAAAAAATGCCACTGTCCATATAATTGCCTCAAAAGCTCTGCAAACCAAAACGCAGCTTTGTGTAGTGCGTTTTATAGTTTACTATAGACTTTATTGTAATGTCCGGTGGCGCTTAAAACTGCATTAAAAAAAACACTGCAAAAAATTCCACCAAAAACGCGCAAAACGCTGTGTGTGAATCCAGCCTTAAAGAGGCTCTGTCACCAGATTTTGCAACCCCTATCTGCTATTGCAGCAGATCGGCGCTGCAATGTAGATTACAGTAACGTTTTTATTTTTAAAAAACTAGCATTTTTGGCCAAGTTATGACCATTTTTGTAATTATGCAAATGAGGCTTGCAAAAGTCCAACTGGGCGTGTATTATGTGTGTTACATCGGGGCGTGTTTACTTCTTTTACTAGCTGGGCATTGTGTATAGAAGTATCATCCACTTCTCTTCAGAACGCCCAGCTTCTGGCAGTGCAGACACAGCGTGTTCTCGAGAGTTCACGCTGTGACGTCACTCACAGGTCCTGCATCGTGTCGGACGAGCGAGGACACATCGGCACCAGAGGCTACAGATGATTCTGCAGCAGCATCGCCGTTTGCAGGTAAGTAGCTACATCGACTTACCTGCAAACGCTGATGCTGCTGCAGAATCAACTGTAGCCTCTGGTGCCGATGTGTCTTCGCTCGTCCGACACGATGCAGGACCTGGGGCAGGAAGTGAGTGACGTCACAGCGTGATCTCTCGAGAACACGCTGTGTCTGCACTGCCAGAAGCTGGGCGTTCTGAAGAGAAGTGGATGATACTTCTCGTCAGAACGCCCAGTTAGTAAAAGTAGTAAACACGCCCCGATGTACGCACATAATACACGCCCACTTGGACTTTTACTTTAAACACGCCCAGTTGGACTTTTGCAAGCCTCATTTGCATAAATACAAAAATGGTCATAACTTGGCCAAAAATGCTCGTTTTTTTAAAAATAAAAACGTTACTGTAATCTACATTGCAGCGCCGATCTGCTGAAATAGCAGATAGGGGTTGCAAAATCTGGTGACAGAGCCTCTTTAATGTTACCGTTGATGCGTTTAATTTACCAGCTCACCCTTCACTTTTTTTTTTTTTTTGTTTATAATTATCATGATGATGTGGCCCTTCCAACAAGGTGCCATGATCTTCCCTAGTGACTTAAACTCTGACACTAGTGACTTTGGGGGAGATTTCATACACTCGTCTTAATATACAGATCTCTGGAGTAAGATGCACTTTATTTATGAAGAGGCGCACACATCTCTGTCCATACGTGTGCCAGAGAGTCAAATGTATGCCAGCTCATAGAGTTGCGCTATAATTTACTTCAGTTTCTGGTGTAAATTTGTTGGGCTGTGAATATCCCGCCCTTTATGCTAAGCTCCGCCTATTTAAAAACAAGTGCAGTGTATGGCAGAAACGGGGCAAAAGTCTAAAGTTTTCCTGCAAATTGTGACTTTAATGCTGTATGTGACTTTTCTAGTCTAGAAAAATGGCTTAGAAAAGTTAATAAATTCCATCAGTGTTTAGGATTGAGAATTCCATTCTAACCATGAGTATAAGCCTTTATTCAGACAAGCGTGTCCGTTTTGCATCCTCAAAAAAATAAATAAATAACTGACCATATTTCATACATTTAGTTTCCGTGTGGTATCCGTTTTTCACAACCTGTTTTTCTGCATTTCCTGTTTGGTTTTTTTCTCAGCGTTTCTTTAGTAAATTTGTGTGTGAGAAAACGCGGACCGCAAACCGATGTCGTCGGTGTGCTGTCCGTGTTTTTCCGCGCACCCATAGACTTCAGTGGGCGACGTGGTGCGCAACAAACGTACTAAAATAGAACATACATTAAGTTTTACGCAACGGACACGCGTTTGTGTGAATAGTCCCATAGATTTGCATGGGTTTGTGTGCTGTGGGTTAATTCAACGGACAGCACACGGACGTAAAATACGTTTGTCTGGTCTGAATAAGGCCTAATAGTAAGTTCACACGCGGCCGATCTGCAACTGAAAATAAATTCCAAACTTTTTGTTGCTGCAGCAGGTGTATGGATTTAGATGAATGGAACTGATTTTCAGTCGCAAACATTTCTGCAACACATTTGCCGCTTGTGGCAGATGCTGTGGATTTTGCTCAGTATTTATTTCTGCAGCAAAATCTGCATGTGTTGCATTCAGATTTGACCCCTTTTCACATTGAAAAGAGTGAAATGTGCCGCATGTTCAGCAGCATGTGGATGAGGTTTGTTCAAAGCTTATCCATATGTCTGGGACTGTAATCCGCTGTAGATTTTCTGCACGGACAATCCGCAGCATGTCCGTCTTGTGTGAATGCAGCCGAAACGAGAGCGTGAATTGGGGACTGAACTTGGGTGTGTCATCAAATAGGACTTTGTTTTACAGTACGATGAGAATTCTACCATGACCAGGCAGAGGACATATTTCTTTTATTTAATATACAATTCTCTCACGACAAAATGCACAATGGCTTCTGTGTTTTCCATACCAGCTGCAAAATATTTCTATCCATATACAAAGAGCTAGTTAGATTTCTAACTATTTATTAGAAACCTATTACCGCTGCTGTTCAAATTGGTTCTGTTGACTCCTTCTTTTTTTATTTTATTTTATCTTTACATTTTTATTGAAAATTTTTCACAGATACAAGACCAAGTTCTCTCAACTGAAAGAACTGCAGACGGCAAACAGAAATGACCTCAAAACAATATAAACTTCACCTCCCATTACGGAGAATACAATGATCTGTTGACTCTTATTAACAAGGCAAATTCAATCTGCGATAATGGTCTCAAACAAGAGGAGACTGAATACATAGTTTTGTGTTGTTAATACTTAACAGCAAAACGATCAAGCAAATTCATATCAATCCAAAAAAATATATCATTTTGATGGAAGATTCAGGCGTCTTTTTCCCTCCTTTCACCTCATTCTTAAAGTGGATTGTCTGATTATGCCCCAGCTAGCCAGCGGAGCCGATTTTCCCTGCAGCATTACATGCTGGTCTTTCAAATAAATGGCCGACAGGCTGGGTCCATCAGAACGGGAGCTGCTCATGTTCCGGCTCGTAGAGGAGGGTCTTAAGAGGTTAATCCTTTTCTATGACATGCACGTGTCCGTATAGGACATATGGAGAGGTGTTGTCTCGATGATAAACCCTTTTAACGGTGTCCCCTGTTTCGAAGATTGGGTGTGAAACTTCAGTGTGATTGGCGCAACTTTCTAATTAAAGAGGCTCTGTCACCAGATTATAAGTGCCCTATCTCCTACATGATCTGATCGGCGCTGTAATGTAGATAACAACAGTGGTTTTTATTTTGAAATAGAATAATTTTTGAGCAAGTTATGAGCAATTTTAGATTTATGCTAATTAGTTTCTTAGTAGACAACTGGGCGTGTTTTTACTTTTTACCAACTGGGTGTTGTACAGAGGAGTGTATGAGGCTGACCAATCAGCATCATACACTTCTCATTGTTCCAGCCCAGCTTCTTTCACTGCACAATGAGAAGTGCAGGACACTGATTAGTCACTGATTGGGCAGCGTCACACACTCCTCTGTACAACACCCAGTTGGTCAAAAGTAAACACGCCCAGTTGTCTATTGAGAAAGTCATTAGTATAATTCTAAAATTGCTCATAACTTGCTAAAAAATGATTGTTTTTCAAAATAAAAAGCACTGATATTATCTACATTACAGCGCCGATCAGATTATGTAGGAGATAGGGCACTTATAATCTGGTGACAGAGCCTCTAAGTTTTATTAAAAATGTATTTTTACTTTGAGATACAGCTACCTTTGATTCCTGTAAACAGAACAGCTGTATCTAGCGCTAAAACCTGTATCTTTCAGGTCAGCGGCACTGACGGGTTCAGTGACAGCGGGTCCTGCGTGCATCTGACACGCAGGATCAAGATGTTATCGATCACATCTAAGTTCATAACTAAGATGTGAGCGTTAACCGGTGGATACACAGGACCCGCTGTCACTGGACCCGTCAGTGCCTCTGACCTGACGGAATCCGGTCTCAGCGCACAATACAGCTCAGTATTCCGGATACAAAGTAGCCGTATCTGAAAAAGTAAAAATTTTAATAAAATAAAATATAATTACAAAGTTGTGCCAAAGAAAAAATAGTTTTCAAAGGTGTATATAGCCCTTAATCTGGACTATGCAGGTACAGCAGCATTCAGTGAGAAGGGCTGCCAAAGCTCAGCGTCACAGAATACCGTTTCTTCATCACCATACACTCCCTCCGCAGACCAAAGTGGGTTTCCCTATCCTGCATGAGGCCAGACTGTTTATGTGAAATCTGTTATTGGCATCACAGCTTACTAATTATTGGGCCACTGTCGTGCCTAAACAGACCAGCTCTCAAACCTCAACAAGTTTACTGAGGTGTTTTTTTTTTTTTTTTTTTATTAATCATGTTTTTCTTTTAAGAATGTAGCTGCTAAACACAAACGATCCTGAGAATATTTGCTTTGTTGCTTCCTCTTTAGTCCCCGCTGACCTGACTCCAGAAGAACGTATTGAGCTAGAGAACATCCGCCGCAGGAAACAGGAACTGCTGGAAGAGATCCAGAGGCTGCGTGATGAGCTGAGCGAGGCTATGAATGAGGTGGAAGGCCTGGAGGCCAACGAAGGAAGGTATGACTGCCTGAGGGTGACTTGTCATGAAGGTTTTCTGGTCACATCTGTCACATCTTACTGAGTCAAATGGTATTACAAATAAGATAAATGAGGAATCCTCTTTGCCCTGTTTGAGACTTATTTTAAATTTCACGTTTTCAGTGTAACATGGATCCAAGGTGCATTGCTTGTGAAACATTACTTACAGCTATGGGTTTGAGATGGTCGATACTATCCGTGTTATTTTTGTTATGGGACTCTCACAATGGACGTGTCAATGCAACTTTCCTGTGTACAGATGAGCGTACCTGTTGAGGTGCCTTTAGGAATATATTGGGGAATAGCTCATTTAGCAGAGCTGCCTGGGGGATTTTCAGTGTACTGGCAAATTCCCTGCTGATCCATCCATGACGGTCTATAGTGCGCACCCAACTCGCAGACTATATGTTCCTTTTAATAATCTGTCTATAGTTTGCTGACCGATATTGTCAGTAGCCAAAGAGGAATATTACAGCCCCATTTTAATTTCGGATCTACAGCGAAGTATAGTGATTTCATCAATGCCATAACATGGGCATTGTGTTTTAAAAATGTAAAGTCTTTTGTCTCAATAGCGGAAGTATGGTTCAAGGGCTATGTCCATCTTTCCAACAATTTTGTTACATTACATCTAAAATAAAAAATGGAAAAACGTTGCTATTAGTCTTGATTGAAAATATCCTTTTGTGTTTACAGCTTCTATGCAGACCTATGTGTCTCCATTGTTACAGACTACAAACAAACGCTGTAGTCAGGTCCTGCAGTCATACTTTCTTACATCTGCCCCATACTTCTTCCTAACCTACTGAATGTATGTTGGCAAGGGCTCGATTAATAGGCATTCACGTGATTTATGCTATTTTGGGTTAAGATTTTCTCATTAAGGACATAACTGGCGTTTCTGTTATGTTTGTATGTAATGGGTGCCGAGTTCTTGGCCCTCAATGATGGGTATATACAGCATGGTAGGGCTGGGCGATTATGATCAAAATCACAACCTCTCTTGTGATGAGCTATTTTTCCATTCCACGCCCCCTATTTGCATGCCACACCGTTTAATTAACATAGGGGAGCCTGCTGTATGCTACTGTATATGATCTACCCCCCTGACACTGCCCGTCACACAGTATAATGTCCCTATAGCTGCCCCCACGCAGTATAATGCCCCAATAGTGCCTATTAAAAATAATAAAATTCATACTCGCCTACCCATGTTCCAAAGACGAGAGGAGGCAGTGATGTCATCGAATCCTGTCCCTGCTGAGCCTTGAGCTGCCAGTGTTACAGTGAATAGTAGAGCAGGGAAATGACGGCTCCAAGCTCTACTATAGGATTCAACTGCATCTGCGTTGCAGATACAGTGGAAAACGAGGGAAAAACTAAATGCGCAAGATGACTTGGTTATCTGTGCTGAATTTCATTTTTTGGTTAGTTTCGATTAATTGCCCAGCCCTACGTCATGGTGCTGTATTTGTGCAATTACCTACAAGAGGGTGGCTGTGATTGAGAAACCTGCCTTTTTGCACTTACGTCCAGGATCGGAGAAAACTCACCAAAGTCACAAGGGCTGTTTTGTCAGAATGCCATAGAGGTATGCCCTAATAGATGCATGTACATTTTTATATGCAAAATCAAAAATTATTTTGAGAAAAATAGGTATTTTTAATTTCTTAAAGTTAAAAAAGAAATGAGAACTAAAAGTGGAACTAAAAAATAAAGTTTAATACATTTTAACTAACCGAACCTAAAAATATACATATACCGGATACCAATAACCATTGCAACTTATACAATGAGGTTGATATGTGGTCTAAATGGCACAAGGAACGGTATAAAATAATGGAGAAAAATAAGGTAATCTCGCCCAGTAACAAACACAACCTCATACAAACAACTATGTCAGTGAAGAAAAAAAAGTTGTGGGGAGGCAAAAACGATAAAATATTTATAGCCACTATCAGTACTTTATATGCCCTGCTCAACATGTAGGACCTCTCTATACTCGTCATATACACCACTGCTGTGTTATTGCACTCGGCCACTGCCCAGCTGGAGCAAACCCTTTAAGCTATTGAATGCCTTTATAACCATCTTGCTTGTACATGTAAAACAATACATTGGTACATTTGAATCAAGTCTATGACTTTAGTGTGCAGAGATGTCGAAATTGCTCTAAAGTGTGTTTCATTGGTCATTGTAATTAATATTGTTGCTTTTTGTTCTTCTTTTTTCCCAACACACAGCAAAACTTTACAAAGAAACCGGAAGGTAGGAATGGGAAGAAAGAAGTTTAATATGGATCCTAAAAAGGTATAAATGTACTTTTTTTTTTTTTTTTTGAATGGGCACTTATGCTAATTCTTTGGGATCTGATTTAGCTCCGTGGAGTACTATAGTGGAGCTGCATAGTACTGAAATTTTACTGATGGCTCCGACCCAAGAATCACGGCCGTGCACATGGCTACGGTCGTGTGCACGAGGCCTTAAAATGTAGTTTTATCTATGCAAATTCTGTGTGAAGTTACTGCCATTAGGCGTTCCCTTCCTGTAATCTGCTATCCACCCACGTTGTCAAGCAAAATCCTTCCCTAGTTACTCCTAATTCACACGAGCGTGGTGCATCTCAGCAGTTTTTCAAGTCCGGGGTGCATTCGTTCTCAGCGCTGCGGGACACGATGTTTTGCATCCCCCATAGATGAGTCTATGGAGGGATGCGTGAAAAGACAGAACATGTCCTATTTTCCCACGGACCCTTCACACGGTCCGTTGAAACAACGGCTGTGTGAACGGCCACATTCGAGTACATAGGTCCATGGGACGGCCGCGGTTTCAACGGCCGTCCCACGGACGTTTAACACGCTCGTGTGAATCCGGCCTTAGGGTACGAACATACACCGCGTAAACACTGAGGATTTTCCGCAACCGATTAATTGCAAAAAAATCTGCAGAGTATTAAAGTAGCAGCGGCGTGGGTGAGTTTTCAACAAATCTCGTCCACACACATCATAAAAAATACGCGGAAAAAATGCACATAAATTGACCTGCGGTGCAGTTTCCTCAACCGTAGCATGTCAATTAATCTCATCTCTTCTTTTTACTTATTGAATACAATGGGGTGTTTAAACCCGCAGCAAAGTGGTGTGTGTTGCGACATTTGCGGCGGGTTCACAGCGTTTCCGCTGCAAAAATAGCAGGTCTGCGGACAGAGAAGAGGGAGGGGGTAAGTATGAACGTTGTTTTTTGTTTTTTTCCTGCGCTGCTTTACGCAGCGTAAATTCCACCGGAAAAAAAACAACACAATGTGGTGTGTGCTTTTTTTTTTTTTTTGGACCGCATTGCCTCCGGTGTTCAGGGCGGATATGCTGCATAGCTTGACGCAGCGTATCCGCCCAGAACACGCCGTGTGTGTTCCTACCCTTATCAAGCAGAATTGACAGACTGCAGGGAATGAGGGTGTTTCACTTCACTGCCTGTCCGTCCATATGTGTCTATGGAGGAGGGAGCAGAAAGTGAGTCAGCAAAAGACATGCTGCATACAAGTCTATGGAGGGGGAGGAAGCATGAGAGGTACACATGCTGCTGGTAAGATTTCTATTCACCCCAATACTGGATTCTCAGCTACACTGCTCATTACTTCTGTATGTGATATAGAGATGCTTCTTTATGTATGCAGTGTATAGAATCCATAATAGCCGTTAGGCTCCGTCCACTAGCTTTGAGACCGTTGAGAATTGGAGAGGGAGTCTGCAGAAAATGTCATATAATGGGCAGAAAGTGTTATTCCTCATGTACAATCCTAACCGCTTATTCTGAAAAGTCAGCTGAAAAGTTTAAGATCTTATTGTGTGTCTCTATTAAAAATGTCTCTTGGAGTGGTCTGACTGGTTCATAATGATGACCGTATTGTTTCCATGGCGTAATGTATGGCAGAACAGTGCATGCTGTGTTATTCTAACCGCTCTCGTCCTCACGGTCTGTGTGTGGCACACCTGGTGGCTTTACCAGTTAAAATTACATAAACTAGCTTCAGGAGACCTCGAACGAGCTCCTAATGTCTACAGCAGGGGTCTCAAACTCAGCCGGGTAAATGGGCTGCACATAGAAAAAATATGAAGTTGATGGGCCTCATTACTTTCAAATTTTATACAATACAAAACTATTGTTAATCAATTAGTTATTTGAACTACTATAATAATACTTAATTACTATAATAATACTACAGAACTATACTACATTGCTAGAACAATACTACATCACTATAATGCCGCTAGATATAAACTTAACGGAAATTTGAGAGTTTACTCCACGTGCTTATTTTAACAATCCAGTTTTACAATTTGTGTCGCTAAATACAGTCTGGCTGCTCAGTTGGCAGCATTTGGCAGACCTGAATGTCAAGATTGGGCAGCCCCTCTGTAGACCATGCCCCACACCCCCCTGTAGATAGCTCCCTCTAGGAGTGGAATCCCCAGCCAGAGTGTTGCCAACGCTTAGGTTGGGAATTCCTGTGCTGGAGGCGTGACGTCAGGGGATCCTCTTGGACTGGAATGTGATGTCAGGGGCAACCCCAGAGCTGGAGTCCCCGAGCAGAGCACTAGTATAGGCTCTGCTCCGTAACTCTGGGGAGGCACATGACATCACTGTCCATATATGGACAGTAATGTCATGGGCAACCCCAGAGCCCGAGTCATGGGCAGAAGGCTACTAGCGCTCTGCCTGGGACTCCATCTCTGCTACATCACTGTCCGGCTGGGAAAGCCCCTGACATCACTGTCCATGTACGGACAGCGATGTAGCAGAGATTGAGTCCCAGGCAGAGCGCTAGTAGCGTTCTGCCCAGGACTCCGGCTCTGAGAAGCCCCTGACATCACTGTCCATATACGGAGTCCCAGGGTAGAGCCGCTTCTAGCACTCTGACTGGGACTCAAGCTCTGCTCCTGACATCCCTGTCAATATATGAACAGTGATGTCAGGGGCTTCCTCAGAGCACGAAGTCCCGAAGCAGAGCGCTAGTATAAGCTGTGCTCTGGGGAAGCCCCTGACATCACCGTCCATATATGGACAGTGACGTCAGGGGCTTTGTCATACGCTGGCGCACTCCTCCTTTGGCCTGCTCTCTCCCGAGGGAGTTAAGGGTACCCCGCGGGTCACATGACCGGCTCAGGGGGCCGCGTGTTTGAGACCCACTGTCTACAGTATGTTCTTCATCCTGGTGGTAGGAAAGTGAATCACAGATTCTTGCTTTTTATTTTCTCACTTTTGCAAAATGTTTGGAGTGGTTTTTGCTACTAACGAACGTCCCCTTTCTACAATAAAATTACTTCTAGTGTGTATGTATAGATGTGTGTATATATTTATATATTTAAGTCCTTTATTTTGCTTTCTACTTTTAGGGCATCCTCTATCTTCAGGAGAATGAGTTACTGAGAAACACTGCAGAAGAAATAGCACGCTTCTTGTACAAAGGGGAAGGTCTGAATAAGACTGCTATCGGGGACTACTTAGGAGAGAGGTAAATCTGAGCTTTATGGATATTCGGGAAATACACCAAATCTTCGCCAGAAGAGCGTAGCTTGATGTATGTATTGATACAGCTTTCTGTTCTGGAGAGTTGTGTATTTGTTTGTACGTTGAACCTAGATATTCATGACATCCCCTGTGAACTTCCAAAAATAGTGCCATCAGTTCCACAGGTTGTGTGTGGTATTGCAGTTCATCATTCACTTGAACGGAGCTGAGCTGCACTACCAAACACAACGTATGGACAGGTATGGCGCTATTTCTTGATGAAAGCAGCCATGTTTTTGTAGTCCTGGACTACCCCTTTAAATAACTGTTCACTAAGCCCCTGTTCACACTGAGTGATGGTCTCTGTTTTAACGTATATGTTAAGTGACGACTGTGACTGATCACATATAGTGGCATCTATCACCCATTGCCTATAATGGTATCTGTTTGATGCATTCGTCATGAACTCTTATTCATTGATTTATGATGTAGATGTTAAGCGTATACCAATATAGCCTTTGGGTGACAGAAGCCACTGTTGGGCACCGCACCCATCACGGCCTCTGTTTAATGGATATGTCAGGATGCTCCAGTGGCTTAACTCCACATGTATGGACAGTTCTCACTGGAGCTTTCCTGTCAAGCCCCGTACTCTGCTCCATTCGACAGCTCTGGCCAAAGGGAGAGAGGGTGCTGAGATTCAATTAACCGACACTGTTCCCTGTGATCCCGGTGTGACAGGATTTCAGGGAGCAGTGACTGAAACCCAGCACCCTTCCTCCCTCTGTCCTGCATTGGGATAATTTTTTCTTGGTATTGAGCAGTTCTCTCCCCCAGGGGGAAGTTCCAGTGATCAATGCATGCATGGACATATACATCACTGGAGCCTTACGACATATATGTTTTTTTTTTTTACTGGATGCCTCTGGATAGAATAGTGTAGTTGATTTAGGCTGTTTCCAGAAAAAAACAAACCTATATACTGCCCTTTGGCCTCAGTCGGTATAATGGAAGCGTACGAGTTTGTTTGACGTATTCGATGCATATGTCACATGTACAGGGAAAACGCAGTGTGATCATAGGCTAATAGCGTTTTGCTATTGGGTTTGCTCAATTAACCGGTTCCCGATGCTTGACGTCTCTGCTCATCATGACCGGCTGGATGTTGCCGCATCATAAAGAGCATAGACGTCATGCTGAACGCGTGGGAACGGCAAGCGTGCCGGCAGGATTAGGAGCGGAGCAACGGCAGTAATACACAGGCACAGCCCTGTGCTAATGGCACAGATAAAAAAAAATCTGATCTCTGCCATTAACCCCTTGAATGCCACAATCAATGCTGATCACGTCATTCCAAGGAATACTGAGAAGGGGTGGCCCCTTTGATTGTGTTACAGGGATTTCCCCGTGACGCAATCGAGGGACATGCCTTATATGGATAGACTGACCAGAGTCCATTGAAGGACCCCAGGGCTGTCTGACCGTTTTACCTGCTAGGGCTTACCCAACAACTGCCCGTGTACTATTACACAGGCTAATGTACTGGCATATAGATATATGCCAGTACTTTTAAAGTAAAAAAAAAAACCTATATCATTTTAAAAAAAAGGAATTTTAAACTAGAACAAAAAATTACACACACGTACATTTTTTATAATAAATAAACTTAATTAAATAAGTTCCAAAACATAATATACACATTTGGTATAGTCATGACCGTAAAAACCTGCACAACTCTTTTATAGTATAATTTATGATTATCGGTAAATTATCTAAAAACAAGAAGTGAAAACTGTAGCGGAACTGCTTATTTTTCTGCATATTTAACAAAATAAACATTTATATGAATTAAAAGATAAGGTAAATGTGCCAAAAATGTCACCTACATAAAGTACAACTTGTCATGCAAAAGATCGTCTCGTACAGCAACTTTAAATAAAGAATATAGAGCGCCGGGATGCAAAGACAAAAAAATAAGAATTGTTCTGTCCTCAAGGCCAAAATTGACTGTCCTTTAAAGGGAAGGGGTTTTCCCACGAGGGACATTTATGACCTATATCCACAGGATATGTCATAAAAGTCAGATAGATGCGGGTCCCACCTCTGGATCCCGCACCTATCTCTAGAACGGGGCTCCTAAACCCCGTTCTACCTCTGCGTTCCGGCTGATTTTCAACCATGAAGGAGAAAACCATGTAGCTCACTGAGCTACGCTGTTTCCGTAAGCCCCATAGAACTGAATGGTAGTTACGGAAACAGCGTAGCTCGCATGCTACGCTGCTTCCGTAACTGCAATTCACTACTATGAGAGTTATGGAAACAGCGTAGCTCAGTGAGTTACGCTGTTTCCGTAACTCCTGACCATGTAATCAGGAAGTGTCTGGGATTTGGCGTGAGCCCAAAAAGTTAGAACGGAGTTCAGGGGGCCCCGTTCTAGAGATAGGTGTGGGTCCCAGAGGTGGGATGCTCACCTATCTGACATTTATCACATATCCTGTGGATGTGTCATAAATGTCCCTCGTGGGAAAACCCCTTTAAGGGGTTAAGAAGCAACAGTATTCCCGTAATTCATGCAAAAAAAGCAGTGTGGAATTTCCAATGATCTACCATAGTCTCTCTAAACTATCCAAAAACTACAGACTACAGCCTGTCATAAAACTGTCTGCCGGAGGATTTCTGCTCAGCAGTATTGCATGTGTGTGTCGTTTATTTACCGCCACTTTGTCAGTTAGGGATTGCTTTGCATCTGTTAACAACTCATACAAACTGGTTTTCCTTACGGTTTATAGGGAGGATTTCAATATTTCTGTTCTTCATGCCTTTGTGGATCTCCATGAGTTTACAGATTTGAACCTTGTTCAAGCTCTCAGGTCAGTCACATCGCTTTCTCAAAGCTCCTGTAAGACACTGATGCAGAACCACAGACGTGTTTCTATTGTTTGTTGTGTGCGAATAAACAGGAAGGTTACTGTGAAAGAGGAAGTGGTCATTTCTATCATCGAACAAGCAAAAGTCTTCTTCAGGAAGCTGCATGCCTGGCAGTGGTCATCTAGCTGCTAGTCTGAAATTACTGATCTATAGGGACTGGGTGATTATGACCTGTATCAAAATCACGATTAATTGAACACATAACCTCGATTACGATCAATGAACTATTTTAGGCCACACCCCTTTTTGTATTCCACGTCACCTGTTTGCATGTTACACCATTGAAATAACATATAGACACTGAGCTTGCTGTATACGATTGAATATAATGCCCCCATAGCAGCCTCCACACCGTATGATGCCCACATAGCTGCCCCCAGACTGCTTCAATAATGCTTAATAAAAATGATAAAATACTCGCTTAACCCGTTCCAACGAAGAGTGAAGGAGATACCTCTGGTTTGTCTGGCTTAGGCGAGGCAGTGACTTAATCGCGACTGTCGGCGCCAAGCCATGAGTTGCCGGCATTACATGGTGTATGGTAGAGGAGGGAGCTGCTGGCTCCCTACTCTACTATTGGATTAAACTGTATCTGCTTCCCGAGTACGCGGATACAGTTAAAACCGGGAAAGAAAAAAAAAAAAAAACGAAATGTGTAGTTATCTGTGCTCCATTTCGGTTTTGTTTTTTCTCTCCGATTAATTGCCCAGCCCTAATGTACTATAGCAGGTTTGCTATAAAACGGCCAGTCATATATTGATTTTCTTCTTTAACGAGTACCAGTATTAGCATGGCTGTAGGTTTGCGCTTCTGCCATGCAAGCACGTTCTAATTGATAAAAAGAGATAAAACTTTGCCTATTGATATGCACACTAGCATATCATGGCTCCATACACACTCCAAATTGTATGGAGCTGTAATAGGACTCAAAATTGTGACACGCTTAAGTTGATGCCTCATTACATAGGTGATCTTCTCTAGATGCATTTCTTCTAGAGAATATCTGACAGTGCTGCTGCTATGATGTACGCAGCCACACGGGGGGCACTATGTGCTGCTGTAAGGTCTTCAGCCCACTTTAAACCATTAAGGGACTAATATATTTAAATTTTTTTGTAATTTCAGGTGGCTTTTTATTTTATTTTTTTTCCCATATTTTATTTATTGAATAAGCTGGCCGTTTTCCCCCTCTATGCGTGCTATCTTGAATAGTCAGTTTTTCCTGAGCTCTGCTCCAGAGGGGGCGGAGACTAGCTGCTATGATATCTCCGATACACTGCACAGAGAAAAGAGGATATCATGCTCTCCTATTTCTCCGTAGCACACCTTCTGAAGCAGCCGTAGCATGTAGGAGTTTATACAGCAGTGTAGCTGTGAATCCAGCACTGGAGTGAGATCGAACACTTACTGAAATCTGCAGCAGCATCTGTTTTTTTCAGCCTCTGTCTCACTCTAGCAGCTCCCTCTCCTCTCCATAGACTTCTAGGGGCATTGTGTAACCTCATCCCTCAGTGAGCTGATAATCTCTGGTGGATTTTAGCATAGAGTTGAGAGAGAATGATCAGTGCAGGGTGAAAAAGTGGCTCATATGTGGAGAATGAGGCAATTTTCTCTAATAGGATATGACAAAGCTTTTTATATTCGCTTGTACTATAGATCTATGCAGAATTTGTTGAATCTGCAGTTACCATTTAAATATTATTAAAGGGATTATGTGGGGAGCGAAAAGTATTCGCAGTGTACTCGCTGCAGTATATGAATACACTCGCTAATATACATTCCGGTCCCCCGTTGTGCTGATTGAGACTTTAAAAGATTTTTATTTATTTTTTTATATCGCTGGCAGCAAGTCTAGATGCAGAGTCATCCTTCATGACAACACCACTCTTCATCATGTGACCGGCCCTGCTGTACTCTATATACAAGCAGTAGTTACTGCTTGTATATAGATTTGCTGCAGTTCTAAAAGCCTTTCTTCTGTATTTAGAGACGCCTGACATGGGTGCAGCAGACCAAAATGTCTTTTAAATCCCCTCATTGAATTCTTCTCAACTATTGCTTAATTTTCATGAATGAGTTTGTGAAACTTGTGATTGTTAAAGGCGTTTATTTTTTAACAGGAGTGTTCTGTGGTTCTATTGGAGTTTTTTTTTATTGGGTTTAGTCCCTGGGTCGCTGACATTTCTCAAGTTTGAGTTTTCTAAGCAAAAAATACAAAAGTCCATATATTTTGGTAAATTACAAGCTTAAAAATCGAATTCCTGCATTGCGCATAAAAAAAACAGAATAGTAACAGATGTTCTTTGAGGTGTGTGTGTTTGTGTGTGTGTGTGTGTGTGTTTGTTTGTTTGTTTGTGTGTGTGTGTTTTTCCTGTGGTGTCTAATCCCTCAAGAGCACATTGTACAAAATGTATATTTTAAGCTAACAGACTTCAACCTTTGGCAGGATCTCATTTTGCTTTTATACTCCATGTTTAGGCAGTTTCTGTGGAGTTTCCGTCTGCCTGGAGAAGCTCAGAAAATTGACCGCATGATGGAGGCTTTTGCCCAAAGATATTGTATGTGTAATCCGGGTGTGTTTCAGTCCACAGGTATGGACATCTTAATTGTTTTTTTTGTTTTTTCCTTTTTACATAGAAATACGTTCTCAATATAGTTACTCGCACACAAATCCTTTTTCATTCTGGTATTCAATAGTGTAGAAAGCTTGATAATTCAGAATGAATATGCCTTCTATATGAAAATTGGCACATCATATTAACTATGCTACTCTATCTGGGACAGGACAGGACAGGACAGTGGGGGTGTCGCTGAGTTTATAGTGTTTGCTGCTTTATTTAAAGGCATTGTCCAGTTATAAGAAATTGATAGCACTGCTTCCTCTTCATTCCTTGCTCTTACTGTGAATCGCCGACATGCTTGTAGTGTTCGCTTGAATGAGAGAAGGCTGTAATACTGTGAACCGCCGTTACAGGTGTGTTGGCGACTTACAGTGCTAGCAGTGATGGGAAAGAAAGGGGTGGCAGTGCTCGTACAAGCGATGCAGCTGATCGGCAGGGTGCCAGGAGTCTGCCCTCCACCAATCAGATATTACTAGCCTATCCTAAGGATAAGCCATCAATTTCTTAGGACTGGGTAACTCCTTTAAGGCAAACAAACTCTGGTTGATAGGCAGATTCCCTTGTATACATGTTCATACAGGCGGACACCACGACGGAACTTTACAGACCCCATTATAAAGTCAATGGGATCCGACAGGCCCTGGTGGAATCTGTCGTAACGACTGATCCAGCACTGCATCTTGTTTTCCGTTTTATAAGCAGAAACCACTATGCAGATGTGTACACAGCCTTTGTGAGCCCAGACTGCTGTTTTTCTTAAAATACAAATATTAGAAAACAAAATATTACCACCCTCCGTACTCTGGGCAGCATAGCATAGAGATGGTGCAGCTTAGGGCACATGTCAATACATTTTCTCCTCTGAAAAAGAGAGGCGTGCAAAGATATTCTGCACAATATTAGGGATTACCTGTTTTTATTAATTTCACTTTAGAGTAGATTAAAAAAAAAAACTTTCCTACTGAAAATGCAAATGATACAGCAGGATTCCTACTTATGTGCCGCTTTTTATGCATAATATAGGGTTGTTTTTGTTATTTAAAAAGCTAACCATGAAAAATAGACTGGGACTCCTGAAAACATCGCTTTCATTGGCTGCAGACCATGTAAAAATTGGAAAGAGATCTTCCTAGCAATGCTAATAGGTCCCCTTATGATATATGGTTAAAAAAAAAGTGGTGTCTGGTCCTCTTAACCATGACATGACTGCAGGGCTCTACTGTGAAATGCTACTTACTCTATGTGCAGTACATTATTACACCTGATAAGAGCCTGGTTACTTGCGTGTGTCAGTGCAATTCCTTTAGTCCAGTATTCATCAAACTACAAGTGCGCAGCAGAAAAAATACATTAAAAATCCCCTAAAGTAAAATATACCTTCTTTTTGGTTGGACACTAAAAACCTTCAAAACATAATCCACTAGTCTATGTATGTCCGGAGTTTCACTATACCATATGGTTCGTATTTTGATGGCAAAACTTAGTGGGCATTACTTTGGCACGGTCATGTCACACTACATGATCACTGTGTATGAGGGGTCGAGAGTAATTTAAGTGTACCCATTGTTTAGATAATCTATCACATTATAGACTATATTGCTAGAACCAAGGGGCAAAAGATTTCATCTGAGCGATGTGCCCCTTAAAGAGGCTCTGTCACCACATTATAAGTGCCCTATCTCCTATATAAGGAGATGGGCGCTATAATGTAGGTGACGGCAGTGCTTTTTATTTAATAAAACGATCTGTTTTCACCACTTTATTAGCGATTTTTAGATTTATGCTAATGAGTTGCTGAATGCCTAACTGGGCGTGTTTTTACTTTAGACCAAGTGGGCGTTGTACAGAGGAGTTAATGACACTGACCAATCAGCATCATGCACTCCTCTCCATTCATTTACTCAGCACATACAGATCCGGCTATATCGCTATGTGCTGTCTTATACTTACACATTAACAATACTGAAGTGTTTAGACAGTGAATAGAGATGCTCTAAACATGTCTATTCACAATCTCTGCACTTCGTTACTCTGTCTGTCGTAGTTACAGCAGAGGAAGCGTGATCTCGCGAGATCTCGCTGTAAATGACAGGTTACAACGAGATCACGATTCCTCCACTGTAACTACCACAGACTGAGTAACGAAGTGCAGAGATTGTGAATAGACATGTTTAGAGAATCTCTATTTTATGTTTCTCTTCTGTTTATTCACTTTATTTTTTATGAATTCGCTAAATACTAAACACTTATATTTTGAAAGATTTCTTACTTCGCAGCATTTTTCCATAACTGCCTAAAACATTTGCACAGTACTGTGTGTGTGTGTGTGTGTGTGTGTGTGTGTGTGTGTGTGTGTGTGTGTGTATATATATATATATATATATATATATATATATATATATTTATATATTACATAGATATGTTCATTTTTCTTCTACAGACACCTGCTACGTCTTGTCTTTTGCGGTTATCATGTTGAACACTAGTTTGCATAATCCCAATGTCCGAGACAAGCCCAGCGTTGAAAGGTTCTTCTCTATGAACAGGGGAATTAATGAAGGAGGTGACCTTCCCGAGGAACTGCTCCAGGTAAGAAACAAAATTAAACTAGAAGACTAAGCTTGCTTTTTATTTTTAAAGGCAAAACCAGATTAACTTTGTTTTTCAAAATGGTTGACTTTAATGAATTACACCAACAATAAAATACACGGCCATCTTATAAATCCATGCCTCCCGCTGTCCTCCGATGATCTTTCTACTGCAAGCCTTTAGAAGTCCATTGCCTTAAAGCTAAAAAGAAATTAATTAGTCAGCTTAGGGATGTACATACAGAACTAGAAATTCCTTTTGAGTACACATTTCTTAAGCCTTTAAGGGCTGGGGTGAATTTTGGCCTTACAGACTAAAGCCATTTATTCATTTTCATCTTTGCATTCTGGCGGTTATAAAATGTATTTTTTTTTTTGTTCGACATAGTCGTGTCAGGCTTTTTTTGCGGAACAAGTTGTACTTGGGTAGGTGCCATTTTTTGGTACATATACATTAGCGTTTTATCTAGCTCTATCTCAAACAAAATAATTGAGGCAGCACTTTAAAAGTAGTGGATGAAAAAAGTTGTGTGTTTATTCACCCCCACAGGCAGGCAACGTTTCGATCTGGCTTACTGGTATCTTTCTCAAGCAGTGACTGACACTCAAGTGTGGGTTTAAATGCTCTAGTGTTACAAGTGAATACAAATATATTTCATTATTAATTTTCTGCAAAAATGCAGAAAAAAAGTTACTCTCCAGTATTTTTTATTTTTTTATATACATGATACTACAAATTGTACAGGTTGTTACGGTCGTAACGATACCAAATATGTATATTTTATGTTTTGGAATTTTATATTTAATAAAGATTTGAAAAAATGTGCATTTGTGCATTTTTGTCTTTTCTAATTATAATGTACTGGCATATATCTATATGCCAGTACCTTAGCCTGTGAACTAATAGCACACTGGTAGTTGTGAGGGCATACCTAAGCATGCCATAACAGGAAATATGGTCAGACAGCCCTGGGGTCCTTCAATGGACCCTGGGCTGTCTGCCCATACAAGGTATGGGCCTTGATCGTGTCACAGGGGTTCCCTGTTTTTGTCTCGTTAGTTTTATTACATATAGTTACATAGTTAGTACAGCTGAAAAAAGATACATGTCCATCAAGTTCAACCAAGGGACGGGAAAAGGGAAGGAAAAATTTCTACACATAGGAGCTAATATTTTTTTGTTCTAGGAAATTATCTAACCCTTTTTTAAAGCCATCTACTGTCCCTGCTGTGACCAGCTCCTGCGGTAGGCTATTCCATAAATTCACCGTTCTCACGGTAAAGAAGCCTTGTCGCCTCTGCAGCTTGAACCTTTTTTTCTCCAGATGGAGGGAGTGCCCCCTTGTTTTTTGAGGGGGTTTTACAAGGAACAGGATTTCACCATATTTTTTGTATGTGCCATTAATATATTTATATAAGTTAATCATGTCCCCCCTTAGTCGTCTTTTTTCAAGGCTAAATAGGTTTAATTCTTTCAATCTTTCCTCATAACTTAAATTCTCCATGCCCCTAATTAGCTTCGTTGCTCTTCTTTGTATTTTTTCCAACTCCAGGGCATCCTTTCTATGAACTGGAGCCCAGAACTGAACTGCATATTGTAGATGAGGCCTCACTAATGCTTTGTAAAGTGGCAATATTACATCCCTGTCCCGTGAGTCCATGCCTCTTTTAATACACGACAATATCCTGCTGGCCTTTGAAGCAGCTGATTGACACTGCATGCTGTTATTGAGTTTATGATTTACAAGAACACCCAGATCCTTCTCAACAAGTGAATCCGCCAGTGTAGCTCCCCCTAGGACATATGATGCATGCAGGTTGTTGGTACCCAGATGCATAACTTTACATTTATCTACATTAAACTTCATCTGCCAAGTGGACGCCCAAACACTTAGTTTGTTTAAATCTGCCTGCAATTCATGAACATCTTCCATAGACTGAACATTACTACATAGCTTGGTGTCATCTGCAAAAATAGAAATAGTGCTATTAATCCCATCTTCTATATCATTAATAAATAAGTTGAATAATAGTGGTCCCAGCACTGAACCCTGGGGTACACCACTTATTACCGGGGACCATTCAGAGTAGGAATCATTGACCACAACTCTCTGGATACGGTCCTTGAGCCAATTCTCAATCCAATTACAAACTATATTTTCTAAACCTATAGTCCTTAATTTACCCATTAGGCGTCTATGGGGGCCAGTGTCAAATGCCTTTGCAAAGTCCAAAAACACTAAATCCACAGCGGCCCCTCTGTCTAGGCTTCTGCTCACCTCTTCATAAAAACAGATTAGGTTAGTTTGACAACTTCTGTCCTTAGTAAAACCGTGCTGGCTATCACTTATAATGCTATTTATTGTCACATAATCCTGTATATAGTCCCTCAATAGCCCCTCAAACATTTCCCCCACGATGGATGTTAAGCTTACTGGTCTATAATTACCTGGGGAAGACCTAGAGCCCTTTTTGAAAATAGGCACCACATTTGCGCTGCGCCAGTCCCTTGGCACTATTCCAGTCACTAGAGATTCTCTGAATATTATGAAAAGGGGGACAGAAATAACTGAACTAAGCTCTTTAAGAATTCTAGGGTGTAACCCATCTGGTCCCGGGGCCTTGTGCACATTTATTTAATTTAGCTTGGACCATCTCTACATTCATCCAATTCAGTATATCAACTGATATATTAACAGCACTGGCACCGGCTACATCAGCTGCTCTTTCTTCAGTTGTATATACAGAGCTAAAGAACCCATTTAGTAACTCTGCCTTCTCTTGATCCCCTGTGATCAACTCCCCATTACCACTATCTAGGGGTCCTACATGTTCAGACCTTGGCTTTTTTGCATTTATATACTTGAAGAATTTTTTGGGATTTGTTTTACTATCCTTGGCCACCTGCCTTTCATTTTGTATTTTTGCGGATTTTATTACATTTTTACAGATTTTATTAAGCTCTTTATAATTTAAAAAGGCTGCAGATGTACCCTCAGATTTGTATTTTTTAAATGCCCTTTTTTTGTCATGTATTGCCCCTTTCACAGAAGGTGTAAGCCATGTGGGGTTTAATTTAAGTCGTTTATACTTGTTACCTATAGGAATAAATTTTGCACTATAATAACTCAAAGTAGATTTGAAAATCTCCCATTTATCATTTGTTCCATTATTTGACATTAGTTCTTCCCAGTCTATATCCTGAATTGCAGCCCTCATCCTGGGGAAATTGGCTTTCTTAAAATTAAATGTTTTTGCCCTCCCAGCCTGCGTTTGTTTTTTACAGTATAGGTAAAATATAACTATATTGTGATCACTGTTACCGAGGTTTTCACGAACATTGACATTCCCAACAAGATCTGCATGTGGAATAAAAGAATTTACTAACCACTCTGAGGCATCCTTTCTTAAAATTCTGCATTGTGCTATTCCTCTGTTTTTCCTCCTGGAAATGAATTAACAATTTATTCAAGTATTTACTGTCAATTTATTAAGACAGACATGTCAGGAGAAATGTCAGGTCTTCTCTGAAGGAATAGCACGCTTTGTATTCAATAGTGTTGACGACCAGTAAGCGATACGACTGTGTAATATACTTTTCTCAAATTAATTACATGCCGACTTCTGAGGCCACCATTGCAGACTATATTTACTAATCCTCTTCTACATAGTTCAAGGAATGCAGCCGCTCCATGTAGTCTGCTGTGCGGACTCGTGTAAATAACACAGCACAATCCTTGAGATTTCTGATACCAAATTTCTGAACACCAGTATGTTACAATATTAGCATACATAACTGTATAGTCCATTTATTGTTCACACCACACAAATGCACTCTTGTTCTATCTCAATAGAACCAGCAGAGATTATCTCGCATTTAACCACCCAGCTGACAAATACAGCTGGGACTCCCTGATCTGTGGGGTGGAGGGCAATCTAGTTGGCACACCGAACTATTAGCTAAATCCTCTTATCGAAGTTCATGCTTTTTAATATTGTTTCTCTTACAGAACTTATATGATAGTATCAGAAACGAGCCATTTAAGATCCCAGAGGATGATGGGAATGACCTCACACACACCTTTTTCAATCCTGATCGAGAAGGCTGGCTTCTTAAACTGGGTAAGACCTGTCACCATGTTCAGTGCAATGACCGCTTCAACTGAATTCTTTCTTTTCTGTATTTTCCTTCTTCTTTTGCCATCCCACCACATCCCTCTGGAGCCATGTAACATGAAATCTGGTCAGCCTTTGAAATCTGAAGGCCATGCCATGTGTTCGCAGTACTTCACTATATCAACTGACCTGTTTATTATTGAACAAAACAAAAAAAAGACAAACTGTAGACTATCGGCTGTAAGAAAGATAGTGGGTCTTGTATGTATTGTATGATTTGAGAACGCAATGGGAAGGAACTTAAAATCAATGTAAATACAGTTCAGTAATGGATTTGCAAATTTACTCCGCTCTTTATTTACATTGCAACTTTAAACATTTTGTTAAACTGTGGAGTTTCACTTTAGTTTTCAGTAATGTTTTCTACACTTCAGTGCAGTATATTACATGAGCCGATCATGCCTCTCATAGTACTGAGGAGTATTGTCCAGCTCATGATATGCAGATTTTCCATTTAAATCACAAACGCGGAAGCGGACCTACATGCATTAAAACTTATTGATGGACTGCCCAACCTCCCATTTGAGAGGACTACCAATTTTTCCCAAATCATTTAGAGGTCTGTTCAAAAAAAAATTCATTTTTGTCATCTAGCATTTCTTTTTTCACAGATGTTTTATAAAAACATTGTCAGATCAGTACCTTACATGACACATAATTGCTCCTGTAAATGTCCGCTCTTTCCTTACATGGCTCCTGACAGTCGAGGCTTTTCCGTGTTTCCTTGCTTTAGTACTGAATGCGCTGAAGATGGTCTGTGCCTAGAGGATGTGTATGAACCTTGATTTCCACCTTTCGTTTATGTAACTTATTTTTCCTTTTCTCTTTCTCCTCACTCGCCTGCCTGCCTGCCCTCTCTTATCCTCCTCTTGTATTCCTCTTTCTTTGTCCTTGCCCCCACTTTCTTTTTTTTCTATACCTTGTGTGCTCGGCCGCTGATGACATTTGCTCTACGCCTTCTCTCAATAACTCCCCAGGAGGTAGGTCGAGCTCAGCATTTATTCTTCCGTCATCATAGTTGTATGTGTAGAAAAACACTGCGCTGTGCGTACAGCAATCATTAATTGATCACATGTTTTATTTTGTATACCTAACAGGGGGTCTATCATTTCAACTAAGCCTGTAATATCCGAGCATTTCAGACGATTCTGTTGCATTTCATTTATTGCATTGGGAACATCCAAACTTCTGGTCACTGAGCTCGTCCTACTTAGATTAACCAAGATCTCTGTAGAGCTGCCTTTCACTAAAAATGACCGTGATTTAGTTAGCCATCTACTAAGAGTCATTTATAGAAAAACATTATATTGTCCATGGCAGCAATTCACTTCTGTGCCATTGTTACATTTAAAAGGGTTGTTCCACAAGGACTCTCTCTGTTAAGACATATGGACACCATAGGGGTTGGTCCTCGAGCTGCTAACAGCGGCTCTTGTTCTGCCGAACTCCTAGTTGTCGTTATGTGATGCTACATTTCCCCTGTAGAGGCCGCTGCAGGCTAAATGCGCAGTCAGTCGCATCATAAAGCAACCCATTTAAAATGAGACCCTTTTAACTGCAGATGATTCTCGTCCTACTTATCACGCATAGAAACGTAAGAATGTGACGCTGCTTCAACTCCTTAATGCCACCTTGGTGAATCTGCACTTATGAATTGCACAAGTGTAGAAATTCCCAAATAGTCAATGAGTTACGAGGTGACCTGGAGTATGGAGGCATCTGAGCTATGCAGTTTGTGAGACTTCTATAGAAGTGATTGGGCGTTATGGAAACAATGGTAGGACAGGGGTCCGAGGACCACTTTCTAGAGAGAGATGCAGGTCCCAGAGGTGGAACCCGCATCTTTCCGACATATCCACAGGACATGCCATAAATGTCCAACAGTAAGAGTGGCTGCAAATGGTGTTTATGACCAATCACATGCAGGTTTAGTACAGTCCTGGACAAAAAAAAAAACACAGGAGATAAAATAATGGCATCATTTAAAGTGCAGACAGGAACACTGTGCTTAGTTTTAGTGATGACTCCCTTTTAGATTTTGCACTTTTTTTTTTTTTTTTTTTTTTTTAATTCGCCTCCATATAAACTAATTTCAAAACTGTGTCCTAATTAATTCTTGACATCAAATGACTAAAATAGTTGTTGACATTTCATAATGTATTCGTTTTCTCTTAGGATTACCAATCAAATATTGTGGTTTTTTTTCTTGTTTTTTTTACTTGTAACTCCATCAGTTTATTTACTGTAGAAGTCACGATTATTAATTTCACTGCACATGGTGTTTCTGGGGACAGTTGTGTGATGTCTGCTCGGTGAAACACACAGATAATCGTAGTGGCTCTTTGTTTAAATACTAAGTCTTCTCTCACGCCCCCCCGCCCTATATTTCATAACCTCTTACAGGTGGCCGGGTGAAAACATGGAAGAGGCGCTGGTTCATCTTAACTGACAACTGTCTGTATTATTTTGAATACACCACGGTAAGTTCACTTTAGTAACCTGCTTTGAACTATCGGTATCTTGCAAGGATCCTTATTTTAAATTTAAGCCTGTGGTAAAAGCTGTGCTATAAGACACATTATTATTACTCAGGATAAAGAGCCAAGAGGGATTATTCCACTTGAGAACCTCAGTATTCGTGAAGTCGAAGATCCCAGGAAACCGGTACGTTGTGAGACATGTGAGGGGCAGGTGTTGCTTGATATCTAGAACATTTAGCTTATTATTTTTCTCTCCACATCTCAGAACTGTTTTGAGCTTTACATACCAAATAATAAAGGACAACTAATCAAAGCTTGCAAAACAGAGGCTGATGGAAGAGTGGTGGAAGGCAACCATAATGTGTATAGGATTTCTGCCCCAACTCCAGAAGAGAAGGAAGAATGGATCAAATCTATACAGTAAGAACTCCTATAAATATATTATTGAACAATCTTCTATAAATTGAGGATCACTGCCGTTTGGTGTGATTTAGGTCTGTCTAGCTGACTTTTTTCCAAGTTCTGTCATAGAGCTTGTAGGTCTAGCCTTATATATGTCATTATCCCCAATATATGATACATTTTAATTCTACAATTATTTATTTCCTGTTTTACTTGCATACTTCAGCTTTATCTGTGGCTGATATTGACGAGATCTGTTATTTTTTCAAATTGCAGCGATCAGCTGATTGCGCCAAGGAAGCTAGATAATTCCCCTGCAGCGGCCTCTACTGGGGAAATGTCATATTATAGAGGAACGGCTGTTTGTGATACATGGATGCCTTGAGTTTTTGCATATAGACAACTAAACCTACCAAGTTCTTTAGTTTGTACTCCGTATGTAACACGTCGTTTTTTGTTTTTTTTTCCCTTTTCTAGGGCTGCAGTAAGTGTGGACCCGTTCTATGAAATGCTAGCTGCCAGGAAGAAAAGGATCTCTGTCAAGAAAAAGCAACAGATGCAAGAGCAGCAGCAAGAAGAGTCTTAAAGGACTTCTGTCTTCTGGAAAAGAAGCCTTTTCTGGCTTGCTATTACTTCTGAGCACTCCATTGCCAAGTTAGGATGGTGGCGATTGCTGCTGTTCATGGGTAGTGTACTATGGAAACAAAGAACTTGTTTGCACTGGATGCCTAGTGTACTCGCTGGAGCATAGTTGAACTTGATCTAGCCTCCAGAATTTCAAGCCTGTCCTCAGCAGAGCTTCTAGGAGCATGTTCACGAAGTACGGGTGCATTGAGAGGACTCTGGTTGTTGGATTTCGTTGTTTTTTTTACCCCTTTTTCATATACAAAAAAAAGAAAAAAATATTTTGAACTCTAGATTGTACATATATGTGGTGTGAAAAATGTGCATGACAAAGCAATATGACCCAAACATTTCCATTGCCATAGCACAAGTCAGCTTCACATTTGTTCTATAACCAGTTCTTTAAAAAAAATATTTCATTTTGTACTAATCTTCTAGATGGTCCTCCGAGGTTAGGGGGCTGACCTATAAGGTGCCGCTTATGGGGTTTCACCAGGAGTCTGCTCATTCGTGGAATTTGGTTGTCTTTTATATGGGCAAAAAAAGACCCTTTAGGTCAAGCATTTTGGTTTTGTCTATTTTAAGCCTCAGTCACTTTCCTGCTGCTGGCAGCTTGAAGATTATGATGATTAACTTGTTACAGCCATAGAAGTAATCACGTACGTTGACTGAGGTTTTCCTACTTTTCTGTTTAACCACCCCCCAGAAAATGTAATAAGTAAGCTAAGACCCCCAGTCTTAGTTGTAGACATATAAGTAAGGATGAGCTACTGAAAAAAGGCAGTCAACGAGCCACCAGCAGCGTTCAGACTACACAAATGTTCGCAAAAATTATAGTGCCCATGCTGTATCACAAATGTATTGTAGTCTGTGGCAGGGTCATAATAGAAGAAAGCTACACACTGCATCACATTCAAGCTTTGTATTGGGCACACTAAACGCTTCCTTTAGACTCCCTAGAAAGTGCTTGATTAAGGGTTATTTATTAGGCAGAATTGCATTTTTAGCTTAATTCTAAATTCAGAGGCTTTTTTTTTCAGCTTTACTTTTAATAGTTCTGACCTTTTAAAGGGGTTTTCCACGAGCGGACAACTGATGACCTAACTACAGGATAGGTCATCCGTATATGATCGGTGGGGGTCTGACACCTGGACCCTGCACCGATCAGCTGCTCCGGTTGCCGTATGTTTTGAATGGTATGCAGTAGTTTGAGCCGGAAGCAGATGGCTCCAGTCACAAAATAGCGGCTGAGCTGCAGTACTGCAGCTCTGCTCTTATTCAAGTGAATAGGAGCAGAACGGCCGCTATGCAGTGGTCGGAACCATCTGCTTCCAGCTCCAACTACTGCATACCGTTCAAAGCAACCGGAGTATATGATCAGTGCGGGGTCCGGGTGTCAGACCCCCACCGATCATTTACTGATGACCTATCCTGTAGATAGGTCATCAGTTGTCCGGTCGTGGAAAACCCCTTTTAAATATGTGGAGATCTATAAGGGTATGTTCCCAAGTACACAGCACATCCAAACTAAAACCTGCAGGGAATTCCGTCCGAAAAGCTGCACTAAATTGTGGTGCAGATTCTCAGCCAGAATTGCTGCTGTGGAAAACCAGAGTTGAAAAAAAAAAAGCCGAAACTTGCCATCATTGACTTCGGCATAGCTACGCGTCCCTGTTTTTTGTGCAGCGCGGCTCCCTGTGATGACGCTGCAGCTCATGTGGCCGCTATAGCGCGTGATGGGCTGAAGCAGTCACATGGGATGAAACGTCATTCCAGGAGGCCGGACTGCTCGGAAAACAGGGACGCATTGCTATGGTAAGACCAGGGGGGCAAGTATAGATATATATATTTTTAATTAATTGTAAACCATAAAAGTGGGATGTTCTTTGTTTTTTCCCTGCAGCATTACTGCCGCAAAATCGTAGCATTTATTTGTTGCAGGTCTTACCTCCCCCCTTTTAATTTAATGAGGTAAATCCAAAACAAAAGTGCAACTTTATGCTGCAGATTTTTTCCACAGCGTGTGGATGAGATTTGTTCATGTCATCCGCTTTGCTGCTACTCTAAATGCTGCAGGTTTTCTGTACAAATTTCTGTTCGCGCAAACTCTGCAGAATCTTCTTATGTGGGAACCCAGGCTAAAGGCTCGCCTCGCCTTCATTTCCTCTGCAAATTCCTTATCGACTCTATATCTTAAAGGCTATGTATACCTTTTGACATTTAAAAAAAAAAAAAAAAATGTTCACTGACTGATTGGCGCATCTTCCTAAATTTATTTTTACTTTTTGAGATGCAGCTTCTTTGTATTCTGTATCCTTTGTATTCGAGCAGCTATCGATCACATCTAAGTTCATAATTTAGATGTGATCGATTACAGGGGGATACTGCGTGTCAGACACTGGACTCATGGACCTGACGAATACAGGATACAGTGCAAGATGCAGCTGCTCTGTATACAGGATACAAAGCAGCTGCATCTCAAAAAGATCAAATGTATTTAGGAAGTTGCACCAAACACATGCACAATTGTATTTACATATATCACAATTGTCAAAGGTGTACATGGCCTTTAAGCAAGAACCATCTAAGGAAGTGCTGTCACTGCTGTAGCCCGTTGCGAGCCATGGTATGAACCTGTAGTCTTGGTGTGCCACAGTATGATGACTATAACAAAACCTCTAATACAGCATGCGATGGAACATGCCGTTTATTATATTTTGTTACTCACAGAGGTACAATATGGACCCAGAGCAGTCTAATAGGCCTGTGTGCACGAGCCCTAAAAGCATATTAGGTGACTGTATATTATTCTGCATGATCTGCCAAAGTAAAAACTACACACTAAGCAACAGGACAACTTAAACTGTTCTGTCATTTGCAGAAAGATGTGTTTTTTTACTTTTTATAAATTAGCACTTCATCCTATTTATTTCCATACTTTACTTTATAATATATAGTCTACTCTGCAAAACTCCCTCATGTCATTAGTGCTTTTTAGGCTTTTATGGTTATCACAAATTCTTCTATTATGACAATTAGTGGAGTGTAAAGCTACTGATGAACCCGTCTTCTCTTCAGAAACTGGCTACAGCTGCTTCTCATTTTGCTGTGTGGAATATAAGATGCCATTGTTTTTTGCGAATCCATCGGCACAAAATAAGTACATTATTCTTGATGTCACGTTGTACATGAGCAATGTTATTTCAGTTTAATCCACTAAAGAAGCATTAATCTTAAAAACATTTGTCAAGTTTCACAATAAAAACTGCATACGTTATTAAAAAAAAAAAAAAAAAGATCTCTAGCTGTTGGACGAATGCTCCTTCAGCCATCTAAAATGTATGGCCAGCTTTAGATCTGATGAAGCTGGTGTGCTTACATTAAAAATCTATGTCTGAACAGCTGAGTCCAGGACTCCTAAAATGCTCATTATAATATCTGGTGGGAAAACTTTCAGAAAAGATTATACAGCTATTCTGATATGGATTTTCAAAGTATGCCAGCTTCATCAGGTCTAAAGCTGGCCATACATTTTAGATGGCTGATTGAGCATTCGTCCAACAGCTAACCACTATTCCTCCCGACTCCCCCATACACATTCATGCTCGGTTCGGGCGAGCGTGCATGTGTTCTTAGGGAGAAAGCCGTGGTTTATCTAATAATGAGAGGATCTGGCATGTTGAAAGTCAACATGCCCGAACCTAATCTCCCCCAACATCGACGGGTTGGCCTGACCTACATCTAATATGTATGGCCAGCCTTAGAGATCTGTTTAAGAACGTATGCGGTTTCAAATTGGTGACCCCAGATTTCACAATACAAAGTCCATTTGCTGTAAAGTTGATTACAATCTGTTCTGTTATCAGCCGTTTCAGGCTGTGAGGAAGCTGACTAGTATTCAGTGGGATTAATGACAGGAAGTCTCACGTTTTTCCAGTTCTGAAAACCACTAGAAATCTTTTACATACATGTGTGATTGATAAGAGCAGCTTTTCTTAGTAGTTGCACTTGCGGTTTAGAGAAACGTTTTGGCCTGCTGGAAGTAAGATTTTTATTACAAGACTGACCTCTTGCTTAAAACCGAAGGGCCCTTTTAGGGGTTACTAGATTTTTGGAGCATGTTAAAGCCACTTTTGCAGCCATAAACTTTGTTCCACATTGTTGATGGAGTAACAAAACACTACAGTGGGTGACGGTGGCCGTGCCCCATAATAACACTGACCATGCATGCATTTATTCTGATCATGCGACAATCGAGAGGATTTGAATGCACATCTTTTGGGATATGTTTCAGGGGCATTAACTTTAACCATGTTTCAGTTTTGTAATGTGACATGTTTTGGCAGGTTGTTTAATTGTTTTGCCAAAGTGGGGTACAGTCTCCTGTCCCCCGCAGCACTGTGCCTGTCTCTAACATTCGCTCTAAAGCTGTGAAAACGATTCAGGACTGAATACCCCATCATTGGAGGGGTAAGACTTGCTTTTATTTGATTGGATTTTTGTTTGTATTTTTTTTTCTATTTAATATATTGTACACAAACACGTAAATAAAAAATGGTAAATAGTAGTAGAAGTACTTTTTCATGTGTTGCTCATGTGTTTGTTTGTTTTTTTTGTGCAGTAAAGGTGTACTCACACGGTGCAGCCGTATTGTGGGTTTTGCTAAATCGTGTTAAAAATACAAAACGTGATATGATTGTACTGTGTGAGTATACCCTACAGCTTTTCAGGCTGGGGTCTTCCTAGCAACAACTTCATGCTATGTACCTGCTATGGTTTCTTGTACAGTGCAGGGATCACTGTGAGCATTTGGCAATTGTAGTATTCCCTGTTCTGACATGCCAGTGCTGCTTTGTTATTAAGGCCAGCACAATCTTCAGCTGTGGAGGACAGTATATAATCTCTGAAATGGTAAGTAAAACATTAGAGAGATCCAGAGTTGCATAGGACTGACTAAAAGCTGAATTGTCGTGTTTTGCATGTGGATTCGCTATGAGGGACATAGGCAAGCAGCGGCCCCTAGTGCTGCAGTATAATGAGAAAAATCCAGATTACAGATGGCAGACAGATATATAAACTTTCTATTTATAGCAGTTTTTTTTTAGCGTGATGCGAAGGGCTCTCAGAAGAGCCCATAGTAGTGGTGCTAAAACCGTTGAAACATTTCTGCTATAATCTCACCTTAACAATTTATTGTAGTGTGATGTCCACGAAACAGGACCAAGGCAGCAAATCATGTTTTTTTTTTGTCTATAACTAAGGCAAATTACATTTCCTAACTGGTGCAGGACCCAATTGGGGTGGCTTTTGCACTTACAAAAGACCTCCAGTGGTAACACATTTGTGTTCCCCACCTGACTGTATACCACACTCTACACTTCTTTTATGTTTACTTTACTTTATGAACTGCTGCCTTGACTGTGCTTTAAGAAAGCCTCCATCTTGATTCTTAGATTTCCCCAACTTTCTCTTCCTCCCTGCTTTGCTATCAATCCCATGATGCTAAGAGTCAGTGGTAGCTGATGATAGAATTGTCCCTTTAATATCAACCAACAGACCTGACAGAATAACAAAGATGCAGGTTTGGGGGCGCTTAGGAAATAATGACCACAATATAATAAACTTCCATTTGTGTTTCATAAGAATTCTGAACTTCGGGAAGGCGAAGTTCGATCAGTTTAGAGATGCCCTTAATGTAGGACTGGGACAATGTCCTAAAAAATTTTTTTCAAAGCATCTTACATTTTCGTTGTGAGAGGTTCAGACCTTATGGGAATAAAAGTGTTAAAAACAGGAGGAAACCAATATGGATATATAAAAATATAATGTGGGAAATAACAAGAAAGCATTTTCCCCTTCCAAAATGCTTTAATATGAAGAAAAAAAATGTAAAAAGCTACACATAATTGGTATGGTCGCATCCATAACCACCTGAACTATAAAACTATTCCGTTATTTAACCTGTGTACTGAATGCCATAAAAAACACCAGAATTTTCCATTCATCTTGCCTTCCTAAAAAAAAAATGCTATCAAAAAGCTATGTACCTTCAAAATAATACCTATTAAAACTTCAAATCGTTCTGCAAAAAAATAAGCCCTCATCTACAGCTGCTTTGACAGAAATATAAGAAAATTATAGCTCTTCGAATATGGGGACACAAAAACAAGTACTTCTAAAATAAGTGTTTTTATTGTGCAAAAGTAGAAAAACAAAAAATTGCATCAAAATTGGTGTCGTAACTGTAATGACACGCAGAATAAAGTTATTTACCACATGTTATTTACCTGCAAACGCTGATGCTGCTGCAGAATCAACTGTAGCCTCTGGTGCCGATGTGGCCGTCACGATGCAGGACCTGTGAGTGACGTCACAGATCTGCACTGCCAGAAGCTGGGCGTTCTGAAGAGAAGAGGATGTTACTTCTCTTCAGAGCGCCCAGCTAGTAAAAGTATTAAAAACGCCCCGATGTACGCACATAATACACGCCCACTTGGACTTTTACTTTTAAACACACCCACTTGGACTTTTGCAAGCCTCATTTGCATAACTACAAAAATGGTCATAACTTGGCCAAAAATGCTCGGTTTTTAAAAATAAAAACGTTACTGTAATCTACATTGCAGCGCCTATCTGCTGCAATAGCAGATAGGGGTTGCAAAATCTGGTGACAGAGCCTCTTTAAAGGGGTTGTCCAGCACCTAAAAAAAAAATAAAAAATAATCCTAAAACATTATTAAAAAGGTTTTCTCATCATAAAACCTTATTCTAGCTAATAAAGACCTACTTGTCAAATCTCTATGTATCAGCGCACTCACTACCTTCTGCTTTTGAGGACTACAAGTCCTGGCATCCCCTTTTCTCTTCTCCGCAAATGATTCCCCGCCCACTGCTTGCCTCAGCAACTGCAGTAACCCAATAGAGCAGTCACAGTGCCTGCCCCTTGCGGTCACGTGCTTGACTCGCCATCACGAACTGCAGAATGCAGCGCTCGGTCACGGGCTGTGTCACCAAGAGAAAACTACAGCCTGTCGGTGACCTGGTTTTGGCATTGACGATTCTACACACATTTAAAAATAAAAGCATACTGGTAAGTGATGTTTTTACAGATAATACAAAGAATGATCACCATTTTTTGGTCACCGGATAACCCCTTTAAAGGGTAACTGAACCTTCAACAAACTTCTAAAAGGTGATAGACGTTCTATTGAGCCTGTACATCGCTACATCGGCTTTCCGAGAAAAGCCGTATAGAAACCATGTGGCTCAGCGCTCACTCCAGTGCTTCTACCGCTTTGTTCTAGCGATTGTTGGAGGTCTCAGAGCTCTGACTCCCACTGATCAAAACTTCTGGCATGTCACTATGACATGTCAGAAGTTTGTTGAAAGTTTAGTAACCCTTTAAAGATAAGATAGAAGCTGTTTTCATTGCTACAGTCTTCTCTGGCTTTACATACTCAGTGGTGACGTTCTATTGGTCCCCGTGATCATGTGACTGGTCACATGATTCCCAGAATGTCGTTATTGGGCTGCTGGTGGGTTTAACTAGATCCAGCACAGCCCTATCAATGACAAGTCACTATAGCAGGGCTGATTTCCCCTGTAAGTGGGGAATAAAGTCTCCCTATTGTCTTATTTTGAGGGATGTCGCAGACTTGCATGTTCTGTGTTATTCCATTAGTGCCTCATGTTGAGACCCTCTCCGTTTGTCATATTTTTTTTTTTAAACTATTAGAAAAAAAACACCCCCCCTGCTAATCATTGTTTTGCTAGCCGTGACCTAATTGCCCTAAAATAAACATGTAATATATCAAATTAACTGTAGACCATGACTATCCCAAATAAAAAAATATTTTTTAGGGAAATACTACATTATTACAAGATAAAATTAGCCCGGAAGCTATAGGCCTGTAAATTCACCTGTATCGTGGGTAAAAAGTTTTCCAAGAGATGCTATTCTGGAGTATCTCATGGGTTTATGAGGAATTTATCATGTGAAACTAATGTGATCAGCTTCTATGAGGAGATGAGAGTAAGACTGGACTGGGGTCAGTCATTGGATGTCAAATATCTTGGTTTTTCCAAAGCATTTGCTACTGTGCTGCATAAAAGTTTGGTATATACAGTGAAGGAAATAAGTATTTGATCCCTTGCTGATTTTGTAAGTTTGCCCACTGTCAAAGACCTGAACAGTCTAGAATTTTTAGGCTAGGTTAATTTTACCAGTGAGAGATAGATTATATAAAAAAAAAAAAAGAAATCACAGTCAAAATTATATATATTTATTTGCATTGTGCACAGAGAAATAAGTATTTGATCCCTTTGGCAAACAAGACTTAATACTTGGTGGCAAAACCCTTGTTGGCAAGCACAGCAGTCAGACATTTTTAGTAGTTGATGATGAGGTTTGCACACATGTTAGATGGAATTTTGGCCCACTCCTCTTTGCAGATCATCTGTAAATCATTAAGATTTCGAGGCTGTCGCTTGGCAACTCGGATCTTCAGCTCCCTCCATAAGTTTTCGATGGGATTAAGGTCTGGAGACTGGCTAGGCCACTCCATGACCTTAATGTGCTTCTTTTTGAGCCACTCCTTTGTTGCCTTGGCTGTATGTTTCGGGTAATTGTCGTGCTGGAAGACCCAGCCACGAGACATTTTTAATGTCCTGGTGGAGGGAAGGAGGTTGTCACTCGGGATTTGACGTTACATGGCTCCATCCATTCTCCCATTGATGCGGTGAAGTATTCCTGTGCCCTTAGCAGAGAAACACCCCCAAAACATAATGTTTCCACCTCCATGCTTGACAGTGGGGACGGTGTTCTTTGGGTTATAGGCAGCATTTCTCTTCCTCCAAACACGGCAAGTTGAGTTAATGCCAAAGAGCTCAATTTTAGTCTCATCTGACCACAGCACCTTCTCCCAATCACTCTCAGAATCATCCAGATGTTCATTTGCAAACTACAGACGGGCCTGTACATGTGCCTTCTTGAGCAGGGGGACCTTGCGGGCACTGCAGGATTTTAATCCATTACGGCGTAATGTGTTACCAATGGTTTTCTTGGTGACTGTGGTCCCAGCTGCCTTGAGATCATTAACAAGTTCCCCCCGTGTAGTTTTCGGCTGAGCTCTCACCTTCCTCAGGATCAAGGATACCCCACGAGGTGAGATTTTGCATGGAGCCCCAGATCGATGTCGATTGACAGTCATTTTGTATGTCTTCCATTTTCTTACTATTGCACCAACAGTTGTCTCCTTCTCACCCAGCGTCTTACTTATGGTTTTGTAGCCCATTCCAGCCTTGTGCAGGTCTATGATCTTGTCCCTGACATCCTTAGAAAGCTCTTTGGCCTTGCCCATGTTGTAGAGGTTAGAGTCAGACTGATTAATTGAGTCTCTGGACAGGAGTCTTTTATACAGGTGACCATGTAAGACAGCTGTCTTTAATGCAGGCACCAAGTTGATTTGGAGCGTGTAACTGGTCTGGAGGAGGCTGAACTCTTAATGGTTGGTAGGGGATCAAATACTTATTTCTCTGTGCACAATGCAAATAAATATATATGATTTTGACAATGTGATTTTCTTTTTTTTTTTTTATATAATCTATCTCTCACTGGTAAAATTAACCTAGCCTAAAAATTCTAGACTGTTCATGTCTTTGACAGTGGGCAAACTTACAAAATCAGCAAGGGATCAAATACTTATTTCCTCTACTGTAGTTACACCGTGTTCCAAATTATTATGCACATTGGATTTAAGTGTCATAAACATTTAATTATTAGGTTTTCAATTAAACTCATGGATGGTATTGTGTCTTAGGGCTCTTTGGATCATTGTAATCAATCTCAGACACCTGTGATAATTAGTTTGCCAGGTGTGCCCAATCAAAGGAAAACTACTTAAGAAGGATGTTCCACATTATTAAGCAGGCCACAGGTTTCAAGCAATATGGGAAAGAAAAGATCTCTCTGCTGCCGAAAAGCGTGAAATACCTTGGACAAGGTATGTAAACATTGGATATTTCAAGAATACTTAAGCGTGATCATTGTACTGTGAAAAGATTTGTGGCTGATTCAGAGCACAGATGGGTTCGTTCAGATAAAGGCATAATGAGGAAGGTTTCTGCTAGACAAATTAATAGGATTAGGAGAGCAGCTGCTAAAATGCCATTGCAAAGCAGCAAACCGGTATTTGAATCCGCTGGTGCCTCTGGAGTCCCGCGAACCTCAAGGTGTAGGTTCCTCCAGAGGTTTGCAAGTGTGCATAAAGCTATTATTCGGCCACCCCTAAACAATGCTCACAAGCAGAAACGGTTGCAGTGGGCTCAGAAATACATGAAGACTAATTTTCAAACCGTGTTGTTTACTGATGAGTGCCGTGCAACCCTGGATGGTCCCGATGGATGGTTGGTGAATGGCCACCATGTCCCAACAAGGCTGCGACGTCAGCAAGGAGGTGGCGGAGTCATGTTTTGGGCTGGAATCATGGGGAGAGAGCTGGTAGGCCCCTTTAGGGTCCCTGACGGTGTGAAAATGACCTCTGCAAAGTATGTACAGTTTATGACTGACCACTTCCGTGGTACAAAAAGAACCGTGCCTTCCGTAGCAAAATTATCTTCATGCATGACAATGCACCATCTCATGCTGCAAAGTATACCTCTGTGTCATTGGCTGCTATGTGCATTAAAGGAGAGAAACTTATGGTGTGGCCCCCATGTTCCCCTAACCTCAACCCTATTGAGAACCTTTTGGAGCATCCTCAAGCAAAATATCTATGAGGGTGGGAGGCCGTTCACATCAAAACAGAAGCTCTGGGAGGCCGTTCACATCAAAACAGAAGCTCTGGGAGGCTATTCTGACATCCTGCAAAGATATTCAAGCAGAAACTGTCCAAATACTCACAAATTCAATGGATGCAAGAATTGTGAAGGTGATATCAAAGAAGGGGTCCTATGTTAACATGTAACTTGGCCTGCTAAGTTTTTTTTGATTGAAAGAGCTTTTGATTTCTGTAGATATGACCTCCTGATGCTGCAAATTCAACAAAATACCATTTTAGTTCTCTTTACAACCTTTAAAATGTTTTGACCCCTGTTGTGCATAATAATTTGAAACAGTGCATTTTGAGTTTTTTACTTCTAAAAAAAAAAAACTTATTAGGAGATTTGTTCAATAAATTCGCATTATACTCCAACGGTTGATGGCTTGAAGATTATACTGACTGTCATTTGCATCAACTATTTAGGAAAATCAGCGAACAATAAGATTTGCATAATAATTTGGAACGCGGTGTAGTAGCTTGTATTGGTGAAAAAAGACACACGTGTGTCCATCCAGTTGAGCCAAGGGATAAAATGAGTATTCTTGGCCTCTGCCAAAATGTGTTTGAGTAACTGGCACAGTGATAGAAAACAGAGGGTGGTTATTGAAAGGTGCATCCCCAGATTGGGTAACCGTTACCAGTGGGGATTCACAGGGGGTCCGTACTTGGCCCTCTTCTTTTTTTAATATATTAATGCCTTTGTGGGATTGCGCAGTAACATTTTTATTTTTGCAGATACTAAACTGTGTCAAGTAATAAACACAAACGAGGACAATATTCTTTTACAAATGGATCTGAAGTTGGAGACGTGGGCAGAGAAGTGGCAAATGAAGTTTAATATGTGTATGTCGTATATTTATGCTGCCCAGTTTGAGGGCAGCATAAAGAAGTGACACGCGGGTTTCAACAGTCTGCCACTTATTGGGTAATTTGCCATAGTTTCTTTGAATTTAGATGTTATACTTGCAGCACACCGGATGCGATTAAGTCTAATGATATTCTTAGGGTATGTGCACACAAGGTGTTTTCGGGCAGTAAACGTCCTGAAAAATCGGAAGCCGAACGCCTCCAAACATCTGCCCGTTTTCAATGGGAAAAACAGCGCTCTGTTCTGACGGGCCATTTTTTTGTTGCAACAGTTTTTCAAAACGGCCACATAAAAAAATCGGCCGCGAAAAAGAAGTACTTGTCACTACCATTTTTGGAGCCTTTTTTCCATAGACTCTCTAGAAAAACGGCCGTGAAAAACGCGAGCGGCTTAAAAAACGTCTGAAAATTAGGAGCTATTCTTCCTCAAAAACAACTGCGTATTTTCAGACGTTGTTGGTTAAGCGTGTGAACATACCCTTATATTCACACTCCCTCTGCTCTCTAGCTGCTGAGTGATATATTTCTCTCTACTATGGTATGTTCACTCGCTTAACAAGGAGGGAAAACCGCTCCTGATTTTCAGCCGTTTTTTGCGGTGTTTTGTACGGCCGTTTTTGGAGCTGTTTTCCTATTGAGTCAATGAAAAACGGCTCCAAAAACGTCTCAAGAAGTGACATGCACTTCTTTTTACGGGGCGTCTCTTTACGCGCCGTTATTTGAAAATGAGGCATAAAATAACGCTTCGTCGGAACAGAATGGCGTATTTCCCATTGAAATCAATGGGCAGATGTTTGTAGGCGTTCTGCTTCTGCTTTTCAGCCATTTTTCGGGACTTTATGGCCTGAAAAACGGCTGCAAATAGCCTGTGTGAACATACCCTTACTGTGCATAGTGAGAAATGTTACAATCAGCGGCTTGGACTTAATCACGTCTTGCGTGCCGCAAGTATAACATCTAAATTCAAAGAAACTACTTCAAATTACCCAGTAAGTGACCGCAAATCATTTCTTTATGCTGCCCTCTGACAGGGCTTGCGCAGATTAAGGCCTCGTTTACACAAGCGTGATATACGTGCGTGCAACGCGCGTGCTTTTCACGCCTGCCGTACGCACCTATATTAGTCTATGGGGGCATGCAGACAGTCCGTGAGTTTTGCTCAGCGTGAGTCCGCTGAAAAAACTCACGACATGTCCTATTTTTGTGCGCTGTTCGCGCATCACGCACCCATTGAAGTCAATGGGTGCGTGAAAACCACGCATGCCGCACGGAAGCACTTCCGTGCGAACTGCGTGATTCGCGCAACAGCTGTCAAATTCTGAATGTAAACAGAAAAGCACCACGTGCTTTTCTGTTTACAAACATCCAAACGGAGTGTCATAATGATGGCGGCTGCGAGAAAATCTCGCAGCCACGCATCATACGCTGATGACACACGGAGCTGTTAAGTGCCTTTTGCGCACGCAAAACGCCGCATTTTCGCTCGTGTAAACCGGGCCTAAAAGGTGGGCAACTAAAGTAATAAATGGAATTTGTGGACTACAGTACCCAGAAAGATTATAAAAATTAGGGTTGTTTAGTTTAGAAAAACGACAGCTGACGGGTGACCTAATAACTACGTATAAATATATTAAAGTTCAATAAAGACACGGAGATCGGTCGTTGATCCAGGGGTTTTTTTCTGGTTGCCATGTTGGAGTCAGGAAGGAATTTTTCACTAAGATGATGATAAATTAGCTTCTCCCCCATGAAGGTTTGTCTTTCATTGAATCTGCATTTCAGAATAATAGGCTGAACTGGATGGACGGATGTTTTTTTTTTCCGGCCTTACAAACTGTCACTATGTACGCAGTGTTACAGTTAAAGGGGTTGTCCGAGATTTAATGACTTTGTGTTAATGCTTGTACTTTATAAATGTAAATACATTTGTAATATACTTACATTTTCCAAAGTGGCCCCGTTTCCAGATCCTGCCGTGGGATACTTGACGGATGACGTCACTCTCTGCACTGGTTCTGGCCGCTTTTGTTGATCTTGAATTCTTTGCCGGGTATACGACACGTCACTTGTGACGTGCCGTGTTTGGGCTGTTCTGCTTCACAGCCCGTAACGCGCATGCGCTGTCACTGCTGTTCTCGCAGTCCCTGCTGTTCTCGAGATAACAGCAGTGACAGCGCATGCGCGTTACAATAGAACGAGCCGATATACACCACGTCACAAGTGACGTGTCGTATATCCGGAAAAGTATTCAAGATCAACAAAGCGGCCAGAGCAGAGAGTGACGTCACCCGTCAAGTTCCCCACGGCAGGATCTGGAAACGGGGCCACTTTGGAAAATGTAAGTATATTACAAATGTATTTACATTTATAAATTACAAGCATTAACACAAAGTCATTAAATCTCGGACAACCCCTTTAAGCCATGATATTCCACCCAAATCATTTGACTTGGTGTCACAGTGGACGTCACCACACTCTGTTGTCCACACCGGCTCAGCATAGAGGGACTGAACAGCAGTGAAATGCAGTATAATTCATAAAGTGAGTAGACTTCAACGTTTTTTCCATTTTATCTGAGTATTTCTGAAATTTCCCATAATACATATTTAAAAGGAAGCTATACATTTTGGGTCTACAGTTAGCAAATGTAAATTCAGCATCTTTCTCATTTATCATTGTTACCTTTTTGGCAGTGCAAAAAAAATAAAATAATCTGTTACTAGCTAGAGACTATCGACAAGCTGCTGTTGACAAATTGATATATATTATTTATATATGTAATACTTTGAGAGGTAAATACAGGGCTTCTTACTGACTCAATAACACTTTAGGCCCTGTTCACGCAGTTTTTTTTTACAGGCAAAAAAATCTGCCTCAAATTTAATTCAGGAATTTTGAGGCAGGTTTTGACCTGCAAATTCTTGCCCCGGTTTTCACAGCATTCCTGCCCATGGGCAAAAAAGCGCCACGCAAAAAAACGCTTTCTATCTGACATTTATGACGAATCTCGTGGCTATGTCATAAGTGTGCCAGATGGGAAAACTCATTTAAAGAGGCTCTGTCACCACATTATAAGTGCCCTATCTCCTACCTAATCTGATCGGCGCTGTAATGTAGATAACAGTGTTTTTTATTTAGAAAACGATCATTTTTGAGCAAGTTATGAACAATTTTAGATTTATGCTAATTAGTTCTTAATGACCAAGTGGTTGTTGTAAAGAGAAGTGTAGGACGCTGACCAGAGTCATACACTTCTCTTCATTCCTTCCCAGCTTGTTTCATTGCACAGCGTGATCTCGCGAGATCACGCTGTGACGGGACTTCCTCCCACAGGTTCTTCATCGGAGCCATGAAAGACTGAACAGTCAGAGCTTCCAACCGCTGCAGATTTGGATAAATGTCCTGGCACGGCTGGAGGCGTTGTCTGTTGACTCTGCCATTGCTCCGATGAAGGACCAGTGGGAGGAAGTCCCGTCACAGCGTGATCTCACGAGATCACGCTGTGCAGTGAAACCAGCTGGGCTGGAATGAAGAGAAGTGTATGACTCTTGTCAGCGTCCTACACTTCTCTTTACAACACCCACTTGGTCATTAAGAACTAAATTGCATAAATATAAAATTGTTCATAAATTGCTCAAAAATGGTAGTTTTTCAAAATAAAAAACATTCTTGTTATCTACATTACTGCACCTATTAGATTAGGTAGGAGATACAGCACTTATAAACTGGTGACAGAGCCTCTTTAAGGGTAAATTCCCGCAGGCAAGATATGCTGCAGATTTTAAATGCGTTTTTTTAAAGTAAAAACCAGAATTAGATCCAGGAGAACAGACCTATAAGGCGTTCCTTTGTATACACTCCTTAACATTGAATTCGCAACATCAAGAAGGGCAAGCCGTAAGGTTATGCAAATCGAGGAAGTAGCAGGTGTCACTAAGATCTGCAAATTATCACATTTTCAAGCACCTAGCTCCAATCTGCGGCATGTGGAAGGGGCATAAAAGTCCGATTAAAAGCAAAGGTTTTTTTAGCAACATGAAATCTCAAAAATTGGATCAACTGGTGTGGGATGATTGTGCAATGCCTCCTGTTCGTCGACATCTAAGTTATCGCCACTTGTCGCAAACTGAGAGGGACAGAATCCTTGAATTGAGAGACCTTGGCGGGAGATTGCTATGTGCCTAGGCTGAGAATTCATCAGTGTTCAATGTTGCGTGTGCCAGAGGTTGGGAGAAAAACAATGAACGGAAATGTGTGCGGAGGCGAACCTCTGCACGGACGGATCGTTGGATTGGAAAACTGCCGCATAGAGATCCATTCTGTACTGCAAGTAAAATTGGATGTCACGTCCCAAGCCTAGTGCGGTAACGAGTGTCGACACATCATCAGCGTTTGCATGACATTGGGCTACGAGCCAGACATCCAGCTACAGATGTTCCAATGACCACACACCACCGCTATCATGGTGCATAGCAAGACTGCAATGGAGGCTGGAATGGAGATCTATCCTCACAGCGATGATTTCTGCTATTGTCTCGGACAATGATAGCCGGAGATTGGTCTGGAAACCACATGGACAACGCCATGAAGGGGCCTTCACAAGGGAACGTCACACCAGTCCTACTCCTGGGATTATGGTGTGGGGTAGTGTGTATTGTAGTCGGACCCTTCTAGTCTTTTTTATTTCAGGCGCACTAACAACTCGGCGCTGCATTGATTTGGACATGGAACCAGTGGTAGGGCCATTTCTCCAAAGTGTCCAAGAAGCCATTTTTCAGCAGGACAATGCAAGGCCACATTTTGCTTGTGCTACTGTGAGCAGCATGCATGACCTAAACGTGCTACCATGGCCTGCAGCATCTCTGGACTTGTCTCCCATCGAGCACATCTGGGTCATCATTGGTCGGCAATTGCAAAGGGAGCTGCCAGCAGCCAATCTTGATGCTTTGCGTGCCCAAGTGCATTCAACGCGGTATGACATTCCTCAGACAACCATTAATTACCTCATTGATAGCATGCCAAGGCGTGTAAGTGCGTGTATTTCTGCACATGGCGCTCATACTCGATACTGAATAAATCAAGATGTTTGGATTATATTGTTTTCATTTTTTATCATTAACATGTATATCAATCCTGTGTTTTCCACAATTCCAATAATTTTCCTTCTTGGTGTTGCAATTTCAATGTTGCAGTCACCTTCCAGCTTGCTATTCAGGTGCGGTCACACCTCCCCCGTTCGGTACACGAGCGCAGGAACAACAGCGCTGGTCAACAGTGAACTCTCAGTGCTCTGGTATACAACCAGAATGCTATTGGCAGCGTACATGACGGGGAGATCGGCCCACTTATATAACCTTTATCCATTTGCCCTGCCTCATTTCACACAGTCAGGGGTATAGAGCATCTGTTCCACACACCACGGGTTCCACACACTTTTCCACTTTCCCCTTACCATTTACTATCTAATTACTGGTGGTGTACACCCTGTGTGGCTTCTCATTATCATATCTTAAAAATTCTTGAGGGCTTTTGCCATTCTCCCTATAAGATACAATGTTGGGGAGTGTATGTCTTCTGTTTAGGATCCGTTCCTGGTTTTGACTTTAAAAAAATACTGGCAAAATCTGCACTGTGTGGCAACAGTTTAAGGAGACCTACCAAAATCCATTTATAAAAGACCCATTCATATAGCTGAAAACTATAGGCTTAACAAAGCAACAAATGTTACAAATCAGCCAATGACAGCTGATCTTGGGCAATGATGGCAACATTTTTACATATACAAATCCATACAGACTGCCCATGTATGATGCATTTTTTTTTTATATAGATCAAGGTATGCATGGCGGCCAAATAGCATCATGTCAACAAATAATTCTCCAACTGCATCTATAGTGCCCAGGTCTCCGTTTTACCAATATACTAGTCTTTCTCAAAGAATTAGAATATCATCAAAATGTTAATTTATTTTAGTAATTCACTAATGAGTTTCACTTTTTGAATTGATCAGTTATGAAAACCCAAAATATAGTGTCTCAGAAAATTAGAATATTATATAAGCCCAATTGCAAAAATGATTTTCAATACCGAAATGTTGGCCTACTGAAAAGTATGTAGAGTATATGCCCTCAATATTCGGTCAGGGCTCCTTTTGCATGAATTACTGAATCAATGCGGCGTGGCATGGAGGCGGTCAGCCTGTGGCACTGCTGAGGTGTTATAGATGCCCAGGCTGCTTTGATAGCGGCCTTCAGCTCGTCTGTATTGTTGGGTCTGGTGTCTCTCATCTTCTTCTTGACAATACCCTATAGATTCTCTTTGGGGTTTAGGTCAAACGAGTTTGCTGGCCAATCAAGCACAGTGATACTGTGGTTATTAAACCAGGTATTGGTACTTTGGCAGTGTGGTGGGTGTCAAGTCCTGCTGGAAAATGAAATCCACATCTCCATAAAGCTTGTCAGCAGAGGGAAGCATGAAGTGCTCGAAAATTTCCTGCTAGACGGTTGCGTTGACTCTGGACTTGATATAACCCAGCTGCAGATTCATCCTATACGCCTTTACCATTGTTGTGCTTGTTGCAGCACAACCCTAATAATTGAGCAGTTATCAATATACCATTCTTGCTCTGCCTTAACGATTTGTGATCTGCACCATGTGGTGCCGTGTTTTTTAATTCTCTCTCCAAATCTGCTGGTGTTGGTCCACTGTGTTATATCAAGTCCAGAGTCAACGCAGTGTCTACCGGAAAATTTTCGAGCACTTCATGCTTCCCTCTGCTAACAAGCTTTATGGAGATGCTGATTTCATTTTCCAGCAGGACTTGGCACCTGCCCACACTGCCGAAAGTACCAATACCTGGTTTAATAACCACAGTATCACTGCGCTTGATTGGCCAGCAAACTCGCCTGATCTAAACCCCATAGAGAATCTATGGAGTATTGTCAAGAGGAAGATGAGAGACACCAGACCCAACAATGCAGACGAGCTGTAGGCCACTATCAAAGCAACCTGGGCTTCCATAACACCTCAGCAGTGCCACAGGCTGATCGCCCCCATGCCACGCCGCATTGATGCAGTAATTCATGCAAAAGGACCCCCGGCCGAGTATTGAGTGCATATACTGTACATACTTTTCAGTAGGCCAACATATCGGTATTAAAAATCTTTTTTTAAATTGGGTTTATATAATATTCTAATTTCCTGAGATAGTAAATTTTGGGTTTTCACTAACTGTTAGCCATAATCTTCAACATTGAAAGAAAAAAAATTCTGGAAATAATCACTTTGTGTGTAATGAATCTATATAATATAGGAGTTTCACTTTTTGAATTGAATTACTGAAATTAACTTTTTGATGATCTTCTAATTCATTGAGAAGGACTAGTACTTTATAAAGTTGGGGCACATCTGGCTGCCTGTTTAGCGTTCTGAAAATGTTTTGACCCTTTAAGAAGCGGTTGCAATCATTGTTTTTGTTCTTGTGGGTTTTGTTTTTAGCTTTGATTGGCATAGTTTCAGGAATTAGCCTTTGCTAAACTTCTTATCATATTTACCAAGACAACGGGTTTCTAAGATGTGATATGCTGTTCTTTCCTAAGATTGTTTCAGGGCTGCAGTAGTTTTTTTTTTTTTTTTTTTCTTTTCTTTCCCTGTCTCTTTACTTCAAGCAAACTTCTACAGAACCATCATGTGCCAGTTGTGGAAGTCATGTACATTGCAGCATTGCCTGTACTGTGCTTTCTGTTTGTATGAGATGGATTAAACTATAGTGCGCACGGTTTAGTAGAAATACACAGTGGCTTACCTGTATTCATTGCCTTGACCTTGTCTTTATCAGGAGATGACAGCATGCTAATCCTCTTGCTAATAAGATCTTCAGAAGAGGGTTTTGCTTTCAGCGAAGGATATAACCTGCTTCTTAAGTGGCCAGTGATCCTACAGATAACACTTCAGAGCCATCCATCAAGTACTGAGGAAAACCCAACATTTTGTCCCGATTTACGGTAATTTTCTTGGGGTTAATGTACTTAGGCCGGCAGAAGATCTACACGCCTAAAGTCCATTTATTTTATTTATGGTTTGGTATGGTTAAATTTAGTTTATTTTTTATTTTGCCCAATCGACAAGCCACTAATTCAGCTTTTACCCAATGTTGTGCATGCACATTATTAAAAAGTGACTGCCTAGCAAGACTCCTAAACCAGGGTATTATATGGTGATCTAGTTGTGCAAGGCATTATATATATATATATATATATGTGTGTGTGTGTGTGTGTGTGTGTGTATATATATATATATAACACTTATTCAAAATGTTACATTAGCTGCAGTCCAGTGTTCAGTAGGGTTGAAACACCGTCTAAAGGTCTACTCTTCCGGGAATTAAACTAACCACTTTGAGAAGCATTTGTCTACAAGATCAAAGTTGAAAGATAGTATAGATTCTTTATGGACTTCTTTATGTTTCGTGTATGTTACAAATAAACTTTTTTTTTTTTTCTTTCTGGGTATGGGGAACTATGATATATTTCACTTATGTGAAATCCAACACGTGTCTACCCAGGTGCACTTATCATGATCAGTCACAGGAGAACAATTCCAAGTTATGTGTGTGCAGTGTTATAAAGTCCAGATATCCCCTCTTAATGTATATTTAGCACACTAAACACTTTCGCATGTTTAAATAAAGTTGTTTTTTTTAAGGTAACTGAATTCCAAAAATGGAGTGCTGTTTTTTTTTTTTTTTGTTCCTGAGTCCACGTCCGTCAAAAATAAGGAAATTTCTAAGTGACCCTAAACTTTTGAACGGTAGTGTGTGTGTGTATGTGTATAATATATATATATATATATATATATATATATATATATATATATAGCAAAATCCAAGACACAAGACAGCACTCCAAGTTTAGTGAAAAATGGGATCACTTTAATCACCACTTGCGACGTTTCTGCCCTACTCCATGGGGCCTTTCTCAAGCAATACATCTCAGTGAACAGTGCACATATAAATACATTGGTTTACAAAATTACATAATAGGGCAATAGAAATTCAATATTGCATAATTCTCTGAATTCAAATATAAACACTGCACTGTGATTAAAGTGATCCCATTTTTCACTGAACTTGGAGTGCTGTCTTGTGTCTTGGATTTTGCTGGCTGTTTGGGACACTGGTCGTGTGTCTGAACAAGAACCTGTGCACCCGATACTGGAAGAACGGTGCTGCCTTTGCTTTGTTTTTGTTTTATATATATATATATATATATATATATATATATATATTATATCTGCGCTCCAGTATTGTCTAATCTTTCATTTCTTCACTAGCCCTATAAGCAGCACGAGGCCCTAGAGTTTCCTCAACTCCGCTGCATCTACGGGATCGACCTGTGGGGTCTAGCAAATTATGGTGTGGGACTTTTAGTGGAAAACTATTGCACCTAAAAAATGAGTCTGGGCATCGTTTTGCATCATTGCGTTTTGAGAGTCATAATGTGTTATTTTTCCGTTGACGGAGCTGTGTAAGGGCTTTTTTTTTTTGTGAAACGAGCTGTAATTTTTATTGGTTCCATTTTGGCGTATATGCGATTTTTTTGTTATTTTTTATTTCTTTTTTTAAAATTTTTAATTACTATTTATTAAATTTTTTGGGAGGTGAGGAAACCAAAAAAACAGCAATTCTAGCACGGTTTTGTTTTTTATTTTTTGCAGTGTTCACGTGCAGTATAAACAACATGTTGACTTTATTCTGCGGATCTATACGTTTACAGTGGTACCAAATTAATATTGTTTGGACGTTTTACTACTTTCCCACAATAAAAATACTATTTTCTAAATAAATCATGTTTTAGTGTCTCCATTTTCTGATAGCTATAACTTTTTTTATTTTTCAGTTGATATCGCTGTATGAGGGCTTGTTTTATGCGTGACAAACTTTCGTTTCTATTGGTACCATTTTGGGGTATTTGCACATTTTTGATCACTTTTTATTAAAACATTTTTGACACGATGGGCAAAAAATTAAATGCTGTCATTGTTTTTCATTTTTTTTTTTTACGGTGTTCACCTATTTTCAGACGTAATTCAGCCGTTTTACGCCTCAAATTACGCCTGAAAAGACGGCTCCAATACGTCTGCAAACATCTGCCCATTGCCTGTAATGGGTTTTACGATGTTCTGTGCAGACGAGGTGTAATTTTACGCGTCACTGTCAAAAGACAGCGCGTAAAATTACGCCTGCGTAAAAGAAGTGCAGGACACTTCTTGGGACGTTTTTTGGAGCCGTTTTTCATTGACTCCAATGAAGAACAGCACCAATTACGTCTGCAAAAGACGGCGCGAAAAACGCGAGTACTTGCAAAAACGTCTGAAATTCAGGAGCGGTTTTCTCCTGAAAACAGCTCTAATTTCAGACGTATTTTGCATTCTCGTGTTGCCATACCCTAAAAATAATGTGATATTTTTATAGTTCAGGCCGTTCCGAACGCAGTGATCTGTATATCGTATCGTTTTTATCTTGTTTTAAATTTTTTTCTAATTATAAAGTACTTGATCAGGGAAACAGGACGATTATTGTTTTTATTAGTTAAAACTTTTTATTTATTTTTCTATTAACATGTTTTTTTTTGTTTTTTTTACACTTACTTGGGGACTTGAAGGCCTGATCTTCTGATCCCCTGTACAATACACGGTCCTACCTTGACATAGCAACAATCGGCACACGCGATCTCTCGCGGGGGGGGGGGGGGTACAGAGGGAGACCCCCTCTGTCAACCACTTCAATGCGGCGGACGCCATTGACCGCCGCATTGAAGGGTTTAAACGGTGGTGGTCGGCGGTAACTGCCATCGCCGCCGTTGCAGCAGAATGTATATTACAGCTGACACCGGCTGAAGATGAAGCGCGCACAGCTCCTGTGCCCGCTTCATCTACGGGGTGTGACTGTACGCCCTTTTGCGGGAATGCTCTGTAAATCAGGACATACAGACCAATAGCGGAAAGGGGTTAAAGGGGTGTACCGGTTTCAGCAAATAAATCTTATTTATTTGTATAATGAATAGCTATACAATTTTACAATATGCTTTCTGTACAAATTCCTTGTGGTTTCAAGATCTCTGCTTGCAGTCATTGAATGGGTAAACCTTCTTTTTTACTTCCAGGATATATCCAGATGCATGGTTTGTTACAATATAGTAAACAATAAGGATTTGCATTCAATAACTGAAAGCAGAGATCTTGAAAGCCATGGATAATTGATACAGAAATAATTTTGGAAAATTGTTTACAATTTTGATATACAATGAACAAGTTGTATTGAGACTTATGCATCACAGATATGTTCAGCTTAAAAGCAATGTATCGCCTATATATTTTTTTTATACTGATTAAAACCTGACATTGATACATATTCTTCTTTTCTAGTGTATCTTTATTTTTTGATTGTAGATTTTTTTTTTTCTGTACATGTTTATTGGGACGGCCATCTTACCTGAGCTGCTGTTCGCATTTTAGGCCTCATGCACACGAGTAATTTTGGTCTGCAATTACGGACCATAATTGCGGCTCAACATACGGTTCCATTAATTTCTATGGCCGGGCCGTAGAAAGCATCTGTAAAAAATAGGACATGTCCTATTTTTTTATTTTATGGACCGTGCTCCCATACTTTATAATAGGAGCATGGCCCGCAAATGCCGGTTACTGTCTGTGGCCAGCCATGCCTGTAATCACGGACGTGCCTTAGAGCATTTGATGATGGTAGAATTAGACCAGTCAATGCTTTAATCACATTAAGAAAGACACCGACGTAAAAGTTCTCAGTATATATTATGTAAACACATACACAGCAATACAGGTTGCTAAGTTACAGAAGTAATAAAATCCACAAACATTAATAAAACAGTATAATCAGTGTGCACAATATACAACACATGGATATGGTCCTTCACATCCAGCACATACAGGAAAGTGGTCACCAACTATTGTAGAACCGGCATTTAAATCAATATACATTATGAATGCTCTGAAATAATCCCCAAGATACAAGAGGTAGCATACACAATACATCCAGTTAAAGCATATGTACATATAGAAAGCAGTCAAACTAAACATCGAAATAGCTAAATCCATATTGAGTGCAAACCATGCATAGTCAAAATAGAAATAAAAAGTATGTCATTAGTAGGTTTATACTTGCTTATAATTGACAAAAGCAATAATAATAATATTTAAAAAATCATATTGATGAATGTGGCAAAACTTGCTTGGATATAGGACGGCTGCATAAATACATTGTCTATGTATCGGTACTCTCTGTTGACAAAAGCAATTATATAACCGTTTTTAATCTAATAAAGCATTGCATGATTTTATCTAACCTTGTCATGTACTATGTTTACTTAAAAAATCCTGCACCAAGATATTGTGAGAAGAGGGTCACCATCCCACTTTAGAGTAAAGGTCCTTTTAGAAGGCCCTTTACTGGCCGTGTAACAAGCGTTAATTGACAAAACAGCATGTCGATTCACAAGGAGCAATCATCGGTATTACATCATGTTGGCAGCACATCTACCTCTTTACACAACGAGCATTCGTACGAGCTCTAATTCAACCAATCATTGGACCGTGTGAAAGAGCCTTAAAGGAACAGTGTCATCACAAATAATTTTTTGATATGTTAAAGATGTTAGTGCTTTAATAAAAACGTTTATATTCATTTGTGTGTTTGTGTTTTACTGTTTCTTATTTTTACACTTTTTCTTCCCTATGGGGGCTGCCATTTTTTGTTCCATTTCTGTGTGTGTCGATTAACGACACACACAGACATGGAGTACGGCAGCCACAGTCCCATAGGGACTGTGAACGGCTCCCGTCCCATTCACGTCCGTGTACGGCGTCTGTGTGGGAACTGCGCATGCGCCGCTCCCACACAGTCCTATTCGAAATTGGCGCCGTCCGGCGCCATTTTCCTGTGGACCGGAAGTCGCGGCCGGACAGTAATATTACTACTTCCGGTCGCGGCTTCCGGACTTGTGCACATGGAACAGCGGCAGCAAAGGGAGCGGACGGGCCGGAGGGAGCCGCGGCGGCAGGAGCAGGTAAGAGATTTCAATGTATGTTAGTGTTTGTGTGTGTTTACTACTGTATGTAAACCTACTACACTGTGGGTTACCTCAAAAAATGGCGACACACAGTGTAGGAGGTTAAACCTTTCAAACCCCTCGTTTATCCCGGCACTAGCCAGGATAAAGGAGGGGGGGATGCTGAGAGCTCACTAGAGCGAGAGCTTTTAACCCAATGTTGCAATGCTGCAATTTTGGGTACTAGCTCCATCTAGTGACCAAAAATGGGTAGTATTATAAATTAGAAAAAATTTATAATATTTCCTGACTCGCGAAAAAAAAAAAAAAAATTTGAACAATGTTTAATCACCCACACACTAAATGTTTAAATTTTAAAAAAAAAACATGTTTTTCCGGCAACACCATGCCTTTAAAGAGGCTCGGTCACCACATTATAAGTGGCCTATCTCCTACATAAGGAGATGGGCGCTATAATGTAGGTGACAGCAGTGCTTTTTATTTTAAAAAAAATGATCTATTTTCACCACGTTATTAGCGATTTTAGCTTTATGCTAATGAGTTTCTCAATAGACAACTGGGCGTGTTTTACTATTGACCAAGTGGGCATTGTACAGAGGAGTGTATGACGCTGATTGGTCCATTCATTTAGTCAGCGCATAGGGATCCTTTTAGATCAGTATGTGCTGTTTTATACTAACACATTAAGTGTTTAGACATTCCACGGGATGTCTATTCACAATCCCGGCACTTCGTTAATGTTTCTGTGGTAGATACAGCAGAGCAAGCGTAATCTCGTTGTAACCTGTCATTTACAGTGTAATCTCGCGAGATTACGCTTGCTCTGCTGTAACTACCACAGAAACATTAACGAAGTGTCGGGATTGTGAATAGACATCCCGTGGAATGTCTATTCACTGTCTAAACACTTCAGTATCGTTAATGTGTTAGTATAAGACCGCACATACTGATCTAAAAGGATCCCTATGCGTTGACTAAATGAATGGAGAGAAGTGCATGACGCTGATTGGTCAGCATCATACACTTCTCTGTACAACGCCCACTTGGTCAATAGTAAAACACGCCCAGTTGTCCATTGAGAAACTCACTAGCATAAAGCTAAAATCGCTAATAACGTGGTGAAAATAGATCATTTTGAAAAAAATAAAAAGCACTGCTGTCACCTACATTATAGCGCCCATCTCCTTATGTAGGAAATAGACCACTTAAAGAGGCTCTGTCACCACATTATAAGTCATTTTAATGCAACTTCCTTATCTCTGTCCTAAATAAGCATCACCTGAGCACATACCTCATAGCTCTCTGGAGGGTGCAAGGTACATCCATACCCATGTATCCACTGAGAACCCACCAGAGTTACATTTTTCTTACACTATATCTGTACTGTAAATGTAGTGTATAAGTAATAGTTTGCATTATTAACCATGCAATAAAGAATACACATGTATACTATTTGCTTGATTATTCCAACCCCATGACATCTACAAAATTTCACACACTATTATAAAGAAAACAATAGATTATGACCAAAAAGCAATGTAAAAGAAAACAATATCAATGTGTGGGGAAAATACACAGTGGTTTCTACTCCGTTAGAATTAGTCATTGGGGTATTGGGAACCCATTCCATGTCTGAGCTCCCTATCAGAGCATGCTGCATGTGAAAGGACTCCTCATGTCAATGGCAAGAGTTAAAAGGGAGTTTGGTAACCCCACCGTGGAGCTCCATGGATGACTCTGTCCAGTCTATGACATCACCAGTGGAAGAGACAGCACAGGTTGCAAGCTTGTAAATCTCACCAGGAGTTAAGATGTGACTCCACATGTTAAAATCAGAAATTTCTCCCACAAAGGCTTGTGTAGCATCAAACCTTCCTCCCAAGGTGTCCTAATTGTTGGAAACACAATTTAGTTATATTAATCAAATATTAACTACCCTGCACATAGATACTGTATAAACAAGATCTTCAAAATCTGGGGAAACCTACAGTTTATAATCGGTCTTTGGGTTTTTTCGAATAGTTTGTATTGAAATTTTCACATAATAACATAACATAAAAAGTCATTGCATATACATTGAGACTTAGCAAAGAATCATTTTGAAGTCCAAAACATAAGAGGTGCCTAGATGTGGTGAAAGTACAAACATGAGGAATAGTGAAACGAATGAAGCAGAGAATAAGATACCATATGTTGTCAAAGGCTGTCAGGCTATAAGGGGTTTGAGAAACGGGAAAGATAGGGGAACAGTCAAACAGCGTGAACTTATTGCTCTATGTTTTCTTGACAGGGAACAAAAAGGCGAAAATTTAGATGGAACACGTAGTCCCCCCCAAAAAAAAGAGATCTGATTCTGCTCAGTAGACTATTACCTGTGTGTCTCCATAAGGCCCCATGCACATGACTGTAAAAGCATCCGTAATTACGGACCCATGCATTTCTATGGCCGACGGACACGTTCCCATATATTTACGGGAAGGTGTCTGTGCCATAGAAACCTTCTGTAAAAAATAGGACATGTCTTATTTTTTTTATTTTGCGGACCATGCTCGTAATTACGGACCATGATTACGGGCGTGGTCGTGTGCATGGGGCCTTAAGTAACTGCTCTTGATAACACGTAGTCAGCTGAAAACAATCATATACAGCCATGCATATATGTGTTGGTAGTATTTCAATAAAATACTCCCAGATTTAAAAAAGAAACTAAATTTGTGTGGGCGCGTGGGTGTGAGCTTGGGAATGTCACATCAAGGTGACTTTAAATTACGTATTATTACAATTAGCCTCGGCGATACAAAATGGGCCTTGTCTACGATTGTAACATGATTTCATGTGTACACATTTCGGTAGTCGCTTGTGAATTTCAGAGCGCGCTAATTTGGAGAGTAATTAAAATTTTTGTACATTTCTATTGTCATATCACAAAATGCATTTGACCAAAACGGAAAAAATCACTTTATTGATGATGAGAGGGTATATAGAATAAAAAATAAGATCCTATTGAGAAGTAGCGGCTTTATTCAATGGCACTTATCCTATCCGTGATCCAATGTCATTGTCAACTGTTAAAAGAACTGTTCATCGTTTCCCAATAACCGGTTCAATTAAAGACTCATCAAGATCCGGAAGACCCAAACATGCGAGTAATGATGAAAAAGCTTTAAATGTTCTGCAATGACCACTAGGGTGCTCATCTGTACATGATAATCCTCTTACATCTGTCTCGAGTGGAGCACAACAAGCGCTACCGAAATGTGTACACATGAGATCATGTTACAATCGTAGACAAGGTCCATTTTAAATCGCCGAGGCCGATTATAATAATACGTAATTTAAAGTCACCTTGATGTGACATTCCCTAGCTCACAAGCACACGCGCCCACACACATTTAGGATTTTACCCGAGCGGTACATTTTGGGTAATGCTAACACCGGCGGTAGGATGATAACTTTAACGTTAAATATCTCAGCTAAAAAAAATCCTATCTCAAAATCGTTTGAAGCATCGTTTTTGTATTAAAAAGAGCTTTCAAATGAAACCCCACTTGACCTCCCGTGCATGCCCCCGTCCACCCCACCGCCCCCAAGGGGGTGGGGGTGTTTTTTTTCCCGTTAACTGGTAAATTTTGTAACCCCATTAAATCCAACCAAATTTCAACTCTCTACCTCGAGCCGTTCAAAAGTTATAAGGGTGTTCCAGAACTTTTGGTGGGCACTGTATGTGTATGTGTATATATATATATATATATATATATATATATATATATATATGTGTTTATTTTTTTAAATCCGGGAGTATTTTATTGAAATACTACCAACACATATATGCATGGCTGTATATGATTGTTTTCAGCTTACTACGTGTTATCAAGAGCAGTTACTTAAAGCCCCATGCACACGACCACGCCCGTAATCATGGTCCGTAATTACGAGCATGGTCCGTAAAATAAGACATGTACTATTTTCTACAGAAGGTTTCTACGCCACAGACACCTCTCTTTTCTTTATGAAGGGATGCTTATATCCAAACCTTTCTCATTATAAAGAATTTCTCCAGAAAAGGTCTAAATTTTGATTAACTGCAGTGTTTTTTTAATTTTTCTCGATGGCGTTTGTCCATATTGGGGGCTTTTTTTAATTTTTATACTGATGACCACAGAATAGGTCATCAGTATATGATCTGTGGGGGTCCGATCATATACGACACCGGTACCCTGCACCAATCAGCTGTTCTGGGCGCTGAAGTTATGCAGGGTCGATGCCGGAAGCAGAAGGCTCCGACCACTGTATAGGGCTTTACTGCAGGACTGCAGCTCTGCTCTTATTCAAGTGAATAGGAGCAGAGCTGCAGTAGCCCAGCACGGCCGCTATACAGTAAATGGGAGTGAGCTGTAATTTAATTGTAAATGTAATAGTGTACAGAGACTTTCCCTGCTGTAGCCATGTAAAACATGGGGGGGGGGGGGGGGAAATTCTTTCTGCGCAGTGTACAGGTGTCATGTACATTGCATAGACTGTGCAAGCGGGGGTATTGTTTAGTGGGCGCTGTACGGAAAGAGGTCAGTTTTCTTTACAAACTTTGGGGAGAATTATTAAGCAAAAAACAATAAAATTCTGGCACAAATTGCTCCAAAAAAAGTGGCACACACCAAATTTATTCTGTGTTTTTATTCACTTTTTGTACCTTCCTCAACAGTTTTTTTTTTATTTTTTTTAAAGTGTCTAGAAAAAAAAAAGCGTGGCATAGACTAGTCAGAAAATTCATCAGATTTATTAATGGCCTGCGTAATTTTTGGGCATATAATATTGATGTAGAGTATGCCAGGTAAGAAGTAGCGTAAGGAAGAAAAAAAGTGTCTAAATGTCTAGCAAGATACACCAAATTGATCATGAAAAGTGCACCACTGTGTTTAGTTTGGCACTGTTTCTGCCTAAATTTAGGACAGTATAGATAAATCTAACTTATTGTATTGAAAAGTACTCTTCAAGAATGCGAGAACTAAATGAAAAAAATATATACATATCCGGTCAAAAGTTTTAGAACACCTTAATTTTTCCAGTTTTTATTTTTCACATAAACAGAGTTCTAGTACAGAAAATAATGTGAAATGGTTCAAGGGTTCAAAAGTAAGTTAAAAACATAAAAATAATATGAATTTTTAACCTCAAATGCAACAGTATTCTGAATTTCTAATTTTAACCATAGGACTTTTTTCAGGGAAGATATAAAGGACAGCTGCACTTCAGCACAGAAAACATATGGTTTGAAATTGGATGCAAACCATTCCTACAAGTGGAGATCTCAACTTTAGAGATTACTTTCAAACCCTCTGATTCTATAGAACCAGTGTTGGAACAGACTGCATTACAACACCCTGTAGGGCAGGATTTGGACAGTTTTGTTCTTCAGGACAGAGCACATTGATATCATAGTGGCAAGAAAGGCAATTAACAAAAGAAGACACAGACAATTATAACCCTTAGAAGTGTAGGACTGTCCTGCAGAGTAACAATCAAAGTCAAACAACGTGAACTTTTTTCTTTGTTTTCTAAACAGGGAACAAAAAGGCAAAAAATTTACAATAAAGCCAAGGTGGCAGTCAGTACAGTTTCCTATACCATCAAAAGGCACTTGGAAACTGGTGAAAACTCTGACAGGAAGAGGTCTGGCAGACCAAAGGCCACTATAAAATCAGATGCCAAGTTTTTGAGAGTCAACAGTTTGCGTGATCGGTGCCCCACAGCACAAAATCTTCAAGTCGAGCTTAATGCAGCAACAAAATAAACATGTTTCCATTTCAACTGTGAAGAGAAAACTTCTATCTGCAGGTTTGACAGGTCGAGTATCTGTAAGAAAGCCACTGCTAAGATTGCAAAATAAAAATAAAAGACTTGTATGGGATACAGGTAGCAGGGCACGGGAACACAGGGAACAACATAAGACTAAGGGACCATTTGCAAGACTAACAGCGGAATGCAAGCAACGCCCAGGCAAGGAGGTAAAGGGCAGGGCTCCTTTTATAGTCCAGGGTGATCTGGCAGTAATTAGTTAATTCTTATTATGTGTGCACGCTGGCCGTTTAAGGCCGGGAATGAGCTCGCGAGCACCCTAGTGGTCATTGCAGGACAGGAGAGCCGCATGTGCTGGCATCTCCAGGGAGGAAGAAGTTGGCAGGATGAGAAGGGTTTGTGGTTTGTGACCGCGGCCGTTACAGGAAGGATGCATTCTCAGTGTGTGTGACATCAACTGTCAACTATGGAGGAGGAAGTGTTATGGTCTGCGGCTCTTTTGCTGGATCCAGAGTTGGCAACTTGCACAGGGCTACCGGCACACTAGACAAAAAGGGCTCCCACAGTATTTTGATACGCCATGCAATACCCTCCGGTGTATGCCTACTTGGTCAGGGGTTCATATTACAGCAAGACAATGATCCAAAGCAGACTTCTAGGTTATGTCAGAACTACCTAAGAAGACAAAAAGAAGCCGGTAGGCTTTAAAGAATAGAATGGCCTGCACAGTCTGCAGTCTTAAACCACATTGAGCTTGCTTGGGATGAACTGGACACTAAGCCGAACGCAAAGCAACCTACAGGTGCAGCACATTTGTGGGAACTTCTGCAACAATGTTGGGAACAAATTTCTGAACAATATCTGAATGCAATAGTAGAAAGAATGCCTCGATTGTTTAAAGCTGTTATATCATCTATAGGTGACTACTTTGAAGAGTGTTCTAAAGCTTTTGACCAGTAGTGTATATCCTGAAGAAATCTTTAAAAGGGTTAACATAGAAAATGATCGTCTCATAGTTGTTATACTCTACTATTCAATATATATTCATAAATGATTTATTTATCTTTACCTGTTCTTGTCCCAAAACAAAAACTCCACCAGGTTTTATTGGGTGCCACGGTGCCAAGTTTTCACCATTTCCATGCCTTACACCGTCCAGGTAAGACTCCCATAATCCATCCCTGGAAGACCAGGTCACGCAAACATGGTGCCATTTGGCATCATTAATGGCCAGTGGTAGAGTTGCAGCCTGTTTGTATAAAATGTGCAAATTAAGCACGTGAAAAAATTAAAAAAAGAACACATAAATTCTACAAAATGTGAGCAGTGCAGTTTACAGGTAGTTTTACAAAACTGTGCTACCTCTAATAATTACTTTTAAGGATTTTCATAAGTATCATAGTTGGGGATATGGTCTGAAAGACAAATAAAAATGTCTTCAATGTTGTCTTAATCCTCCAGTATTTTGTTATTAGAAAATTTCAACTCAGATGAATAAATCACAAAAGCAAAGTTTTGTAGTCACAAGTTCATATTAAAGCAAATTATAAATCTTAACAATTCTCCCAAATTGTTAAACACATAAATACAATAGATGTGAGCTATTACCTTGTCATTAATAAGTAGTTCCATGGGGTTGTTTCCCCACTCAATCAGCACTACCTCATTGGCCTGGCCTGGAACAGAATATGAAAAAGGTGTGCCCACACCAGGAGATGAATTGGACTTCAACCACAAGCAGATGGTAAATGCAAAGATCTCGTGGTGAAGCGTCCTTTTGACCTTGGCATACATATAACTTGTTCTGAGAGGAAAACTAACTCTGAAATCATTTGACTTCTTGTCTGCTTTATGTCCTATTGGAAGAAGATAAGAAATGAGGAAGAATGAATTTGCCATTCAGCCTTAAATAAATATTGTAATAATCCAACCCTGGGGTCAATAAACACCTTGTTAAATATTTGTTAAACACGTATAAAACTCATATGGTTAATAATTAAAAGTGTAACAAGCATATATTAAAAATGTTGTATTATGACATTCTGTAATGAAGGATGAGTGTGCTTCTGAGGTACAAAAAAAAAACTTATTCTATGTTGTCCCCTCTTCTATTGCCCCTATTGTTTACAATGTAAGCAGCTAAATGTGTAAGGTACTGCAGTGTGATTTCCAACTGTGCTTCCCCGTCTGCCGTAGTCCTGTGTAAGGAGATCACTGCACGCACCGTGCAGCACTGCAAAACATATCTTTCGGGAGACATATATGCATAACCATGTATTAGGGTATGTTCACACGTACACGTCCGATACGCCTGAAATTACGGAGCTGTTTTCAGTAGAAAACAGCTCCGGAATTTCAGACGTAAAGGCAAGTGCAGGCGTTTTTCTCAGCGTCCATTACAGACGTAATTGGAGCAGTTATTCTATGGAGTCAATGGAAAACGGCTCCAATTACGTCCCAAGAAGTGACAGGCACTTCTTTGATGCGGGCGTCTTTTTTACGCACCGTCTTTTGACAGCGGCGCGTAAAAAAAATGACCGTCGGCACAGTACATCATAAAACCCATTCAAATGAATGGGCAGATGTTTGCCGGCGCTTTGGAGCCATATTTTCGGACGTAATTCGAGGTTAAAACGCCCGAATTACGTCCGTAAATAGGGTGTATGAACCCAGCCTTACTGTGCAATACTGTGTATTACTGTGTGTATTGAAGCAGCCCCAAGTGAATAAATTGTACAGATGTGATACCCGATTTACATTAGTAGGTTTATATCTTTAAGATTGTTGTCCATTAAACTGAATTTACCCGAACCTAGACAATCCCTTAAACATCTATTTTATGGGACATTGTAACTTTTTAGGTGGGAAAATCCAAGTTATATTTAAAAACCATACATTTTAGGTTAATTTAATTCTTTCCCAAAAACCTTGGATTTGGACTAAATGTTTTTAAAAATTATGTCTTTAGTACATGAGAATACCCCTATATGGCCCATAAATATAACTTTTCGATTTCTGTAATGCTGTTTTAAATTAAGTTAGACTACGCTTTCCTTCGTGGGTGAGAAAGTCTTCAATTTGGGTGAGTGTTACCTTTTTCATTTCCATGTAGTGAACTGACCATCTTGTGTCTTACATGGTCTTCATGCGTCTGATCATGGTCTTTATCGTTGTGCTCTGACATGTTATGTTTTTCATGGAGCTGATATTCTAAGGTGCTGATCTTTTTTTGTACGTTGTCTCTTAAAGATGTTGAAAAGAGAGTTGAGTTTCTGTTTCTCTGGAAAAAAACAAACCGCACAGGACAATTTATTTCTGTATTCTGAAAATGGGGATTAAATATGATAATCCACAGGGGTGTAATCCACCTTCAAACCTTTAAACAAACAACAGCTACAGATAGTTTTGGGAATAGCTACCATATTGGATTAAGGGTTTATGAACATATACCAACGCTCCAAGTAGGCGGGCATGTAAGCAAACTCTTGCCCTCCTTTTCCACTGCAGCCACATTGAAATCTTAATTTAGGGAATCAATTTCAAGAGGTCGCTATTGCCAGAAAATGCACATTACAGTTTCATTGATTTCACTGGGAGGGGCATCAATATAACATGGTAATCTATGGGTTAAACCATAGGGGCATGGCACTAAGTGGAGCACCGCAACCCATTCATTGTTGAGATCAGTGGAGGCTTGAGAATACTAGATACATTTCTTTATATGTAAATACTCTATAGCCATACATTAATGGGGAATAAATATTTTTAAAACCTGAATCCCCTTTTCATCTACATGTAAAACTTTTAGACTGTTGGAGGTACACATTAAATCTCCTATGTCCTACTTCTAGAAGAGGCTTGAAAGGGCTGGAGGGAACTGAGCGGTAAAAGCCCCAATGCGGATCAGGCCCCTAGGTGGTGGAGGCCCCTGGACAACTGCCCTGGTATAGATTTTGCATTGGGGCCCAAGAGCATCAAGTTACAATTGTGCTCTTTCTACTATATTGTAGCAAGGGAGCTATTATCGAAATGTGTTCTAATTTAATGTGCTGTAAGGTATGTAGGAATTTGCTCACTGAATGTGATTGATAACTGTAAGCCAAACCCGGACTCTACCATAAACATGCATGCTTAGTTTAGCTCAGCATGCATGATTATTTCAATGGGGAGAGGCGAATAAGCCACTGCCAGCCACTGCTTACAGAGATCATTGACTGATCCTGCCAAAATCGGCAGGGTCAGTGGGGTTTTGTCTAATGTGTATGAGTTCCTTGAAGGTCAAGCACAGCTTGCTTATTCATTTATATGCTGTCCTGTAGCAAGCAGTATGTCCATGTGTCCATAGGATTATATAACGAACGGAGTATGTGTCCAACACTGCCCCGACCACAGACCTAGGGCCTCAAGATCCACACTCAGGGAAGACATTTCACGGTATGTTACAAAGATAGACCACATTTACGGGAAAGTATCACCTGTATTTTTTCATAATTAAAACCAGATAGTGAGACATAATCTTATTGTAATGTCGGGGTAGGGGGACAGACAGGTGAGCATTAATCTACCCGCCACTCAGTCCCTGCCTACTTGCACGGCCCGTCCTAGGCGACCGCGTACAACTGGGCGACGGTCCCTATGCTCAATAAGTGCATGACAGACAAATAGACAAGGGTACACAGAAGCTAAGGGAAATGGGGCAGTTGCCCACGGCAACACCATGAGCAACAAGAGTAGTGAACGAGCCGAGTCAAACCAGAAGTGTACGAGGTACCAAACACAGAGCAGGAGAATAGTCAGTAAAGCCAGGGTCAATTTGAAGCAGAGGTCAATAGTACTAGCAGGAACAGCAGAGCCAGGAAACCAGACAGAATCACAGGCAAAGGAAGAGCAGGAAAAGAAGGTATAAATAGACCGAGGGCGGGAGCTAGCTCCGTCTGGCCAGGCTGTGATAGGTTTTCCCACTCCTCAGCCTACCAGCCTGAGTGGTAGAAGATCGAGTCACTCTATCAGACCTAGGAGCAGATGCAGACTGATTAACCACGGGCGTCGACACAGAAGCTGTGTCTGGCAGATCCTTTACACTTATTTTCTAATCTGTTTTTATTTTTTGATTGTGGGTGTCTTGTTATTCTATTTTATGTACATGATTATGAGGGCAGCCGTTTTGCCTGAGCTGCTGTTAACAGCATTTAGAGATATACTTTACAGCAGCCACATAGACCACAGGAACCTGTGAACAGGAGGGACCCATTGACTTCTATGGGAGAGTGTTCTAAGCATGCTCTGTGACCTGTGTAGAGGTTACTGTGCAGGAAGGGATAGGAGGGGAGATGTGTCCATCACCTATTGTCAATGGTGGATCGCGTGTTATCTATATATAGGTGTCACCTTTCATTGTAATCCTGCCTCTGATATTAATGAGATGATAGCTGAGAAGTGATCTCTACAGAACAGAAAGTGTCAGTCTTTTATGAGGCTCAGTAGCCAGAGTGAAAATGGCAAGATTTTAGGATCACTTTTTAATATAGATAATAACATAGAAAATGTAAAAAAAAAAATCATCAAAAAGACTTTAAAAAATGTATTAACATAAAAACTTGATTTAAATAGTAGCGTAGCTATAGAGATCGCAACGGTCGCAGTTGCGACTGGTCCCCCAAGCCTGGGGGCCCTCAGGGCCCCCGTTGTCACACTGCGCTGATTGCGCTTCCAACTGTCACTGGCTCCAACAGTCACTGTGCCACGAGCGGCTTGGCACAGGCAGGCGCGATGTAGTGACATCATCGCATCTGTCCACGCCGAGTCACTCACAGCACAGTGCAGAGGATGAGAAGGATCCTCCACCCGTTGTGGGAATGGGAATAGGTACATACATATGGGGGCATTATACTGGGTATGGGAGGGGGGCTCATATGGTAGCTGCTGAGGGGGCATTATACTATATAGGACAGCTAAGTGGTGCATTATACTGTATGGGGGCATTATATTGTATGGGGGGCATTATACCGTATGGGACTGATAAGGGGGGCAATGGACTGTATGGGGGGTATTATATGGGGCAGCTATGGGGGGCATTATACTGTATGGGACAGCTATAGGGGGCATTATACTGTATGGGGGTCATTATACTGCATGAGGGGCATTATACTGTATGTGGCAGCTATGGAGGGCATTATACTGCATGGAGGCATTATACTGTATGGGGCAGCTATACTGTATGTGGCAGCTATGGAGGGTATTATACTGTATGGGGGCATTATACTGTCTGGGGCAGCTATACTGTATGTGGCAGCTATGGAGGGCATTATACTGCATGGAGGCATTATACTGTTTGGGGCTGCTATACTGTATGTGGCAGCTATGGAGGGTATTATACTGTATGGGGGGCATTATACTGTATGGGGCAGCTATGGGGGCACTATACTCTATGGGGGCATTATACTTTATGGGGCCGCTATGGAGGGTGATATACTGTATGTAGGTCATTATACTGCATGGGGCAGCTATGGGGGGCGTTATACTATATGGGGGGCATTATACTGTATGGGACAGCTATGACTGGCTTTATACTGTATGGGGGCAATGAACTGTATGTGGCAGCTATGGGGGGCATTATAAACTATGGGGGGCATTATACTGTATGGGTCAGCTATGGAGGGCATTATACTGTGTGTGGCAGCAATGGGTGGCATTATACTTTGTGGGGCATTATACTGTATGGGACAGCTATGGGGGCATTATACTATATGGGGGCATTATACTATATGGGACAGCTATTGGGGTATTATGCTGTATGGGGGCATTATACTGTATGGACAGCTATGGGGGCTTTATGCTGTATGGGGGCATTATACTGTATGGGACAGCTATGGGGGCTTTATACTGTATGGGGTCATTATACTGTATGGGGCAGCTATGGGGGCATTATACTGTATGTAGCAGCTATGGTGGGCATTATACGGTATGGGACAGCTATGGAGGACATTATACTCTATGGGGGAAATTATACTGTATGGGGCAGCTATGGGGGCATTATACTGTATGTGGCAGCTATGGGTGGCATTATATTGTGTGGGGCATTAAACTGTATGGGACATCTATGTGGGCATTATGCTGTAAGGGGGCATTATAAAGTATGGGACAGCTATGAGGGCTCTACTGTATGGGGGCATTATACTGCATGGGGAAGCTATGGGGGCATTATACTGTATGTAGCAGCTATGGTGGGCATTATACTGTATGGGGCATTATAGTGTGGGGGCAGCTATGGGGGCATTATATTGTATGTGGCAGCTATGGGTGGCATTATATTGTGTGGGGCATTATACTATATGGGACATCTATGTGGGCATTATGCTGTATGGGGGGCATTATACTGTATGGGACAGCTATGGGGGGGTGTTATACTGTATGGGGGCATTGTACTGTATGTGGCAGCTATGGGGGGCATTATACTGTATAGGGGGCATTATACTGTATGGGGCAGCTATGGAGGGCATTATACTGTTTGGCAGCTATGGGTGGCATTATACTTTGTGGGGCATTATACTGTATGAGACAGCTATGGGGGCATTATACTGTTTGGGGGCATTATACTAAATGGGACAGCTATGGGGGCATTATACTGTATGGGACAGCTATGGGGGCTTTATGCTGTATGGGGGCATTATACTGTATGGGACAGCTATGTGGGCTTTATAATGTATGGGGGCATTATAATGTATGGGGCAGCTATGGGGGCATTATACTGTATGTAGGAGCTATGGTGGGCATTATACGGTATGGGACAGCTATGGAGGGCATTATACTCTATGGGGGGCATTATACTGTATGGTGCAGCTATGGGGGCATTATACTGTATGTGGCAGCTATGGGTGGCATTATATTGTGTGGGGCATTAAACTGTATGGGACATCTATGTGGGCATTATGCTGTAAGGGGGCATTATACTGTATGGGACAGCTATGAGGGCTCTATACTGTATGGGGGCATTATACTGTATGGGGAAGCTATGGGGGCATTATGCTGTATGTAGCAGCTATGGTGGGCATTATACTGCATGGGGCATTATAGTGTGGGGGCAGCTATGGGGGCATTATATTGTGTGGGGGCATCTATGGGGGCATTATACGGTGTGGGTAGCTATGGGGGCATTATACTGTGTGTGGGCAGCTATGGGGGGCATTATACTGTGTGGGGGCAGCTATGGGACATTATACTGTGTGGTGGCATTATACTGTGGGGGCAGCTATGGGGGGAATTATACTGTGGAAGCATTTATAGGGTCTGTCGGGCAAGGCGGCTGGGCACAGGGCCGCCATCAGGGGGGGTATTAGGGGTACTACTGTAGGGGGCCCGGCCAAACTTAATTGAAAGGGGGGCCCGGCAACTGCCGCGACTTGCCTTTGGTAGAAAAAAACAGGCCCCTGCAATGGGGCCTGTTCTTTTCACCAAAACAATGTCGTGAGCTGCGGGCCCCCCTCTCGTCAAACACCGCCGTGAGCTGCGGGCCCCCCTCTCATCTTAAACCGCCGCGAAACACCGCCCGCTTGCGCGCGTACGAGCACGCATGCGAGCGCGCGCGCGACCGACCACAAGCGCGCGCCCGCCCGCGCGCGAACGACAAGGCGCGCCGCCGAGTGGGAGGCGGTTCGCCCGCAACACAAGTACATCGATCAATCTATGGGCAAGGACAGCCACACAGGGACAGCGTCGCACAGTCTAGTTACCTGCGTCTAGTTACCTGCTGGCCCGCCTCCGACTCCGCCTCATCGTCCTCCTCCTCCGCCTCATCGTCCTCCTCCTCCGCCTCCTCGTCCTCCGTCTCCTCGTCCGACTCCGCCTCCTCGTCCTCCTCCTCCGCCTCCTCGTCCGCCTCCGCCTCCTCCTCCTTCTTCTCCAGAGCGTAGCTGCGTAAGGAGAGGGGGAGGAGTCTAGTTGTTGCGCGGCGGCAGGAGTTCTACGATCCCCGCCATTTTCTGGAGCCTGGAGGTGAAGGACTGGACGTCTGGACCGAAGACATCGCTGCATGAAACTCACGGACAGTCTGCACGACCCCGTAGAGTAACATAGGTCCGTGCGAGGCACGTGAAAATCACGCACGTTGCACGGACGTATTACACGTTCGTCTGAATAAGCCCTAACAATAAGGCCCAGTTCACAGAGTTTTTGGGCCTTGATATTGACTCGGACACTGCGTCAGAATCAGCACCAAACAACTTCCAAAACCGCCTCCCATTGATTTAATCTGAAATCAATGGGAGCCAGTCGCGGAAAAAAGAAAAAGCAGCACGTCCTTTCTTGCCGCGGTTCCGCCTCTGACCTCCCATCGAAATCAATGGGAGGCAAAAAATGCATTTTTCCCTGCGTTTTTTGTCTGCTGTCCTCAATCGCCGTGGGCAAAAAACGCGGCAAGATAGTGTTGGCAGGTCAAAATCTGCCTCAAAATTCGGTGCACAGTTCCAGGCGGGTGCGCATGCGCGGGAGTTTGCGGGTGCGCGCGATCGGTTGCACGGGCGGCGGTGTTTGACGGCCCCCATGACGACCCCCATGCTACCCAGGGCCGGCATCAGGGGGGGTATTAGGGGTACTGATGTGAGAGGCCCGGCCAAACCTAATTGAAAGGGGGGCCCGCAGCTCACAACATTCTTTTGGTGAAAAAAACGGGCCCCATTGCAGGGGCCTGTTTTTTTTTCTACCAAAGGCAAGTCGCGGGAGTTTGCGGGCCCCCCTTTCAATTAGGTTTGGCCGGGCCTCTCACATCAGTACCCCTAATACCCCCCCTGATGGCGGCCCTTGGTACCATGATATAGTGCTGGACGGAGTACCGTTAACAGGCGGTGCCACGGTAGGGGGGCCCAGAAAATTTAGCTGTAGGGGGCCCTGAAATTCCTGATGGCGGCCCTGGCTGGGCATAGGCGTGGGCAGGGGTCTGGCGATGCTGGGGAAGTGTAGGGGGCGCCAGCTGAATTCTTACAACAGGGCCCATGAGCCTTTAGCTACGCCCCTGGATTTAAACAATAGGTCAGTTTCTTATGACACATTCACTTTACGTGCTTAATTTTAAGCCCCACCCCTGTTCCATGCAGGAATGTTGTGAATCTGCCTAGCTATGCAGCAATATAACATCTGAAGACACCACGCTGCGTAGCAAGGCAGGTTCAATTTAGGATATGTTCACAAATGGCAGATTTGTTGCAAAAATGTATATGACTGTTTATATGATTGAGGTTTTTAAAAATCTACGTACATGTTGCAGAGCAACAATCGGATGTATTAAATGTGTGAACATACCCTTCAAGAGTCTAGGAAAGATGCGTGACCTCTCCAGTTGGGGATTTAATGTATTGAGATGTATTGATAGTCACCCAGCTTTCACAGAAATAGATGTCACTAATAAATGATAGAATATTTTTGAAAATTTGACACTGGAGAACTATTCAATGATGTTTACTAGTCTTTTTTTTTTTTTTTTCATTTTAAAGGTCAGTTCTTCAACAGTGAGACATTAAAGGGTATTCCAGTTTTAGTAAATAAATGTTATTTTATATATATAATGAAATGTTATACAATTTTCCAATATACTTTTTGTATTAATTCCTCATGTTGGTCAAGATCTCTACTTGCGGAGAAGGAGTAACGTAGTAGATTGACAGCACAACTTCACGGAGCACTGTCAATCTACTACATTACTACTTCAATTGGAAAACAGATTGTTTGAAAAATGACGATATTCCACACGTTACAGAGTGATTCTGTGGATTGTCTAATGAATTAATAAAAAATTGAATGAGTTCATATTTTTCCAAATGCGAATTGGGATCCTTTCCTGCATCCTAATTTCCGCAAATTTGTGTTGGCTTTTGAACATTGTTCCTATTGAATGACTGCAAGCAGAGATCTTGAACACTCTGAGGAATTAATACATAAAGTATATTTTGGAAAATTTTATAACTTTTTATTATATAAAAAACATCATTTATTTACTAAAACTGGAATACCCCTTTAACTCTTAGTCGGTCTCAGTGAGGTATATACTTCAGACTCAGTGTGTCAGTCTCAGGGAGTTTAATGACATGAGAGTTGAAATCAAGTGCCTTGGGAGCAATACCGCTAGATAAAGTCCTCCCCGTAGGAATTTCCTGTTTTTCCTGACATTGTATTTATAGCACTTGCCATGTTAAGGTTTACATTTGTCTCTATTTAATAACATAGCCTGGTGGTTACTATTTAACTATGTAAAACCAACTACACCCCGGTTTTACTGTTTTCTATGTAGAAGGGTTGTCGTAGATTCGTTTTTACTTTAGCAGATTGGAAATAGTCTTAAACAAAAGCCACAAAACATCACAGAGACACCAAAAAATATAATACAAGTATAAACTGAAAATTCAAAGTAAAGGAGAAAAATATTACTATAGTTAAGAAGGAACAGATATTGACACTTTATTTTACACAAACAACACATGAGCCATTGGGGCATGTCTATCAATGCAATTCCGTCCTCGCAATTGCATTGAAAAGAATGGTGTTTTCATGGTTAAGCTCCATTTTTATCAAGCCCTCTACCCCTTTTCTGACACTGGCAAAGTGTTTGGCAAAAGAGGACGAGGTTTGTGCACTATATTCATCAAACAATGTGTGTCGTCTTGATGTCGTCTTGCACGCTACACTATACTAGCAGTTACATACTGCTTGATGGTGCGCCAGTTTTAATACCTACCGTGTAGACCCCAGCTTATACTGCATAAGAATACTGTCTGCTGCACCCTGTATCGAAGCCTACCTTAGGCTTAGATACAGGGTCCAACAAACAGTATCACACATGCATATGGGCCCTGTATCTAGGGCCCTCTTCTCATCACCGCTGCCCTTCCGTTGAGGGGTTCCGTCTGGTTAACCCCTCAACGGAAAGGCAAACGGAAACCCTAGCTTCCGTTTACATCACCATTGATCTCAATGGTGATGGAATCTTTGCTAATGGTTTCCGTTTGTCACCGTTGTGAACGGGTTCCGTTGTTTTGGTGGAATCAATAGCGCAGTCGACAATGCAAAACAACGGAATCCTGCCACAACGGTGAGAAACGGAAATCTTTAGCAACGTTTCCGTCACCATTGAGATCAATGGTGAGGGAAACGGAAGCGGAGATTTCAGTTTGCCTTTCTGTTGAGCGGTTAACCTGACGGAACCCATCAACAGAAGGGCAGCGGTGATGTGAACAGGCCCTTACTAATGTTTTTTTTTTGTGTGATTTTTTTTTTTTTTTTACAGACTTGGTTGTTGGACTACATCGGATTCGATGATGGCTTTTTTATTCTCAATAAAATGGTTAATGAGGGTTGTGTTGGGATGTTTTATTTCAATAAATATATTTTTTCTATGTCTTTTGTATTTTTTTTTTACTTTATCGCTACCAACTTACTAATGGCCGCTGACAGGTTGACAGCGTCCATTACTAAGGCGGGGCTTAGTGTTAGCCGGTGAAAAGGCTAACACTAACCCCCATTATTACCCCCGTACCCACCGCCACCAGGGGTGCCAGGAAGAGCCGGGTACGATCCAGTACCCGACTATCTGTAATGATGGTTGGGCACTAGGGCGGCCGCAGGCTGGTATTATTAGGCTGGGAAAGGCCAAAAACAGTGGCCCTTCCCAACCTAGTAATGCTAGCCTGCTGCTGCTGTGTTGTATCTGGCTGGTTATGAAAAAGGGGGGGGGGGGCCTCACGTTATTTTCCTTTTTGATGTGTTACTAATTATTTTTGTGTGTTTGTGTTTTGTTACCAGTTCAGTTGTTGGACTACTTCAGATTCGAAGACTTTTCGATAACTGCTTTATTTTATTCTCAATAAAATGGATAACGAGGGTTGTGTGGAATTTTTATTTCAATAAAATATTTTATCTATGTCTTTGTATTTGTTTCAACTTTATAACTTCCACCGTAGTAATAGAGGCTGGCTGATTGACAACGCCCATTACTAAGGGGGGGACTTAATGTTAGACATGAAGAGGTTAATCCCCATTATTACCCTGGTATCCAGCGCCACCAGGGGTACCAGGAAGAGTCGGGTACAATCTAGTCTACAATGACGGAGGGGCACTGGGGCAGCCGCAGGCTGGTATTATTAGGGTGGGAAAGGCCAAAAACTGTGTCCCTTCCCACCCTGGTAACGCAAGCCTGCTGCTGCTATGTTGTATCTGGCTGGTTATAAAAATGGGGGAACCCCACATCGTGCTGTCCAATTATTGTCAGGTTTGAAGAGGTCTTGTGGTGCCAAAACAGTGAAAACCCCCAAAAGAGACCCCATTTTGCAAAATACACCCCTCGAGGAATTTATCTAGGGGTATAGTTAGCATTTTGACCACACAATTTTTTTGCTAAGTTGATTTGAATTAGTATGTGAAGATGAAAATCTACTTTTTTTCCTAAAAAACGTAACATTGTTTAACTTTAACAAGGTATAAAGGAGAAAAAATACCCCAACATATGTAAAGCGATTTCTCCCGATTATAGCAATACCCCATATGTGGTAATAAACGGCTGTTTGGACCCACAGCAGGCCTCAGAAGAGAAGGAGCAGCATTTGGATTTTGGATTTCTGATTTTGCTGGAACAGTTTTCAGTGCCGTGTCATGTTTGCAATGTACTGGAGGGACCAAAACTGCGGAAACCCCCCAAAAGTGACCCCATTTTGGAAACTACACCCCTCAAGGAATTTTTCTAGGGGTAAAGTTAGCATTTTGACCCCCAGTTGTTTTGCATTCATTGGAATTAGTCTGTAAAGGTGAAAATCTACTTTTGTTTCTGAAAAAACATAGACATAAAGGAGAAAAAGCACCCCAACACTTGTAAAATAATTTCTCTCGATTACGGAAATATGCCATATATGGTAATAAACTGCTGTTTGGACCCACAGCAAGGCTCAGAAGGGAAGGAGCGCTATTTGGCTTTTGGAGCTCAAATTTAGCTGAAATGGTTTTCGGGTGCCATGTAGAATTTGCAAAGCCCCTGTGAGACCAAAACAGTGGAAACCACACAAAAGTGACACTACTTCGGAAGCTACACCACTTAAGGAATCTATCTAGGGGTATAGTGAGCATTTAGACCCCACAGGTCTTTTGCAGAATTTATTAGAATTAGGCCGTGAAAATGAATATCAACATTATTTCCACCAAAATCTTGAATTTTTTTCAATTTCACAAAGGATAAAGGAGGAAAAAGCACCCCAACATTTGTAAACCAATTTCTCCCGAGTACGGCAATACCCCACATGTGGTCATAAATGTTTTTTCATTAGAAAGTAATTAACACTTTCCAGACTGATCCATTTTTGCTTTTTCTTTTTCGTTTTTCCCTCCCCGCTTTCCGAGAGCCATAACTTTTTTATTTTTCTGTCAATAGAGTGATGTGAGGGCTTATTTTATGCAGGTCGAGCTGTAGTTTTTATTGGTACCATTTTTTGGTACATACAACTTTTTGAGCACTTTTCATTAAATTTTTTGGTAGAGGCAAGTTGACCAAAAACAGCGATTTTGCAGTTTTTAATGCTTTATTTTTCACGGCGTTCACCTTGCGAGTTAAATAATGGCATATTGTAATAGTTTGGACTTTTACATACACCGCGATATGAGTCTTGTGTATTTTTTATTTATTTTTTACATTACTGTAGAGAAAAAATTTGAAAAGTTTTTTTTTTGGACTTTAAATATTTATACATTTTTTTTCACTAATAATAATTTACTTTTGTTTTTACACATTTTATTAGTCCCCCTAGGGGACTTGAACCAGCAATCAGTAGATAGCTGGTACAATACACTGCAATACTAATGATTGCAGTATATTGTCATTTTTACAGGCTCCTGTAACAGCGCGATCGCTGTTCCTGTCCGTTAGTCCCGGGTGTCGGGTGTAATACACAGCTGACACCCGCAGCGTATGGCGCGGGCTCAGCATGTGAGCCCGCTCATTACATCAACCCCCATACCACCACATGCTATTAAGTCGTGGTGCGCGAAGGGGTTAATGCGCAAAGGATGGGGCGGAGTGAAAATTAAAATTTTCCACTGATATGCCATTTTAGTGCACTATATATTATGCCCAGTTTGTGCCACTGAAGACAAATACCTCATAAAATATTAACCGGGTTTTCCCGGGTATGGTGATGCCATATCTGAAGACGTAAACTGCTGTTTGGGCCCGCTGTAGGCTGAAGGGAGGGAGCGGCATTTGGCTTTTGGAGGGCAGATTTTGCTTGGTAGTAGTTCTCTTTGGCGTTTTGCGGGTATTTCAGTTTATAATATGAGGGCATAATAAGAGGGTATAATAATGGGGTAAATAAATAATAATCCGTAGATATGTGGCCAGCATCTCACTGATAAATGGCGCCTGATCTTATCCGCTTTTGGACACTCTGCACATTTTGCATCGCCATATTCTGGGAGCCAGAACTTCTTTATTTTTTCTTCACCGGAGCCGTGTGAGGGCTTAATTGTTGCGGGACAATCTGTACTTTTCACTGGTACCATTTTGAGGTATATGTATAGTAACAGGAAAGGGAAAGAGGAAAGTAGTGTGATCAAATAATATTGAAAATAATAAATTCTTTATTAGTAAATAGTTAAAATAACAATGTTAGCTGAAAATTTGTAGTGCCAATGACCCCTCACTTGACACTATAGACAAATAAATGTCTTAATTATTCTTACTCCGTTGGGGAAATATGCGAGTAATGGGACAAGTAGCCTAAATCTTAGATGTATATTGATATATTGATTAGCCCACAGTTGTATATGCTAAAGCAAAGTGTTGTGGAAATGACACTGCTAGAGCATTAACTTGAGTTGGTTGTAGTGGTACACAATTCTCTATAATGCTGTGCTGAAGGTTCCTTCATCGGGCTGTAATGTTAGCCCAGCGATGGAGGAACCTAGTAAAGTGACAGTCACTGCGTGTCTGTCAAGTTGCACATAGACCAGATCAGCATACAATGTACAATGCTGAGCACGGTCAAATGAGAGAGAGTACACGGCAAAAGCCGGGATAAGCTGTCTGGGTGCTTGTTAGCACGTCCAGTGCAGCTAAACACGGTCCCTATTTGTGGGCTAATGCAGCTCACTGAGCACAGAATGTGTGTGCAGCCTAGATGGAGAGACTGCTAAATCAACAGTCTCTACGTAGCGGCTCAATGGTCACACGGCTCAAAAACAAAAGTGCCGTTTGTGAATAAAGAACCAGTGTAATCTACAGAGTAGAGCCGAGATCAGCTGTCTGGGTGCTGTCAGCACGTCCAGTACAGCGTAGCACGGACTCTCACTGTAGGCTGCTACGGCTCACTGGGCACACACTGTGTGCTGCATCGAGGAGAGACTTTCAGAATGACAGTCTCTGCATTCCTGTGGAGCTTCTAGTTGATCACTACGGCATACAGGGAGTAGTGCCGTTCGTGATCAGAAAGGGAGTTTACAGTGTTGAGCCCGGATCAGCTGTCTGGGTGCTAACAGCACATCCAGTACAGCTCAGCACGGTCCCCCACTGCAGGCTGCTGCGGTTCCCTAGGCACACACTGTGTGTACAGTGTCAACAAGAGACTGTTGAAATGACAGTCTCTGCGGTCTTTGAAGCTGCTCGTTGATCATTACGGCACACAATAGACAGTGCCGCTCGTGACCAACGACCAGGGAGTTGAAGCCTGTATGCCGGGATCAGCTGTCTGGGTGCTAATCAGCACGTCCAGAGCAGCCCGGTCCCTTCGTTTGAGCTGCTATAATTGACTGAGCGCACGTACTATGTGCAGCTTCAGTGATAGAGGCATAGAGGAGTCCCTGTCTCTTAGCAGATATTCTGCCACAGTTGTTAGTTGGAGACTAGTGTCTCAAATAACGGAGTTAGTGTTAGAGCATGAAACATTGTTGATAGTAAAACACCCGACGCGCGTTTCGCTGGAACTTCCGGCTTCTTCCAGGGGTGGTGGCCGCCGGACTCACGGCCCAGATATACTAAAAATTCCTGATTGACAGGAATAGAGACCAATCAAGACAATTGTAGATTGGAAACAGTGTGACAGTGCAACGTGATACTTCCTGTTAGTTCTAGGAGTGTATCAATGTTAAAGTAACATTGCCTGATCTAAGAATCAGTCAATTCACGACGGAAAGTACAAGGATTATGCTTTGTGCTCACAAAACAATTACACATATGAAATTATCATTGCAGAAACAAACATGCAGCAATTATTTTGAAAAGGGAAGGTGATAAAAGTTATTATTAACAAAAATATTAGTATTAATCTGTTTGTCCAGTAGTTTTGAATTTGATGTACAGCCTGAGACAACAGCTGTAGATCAAGTATATGCATCATTCAATTAATGATTACAGTTGTGATAAAAACAAATGAATCTTACACCATGTTAGGTGAGAAGAGAAGGAAGGTTGATAGGTTGTAAAAATAATATGTTCAATGCTGTTAAGCATAATTACATCTAATGTGGACAGACTCATAAGTCCATGATACTAGGATGGTACAAATTGATTACTGTGTATATCGGAAGCAGATAGTCACATAAGTGTAATGGCGGAAATAATTATCAATCCCGTCATACCTATACAGTAAAGAGATGTTCTGTTATAATTCCTGGTCACTTTCGCTCAGAGATCAAAGAAAACAACCAAAATTAAAATTATCGTTTAGGCCAAACGGTTTAACGGAGTTCATACGGAATATCCACTCGCTTTCTCTTCTCAAAAGAGCCTCATCGAGGTTGCCTCCTCTGATACCCATATTAATTTTAGAAATGGCCCAACCTTTTAGAGTCCGCCATTCCAGATTGTGTCTCTCTTTGAAATGTCTTGCAATTGGGGTAGGTGTGAATATTTTCTTTTGGAGTTTACATTCCTTCTCAGTTCTATCATAGTTTATGATCGTCCTGATATGTTCTCCAATGCGGATTTTTAGTGCTCTTATCGTTTTGCCCACGTATTTCAAGCCACAGGGACACTCCAAACAGTACACTACTCCCTCGGAATTACAGTTCATATATTCTCTGATCTTATACTGTACCCCAAATCCATCCATGAATTGCTTGGTTGGAGTCAGGATTCTGCATGCCTTACATAGTTTACATGGGAAAAACCCATTGTTCTGGACTTTCTTAGAAATATCGCCTCGTGTAAAATGACTTGCGACCAAGAGATTTGATATGCTGGTTCCCTTACGATACCCCGATAGGGCTCTCTCTCCCAGAACCACATTTAAATTAGGGTCAGATTTGAGGACATGCCAGTGTTTGTTAATGATCTGCATCATGCTGTCCCAGTCTGCATTGTAGTTAGTAATAAACCTGGGCTGTATAGGGCATTCAGTTATTTGATTATCTTTCTCGGCTTGTGTTTTTTTAGGAGTAAGAAGTTCTTCACGGTTCGTTCTTAAGGCTATGTTGTAGGCCTTTTTGATATTGCGGTTAGAATAGTGTCTTGCCTGTAATCTAGCCTTCAGTTCCACTGCTCGTTTTTTAAAAATAGAAAAGGTTGAGCAATTACGCCTCAATCTTAAGAATTCACCCTTCGGAATTGCCCTAATCGTGTTTTTGGAGTGTGCGCTTTCAGCAGCCAATAAGCTATTAGTCGCGGTTACTTTTCTATAAAGATCAGTGTGGAGGTTCCTCTCTAGATCTGTATGAATGAGAATATCCAAAAAGGGTATCGACTGTTGGTTGTGTACAAGGGTCAATTTAAGGTTAAAGTCATTGTTGTTTAATTCCATGATGAAGCGCTCCAGATCTGTGACTGTGCCCCCCCAGATGACAAATATGTCATCAATATAGCGCCTCCAAAGGCAAACATTATCTGTCAAAATTTTCATCTCATCAGAAAATACTATTTCCTCTTCCCACCAGCCAAGGTAAATGTTAGCAAACGTAGGAGCTACAGCTGCTCCCATCGCTGTGCCCCTAATCTGTAGGTAAAATCGTCCGTCAAAAATAAAATAATTACGTGTAAGAATGAATCTCAGTGCTCTGAGAATGAAGTCTTTCCTTATAGGGTTCAGATTTTGATTCCTAGACAGAAAATAGTCTACCGCAGAGCAGCCCCTGGAGTGATCAATGCTGGTATATAGACTTTCCACATCACAGCTATCAATCTATAATACTAATACTTTTTGTCCTGCTTGGACAAGTCTGGGTTTTTACCTTCACTACCAGTGTAGAGGCCTTCGAGATGGCTCACCTATCAATCTATAATACCATTTTGAGGTACATGCGATTTTTTTTTATCACTTTTTATTCAATTTTTTGGCAAACATGGTGACCAAAAACCAATCAATTATTATTATTTTTTTACGGTGTTCACCCTGGGCTATAAATGACCATTTTGCTTTATTCTGCGGGTTGATACGATTACGGCGATACCATATGTATATAGTTTTTTTTATGTTTTGCACTGTCTGCGCAATAAAATCACTTATTTATAAAATAATTTATTTTTTGTGTCACCATATTCTGGCATAAGTACCTTTAATGGCCGCCGTGAAAACACGTATAGGCGGTCATTAAGGGTTTAAAACAGGAAACCAAAATTGCTGTCATGTTTACAGGGCATCGGGCGCATTTTAACAAGTTGATTATTAATCAAAACTATCCCTAGTTTATTAACCACACCTTCTTCTGGTTGCTTAGCTTGTTAAAGAATAGATCAGCCTAAGGCCTCGTTTACACGAGCGTGATATACGTGCGTGCGACGCGCGTACTTTTCACGCATGTCGTACGCACCCATATTACTCTATGGGGACATGCAGACAGTCCGTGAGTTTTGCTCAGCGTGAGTCCGCTGAAAAAAACTCACGACATGTCCTATCTTTGTGCGCTGTTCGCGCATCACGCACCTATTGAAGTAAATGGGTGCGTGAAAACCACGCATGCCGCACGGAAGCACTTCCGTGCGAACTGCGTGATTCGCGCAAGAGCTGTCAAACTCTGAATGTAAACAGAAAAGCACCACGTGCTTTTCTGTTTAGGCTGGGTTCACACGACCTATTTTCAGGCGTAAATGAGGCGTATTATGCCTCGATTTACGCCTGAAAATACGGCTCCAATACGTCGGCAAACATCTGCCCATTCATTTGAATGGGTTTGCCGACGTACTGTGCCGACGACCTGTAATTTACGCGTCGTCGTTTGACAGCTGTCAAAAGACGACGCGTAAAATTACAGCCTCGTCAAAAGAAGTGCAGGACACTTCTTGGGACGTTTTTGGAGCCGTTTTCTCATAGACTCTATTGAAAACAGCTCCAAAAACGGCCGAAAAAACCACGCGAAAACGGCCCAAAAAACGCAGCGAAAAACATGAGTTGCTCAAAAAACGTCTGAAAATCAGGGGCTGTTTTCCCTTGAAAACAGCTCCGTATTTTCAGACGTTTTTGATCACTACGTGTGCACATACCCTTACAAACATCCAAACAGAGAGTCATAATGATGGCGGCTGCGAGAAAATCTCGCAGCCGCGCATCATTCGCTGATGACACACGGAGCTGTTAAGTGCCTTTTGCGCACGCAAAATGCCACGTTTTTTGCGTGTGCAAAACGCTCACGCTCGTGTAAATCAGGCCTAAGGCTGGGTGCACACACCCTATTTACGGACGTAATTCAGGCGTTTTAACCTCGAATTACGTCCGAAAATATGGCTCCAATGCGCCGGCAAACATCTGCCCATTCATTTGAATGGGCTTTACGATGTTCTGTGCCGACGGTCATTATTTTTACGCGCCGCTGTCAAAAGACGGCGCGTAAAAAATACGCCCGCGTCAAAGAAGTGCCTCTCACTTCTTGGGACGTAATTGGAGCCGTTTTCCATTGACTCCATAGAAAAACAGCTCCAATTACGTCCGTAATGGACGCTGCGAAAAACGCCTGCACTTGCCTTTACATCTGAAATTCCGGAGCTGTTTTCTCCTGAAAACAGCTCCGTAATTTCAGGCGTATCGGACGTGTACGTGTGAACATACCCTAAATAACACTTTTAACAGTAAAGAAAAAGTGCACCAAGATGTGGTAGAGGTAAAAAAAAAAAAAAAAGACCAACCCTCAAGCACATTTTTATATTTTCAAAAAGCATTTTTGTGTAGTGCTTGAGGGTCGGTAATTGATTTTTTGATCTCTTGTGCGTATTCTATATTTCTTTGGTATATTGAAATCATCAGTGTCACTCGCACACACAACCATCCCGAGTCTAATATTGAGTCACCCTCCATTTGAGAAAGATGTAGTAGAGCTGAGTTTGTCATGAGACCCCTGAGGAAGCCACTTTGTGGCGATACGCGTGGGGCTTTCAATCCCCTTCTCCCCTCATGGTTCAAGAACAGGACATGCTGATCTGATGCTTATTTGATGCAACATTTATATATTTTTTCACCAAATATTTCATGCATTGAACGTCTGTTCTAGGGGTTTAGGTGAGTGAGTGAGGGTTTCAATTTGTTTGCCACTTATCATGGTGGCCCCCCCCCCCTCCCAGTGATTCTTGTATGGCATTTCTATGCTAATTTTACATTTTTTTTAACTTCTGTGTAGTGTATTAAATTTAAATAAATAAATATATTTGGGATATTCACATGGTTATCTCATTATAGATACGTTTTTGCCTTATACATACCCATTTTTGTGTTTTGAGTGTCATGAGACACTTTGGGATATCCTATATTTTCTACAATATGACACATCTTACAGTGAAATTATGATAGTTTTTCTGTGATACATAAAACGCAGGTACATCCACTTTATAATAATAGCTCAAACTTGCCATAAATGTCTGATAGGTTCGCATCCCACGTCTGGGACCTGCACCTACCTCAAGACCCCCAACTTCATTCTTGCCTGGTGAGAGAGCTGCTGGTGGTCGGGATTCCGGAAACAGCTGAGCTTACTGAGCTATGCTGTTTCCGTAACTCCAATTTAAGTAAAATCCTATATATATATATATATATATATATATATATGTATATATATATATGTATAAAGTTATATGCTACTCTGATAAATCTGTATTAAAGTCATACACTAAGCCGTTTTTGGAAGCATGCCTTAGTTTTAAAAATATATATGTAAAACCTAAATATGGCTACCTGCAAATGTTCCAATCTTTCCTTCAGTGTCTCCAGCATTCTTTCCATTTGAGGAGCACCAGGAGAAGTTACCGCTGGGGGGTCTTCCATTGTGTTTGGTGGAGCACTTGGTTTGCGATAATGTGAGTCATGTGCTGCCTGTTCCCGGTGTTCTCGGTGGGTGAGATGATGATATTCATGATCTCTGACATGTCCATGTATATCGTCATAACCAAGAGGATACTCTCTGTCATGGCCATGTTCTCGTTCATGCCCATGCTCTCGCTCATGTCCATAGTCTCTTTCATGCCTCTCTTCCCATTCATGACCATGTTCTCTCTCATGTCCATGTTCTCTCTCATGACCATGTTCTCTTTCATGCCCCTCTTCCCACTCATGGCCATGTTCCCTTTTATGACCATGTTCTCTTTCATGTCCATGTCCACTTTCATGCACATGTCCGTTTTCATGCCCAAGTGCACTCTCATGCACATGTGCACTCTCATGTCCAAAAGTTTCCTCATGTCCATTTTCTCTCTCTTGTCCATGCTCAGAAGCATGGGCATAGCCTTCTTCATGTCCCCTACTGTGAGGGTGAACCTCGCAACGGCTAAGTTTCACAGTTAACTCTCTGATGGTCACCCTCTGATCGAGGATTGTTTCCTTCTGGTGAACAACTGTCTCACGGAGATGTAGAATTGTTTCCTTTGCTTCTTCTTGCATGCCCACCCAATGCCCTCCGCCGCCTGCATTATGACGTTGCATGTTTGGCAGGCAGTCCATATCTAAAGGCATTGGGGTGCAAACAAATTTTGGAGGAGAATATTCTCCCAAGCAAATATTTACCAGGAAAGCGTAAAGTAGCACAGAAAGTGAGAAAAGCTTCATTTTATCCGAGTAATATATCAATGTGTAGAAGGTGCAAATTTAGTCCCTTTTGACTGCCTCTCTGTCTTCCTATGTTTCAATTGTCCTTCTTAGTTGACAAATGACATTCAAAGGATTTTAAATCCTTTGCATTTCTAATGTCACCTCCCTCTGTAATGATCAAATCCTCTTCTGTTATTCCTTTCCTTTCTTGTTCTAGCAACCTGGTCTTCAAATGGTTTTAGGTAGAAGGCTAATATCCTTTAATTCCTGGTAGGCCCCACCTCCAATCTAGGTGCCCTACATGCAAGCAGAGCAGATCAAAGACTTACTTTAAACATAGCTATTAACTCAGGAGGACTTTAAGGAGATGATGCCCTGATAAACTATTCGTGTCCTAGAATCACTTCTAGACAGTCAGTATAAATCCAATTGGCTTATTATACTGAGATTCCCTGATGGTGATCCAAAATATTTCCTCTAAACACAGAATTATTCTCTAAATAGTACTACAAAATTTCTGAGGAGTAAGTAAAGCAATAACATGAACAAAGTTAGCACGGGTACATTGTTGAGCATTCATATCAGTATCAATAATAGGCAAAGGAATCTTAAATGAAGACTTTAAGAGGACCTGTCATGGTTTGTTTTATTTAAAACCACATACCTCCCCTGACAACCTCAGTGATGTGGAAAACCCGCTCTGATTGGACAGCGTTACAGTGATGCAGGATGTAAGGATGGTGGGAGGTAAAGTGTAAAGTACGACTCTCCTACCACAGGGTGGGGTCACAGCGGGCCCTATGTTCAGCCGTGTGTCCAGAGGTTTGATGTTGTATCTTGGTGCTAGATACTCCCACCCAGGGCAGGCCTTAGGATAGATGGCGCCCCGTGCGAAATGATCTTTCAACGCCCCACCCACCTCATTAAAAAAAAATGGCCCATAAAAAAATTATAATGCCCCTTTAGTGCCCCCATACAGTATAATAATAATATTTAATAATATAATATATTACAACCCCTTAAAGGACACAGTATTTTGTCCTCTAATTGTGGCAACAGTATTATGCCACCTGTAGTACCCATACACAGTATGATATCCGCTTAGTGGCCCCCACACTGTATAGTGCCCCCTGTAGACAGTGCCATACAGCCTCCCTGTAAAAAGTGCCATAATCCCCCACTTCCTCCTTGTAGATCGTGCCATACAGCCCCCCCCCCACGTCACCCTTGTAGACAGTGGCCCCAAACAAAAACAAAAATTGTACTCACCTAGGCCCCGTTCCCATGACTAAGTGAGCTACTCCACGACGGGATCCTGTAGCCTAGTTCAGAGTTTCCCAACCTTTTCAGACTCGAGGCAGCACTGTAAATATAAAATTTCCTCAGGGCACCCCTACCAAAAATTGTTTCGAGAAAGACAGAAATTGCTAAAAACAAGCACTACACTCGTAGGGTAGGTTCATACACATTTTTTGAAAGGCAAAAAAAATCTGCCTCAAAATTCCTTCAGGAATTGACAGCGTTGTTTGACCTTTTCTTATGTTTTTTCTTAAACTGTTGAAGCTAATGCAAAAAAACTCCAAATGGGCGTCGCATGTATTTTCCCCCTGTAGGTAGCGCTACACAGTCCCTGGTAGGTAGCGCCACACAGCCCCCTTGTAGGTAGCGCCACACAGCCCCCTGTAGAGAGCACCACACAGCCCCCTGGTAGGGAGCGCCACACGGCCCCCTGGTAGGGAGCGCCACACGGCCCCCTGGTAGGGAGCACCACACGGCCCCCTGGTAGGGAGCGCCACAAGGCCCCCTGGTAGGGAGCGCCACACGGCCCCCTGGTAGCGAGCACCACATGGCCCCCTGGTTGGTAGTGCCACACAGCCCACTTGTAGGTAGTTCCACACAGCCCACAGACACCTTGTAGATAGCAAACCCCCCCCTTCCTGTAGGGAGCGCCACTGTTGCTCCCTGAAGGAGCGGAATCCCCGTGAGGCCGGGGATTCCGCTCCTGGGGCGCTCCTTGATGTCTCTGTCCATATATGGACAATGACGTCATTGGCTTCTCCTGGAGTGGAATCCCCGGTCACAGCGTCTGCAACGCTGTGGACGGGGATTCTGCTTCAGGAGTTTCCCTTGATGTCACTGTCCATATATGGACAGAGACATCAAGGAGCGCTCCAGGAGCGGAATCCTCGCCCACACGGGGATTCCGCTCCTTCAGGGAGCTACAGTGATGCTTGTAGATGGCAGAGCAGGGAGATACCTCCCTGCTCTGCTATAGTGCCGTCGCTACCACTGTAGCAGCTGCGGCAGCTGCTAGCGGCACCTCCACCCTCATGCCCGGTGTTGCTGCTAGCAGCCACTATAGCTGCTACAGCGGTAGCGACGGCCACTAAGTGAAGAAGCGCCCAGGCGGAAAGGCAGCTGCTGAGTTGCTGGGCCCGGGCACTTCTGAAACAAGCAGGGGAAGGGAGCCAGCACAGCGCCACCTTCCACCTGTTGGAGTGATGCGTCCTGTGCGAAGGCACAGGTCGCACACCCCTAAGGCCAGCCAAGCTCCCACCGTCTATGAAGAAGGAGGCAGCCGGGTCAGTGTAACAAGTGTGGTCTGTAATGGTGCCCGATTCGAAAGGAGTAAGGATCGTCGGCTTGACAGTGAGTCTGGTTCACACAATCTATTTTAAGAGATAATGGAGGCGTTTTACGCCTCGAATTACGTCTGAAAAAACGGCTCCAATACGTCGGCAAACATCTGCCCATTACTTTCAATGGGCTTTACGATGTACTGTGCCGACGACCTGTCATTTTACGCGTCGCTGTCAAAAGACGGAGCGTAAAATTACAGCCTCATCAAAAGAAGTGCAGGACACTTCTTGGGACGTAATTGGAGCCGTGTTTCATTGACTCCAATGAAGAACAGCTCCAAATTACGTCCGTAAATGACGCCCCGCAAAACGCGAGTATATGCAATTACGTCTGAAATTCAGGAGCTGTTTTCTCCTTAAAACAGCTCCGTAATTTCAGACGGAATTGCAGTTATCGTGTGCACATACCCTAAGACAGCAGGCCCTTACAAGTGGTGTTGGAAGGCTGTAGGATAAGCTAAAGTCAGTTTGGGCCATTGTTAGATTACGGATAGCTCACCGTTTAGTCAGGATAGGTTGGTCCCACGGGAGCTCATCTCAAATGCTTTTAACCATGTTGGCTGCTGGCCACTGGCCACGCCCCCAACAAATGAAGTTTATACACATACACCAAGATAAGTCTCATTTCTTGAATGATCATGGCCATTTGCAAATAATATTGATCTAACTGCATCATACTTGATATACAGGACATTGCTTTTTATAGCATACTTACAGCGACATGTTATATTAAGGAACCTAATTAAGCTCATAACAATTTCTAAATTTGAGCTTCAGGACGATCCCTCCCCATATCAAATATGTGAAAAGTATATGCCCCCTTATTATGCTTTAGTTTAAAGCCAAACATTCTCCATAATAACTGTTGCTCTTTTCTTGGAGCAATTTAGTCTGCTGGTGATTCCTGTAGAGATTTAGCATTGTTTCATGTCTTCTCCATTTGAAGAAGACTTGGCTATCACTGTGGTTAGTTCTTGTTGCTAAGATGTAAGCTGGCAATACAGGTTAAAAGCAAACAATGCTTGGCCTATCATTCGTATGTCAAATCTCGACATATATTAAAACTGTAAACTTTGCGTGTCTGTACATCTCTACATATAACAAAACTGTAAACTTTGCGTATCTGTACATCTCTACATATAATAAAACTGTAAACTTTGCGTGTCTGTACATCTAATAAAACTGTAAACTTTGCGTGTCTGTACATCTGTAGATATAATAAAACTGTAAACTTTGCGTGTCTGTACATTTCTACATATAATAAAACTGTAAATGTTGTGTCTGTACATCTCTACATATAATAAAACTGTAAACGTTGTGTCTGTACATCTCTGCATATAATAAAACTGTAAACTTTGCGTGTCTGTACATTTCTACATATAATAAAACTGTAAACTTTGCGTGTCTGTACATCTCTACATATAATAAAACTGTAAACTTTGCGTGTCTGTACATCTCATAAAACTGTAAACTTTGCGTGTCTGTACATCTGTAGATATAATAAAACTGTAAACTGTGCGTGTCTGTACATCTGTAGATATAATAAAACTGTAAACTTTGCGTGTCTGTACATTTCTACATATAATAAAACTGTAAACGTTGTGTCTGTACATCTCTACATATAATAAAACTGTAAACTTTGCGTGTCTGTACATCTGTAGATATAATAAAACTGTAAACTTTGCGTGTCTGTTCATTTCTACATATAATAAAACTGTAAACGTTGTGTCTGTACATCTCTACATATAATAAAACTGTAAACTTTGCGTGTCTGTACATCTCTACATATAATAAAACTGTAAACTTTGCGTGTCTGTACATCTCTACATATAATAAAACTGTAAACTTTGCGTGTCTGTACATCTCTACATATAATAAAACTGTAAACTTTGCGTGTCTGTACATCTCTACATATAATAAAACTGTAAACTTTGCGTGTCTGTACATCTCTACATATAATAAAACTGTAAACTTTGCGTGTCTGTACATCTCATTAAACTGTAAACTTTGCGTGTCTGTACATCTGTAGATATAATATAGCTGTAAACTTTGCGTGTCTGTACATTTCTACATATAATAAAACTGTAAACGTTGTGTCTGTACATCTCTACATATAATAAAACTGTAAGCGTTGTGTCTGTACATCTCTACATATAATAAAACTGTAAACTTTGCGTGTCTGTACATCTCTACATATAATAAAACTGTAAACTTTGCGTGTCTGTACATCTCTACATATACTAAAACTGTAAACTTTGCGTGTCTGTGCATCTCATAAAACTGTAAACTTTGCGTGTCTGTACATCTGTAGATATAATAAAACTGTAAACTTTGCGTTCCTGTACATCTCTACATATAATAAAACTGTAAACGTGTCTGTACATCTCTACATATAATAAAACTGTAAACTTTGCGTGTCTGTACATCTCTACATAAAATAAAACTGTAAACTTTGCGTGTCTGTACATCTGTAGATATAATAAAACTGTAATCTTTGCGTGTCTGTACATCTCTACATATAATAAAACTGTAAACGTTGTGTCTGTACATCTCTACATATAATAAAACTGTAAACTTTGCGTGTCTGTACATCTCATAAAACTGTAAACTTTGCGTGTCTGTACATCTGTAGATATAATAAAACTGTAAACTTTGCGTGTCTGTACATTTCTACATATAATAAAACTGTAAACGTTGTGTCTGTACATCTCTGCATATAATAAAACTGTAAACTTTGCGTGTCTGTACATCTCTACATATAATAAAAGTGTACATTTTGCGTGACTGTACATTGAAAATATTTGCGGGATGAAGGATAAGTTGTAGAATGCATTAAGATCATTTTTGGAATTTGTGTCTGTTTGTTTGTGCATGCATCATGTAAAAACTACTGACCCAATTCGGATGGAGTTTTTAGAAAACATGGGGGTCAACTTGAAGTAACATATAGTTTTTATTTCATCGCAATCGGTTCACTCAATTAGAAGATATACGAATTTAATGTTTTCAAAAATTCATTTACATTGCATCAGTACAGCAACAACAAACACATGGAAACCATGGCAACCAATCACATATAACTACCAATCAGGTTTCTGCTTTCATTGTGCAAGCTGCCTCACAAGAATCTAAACTGCAATCTGATTGGTTGCTATGGACAACAGTTCCAACATTTGTCTGTATTGAATATTACACATAGAAGAGAGATAAAGCAACCAATCCACTTGCTGCTTTCATGCACCTAGCTGCCTCAAAAAACTGTAATCTCATTGGTTAGCTCAAAGGGCTCGGACAGCGGCCTCTCGGTCTCAAGAGAGTAAATGCATTCCACAAAAAGTTCAAATATTTTTCAATATAGCAGAAATGCAAAAATAATGAGACTAATTAGGTCTCAAGAATCTGAAGAAGATCACGAGGCGACACTCTGCAGCTCAAGAACGTGTGGCCAGAACTCGCGCATCAGAAACTTCTACCCAGCGTGAGTCTCGGCTAAGTACACAGCGTGCTCGCATGGCGGCCTCTCGGTCTCTGGAGAGTAACGAGGAACGCGACTATCTGCTGACCGAGAGTGCCATGCATCGTCACGCAAGTCTGAAACTTTCACCGACAGAGAATCTCGCTTGAGTTGTCAGAGAGCTCGCACAGTGGCCTCTTAGGAGCTTGAAAGTAGTGAAGAACTTGAAGCGCAATTAACCGCCGATCGCAAACGTCACAACTATGCCAGAGCTCTCGAAAGCGAAGAGAAATATCAACGACGATTGGAATCAGCTAGAGAGAATTATGAACGCACGCGCCAAGATAATGAAAGCTATTTATTGACTGAAAGGGAAAGAGTAGATGAAATACGGCAGGCAGAAAAAGAAAAAGAAAGTCAATCACGCTTAGAGGCTGATCGAATTCGACACTCTCTTAATAGAATGTCTATTTAATCAGATGATTCAGATGAGTCTCAGGAGTATGGTGTGATAAACAATGTTGTTCCTTGGGTCAATAAGAAAACAGCAGGTTTTACGTATTCCACTAGGATTGACTGTGCTGAATTCACTTCCGTAGGTGGTATGGTCGTAATTTTCAATTTTTGCGGTGCTCTCAAATGGAGAAAAGAACCAAATGGAATCTGTTGTTCAAGTGGTAAAGTTCACATTGAAAAATTTAAAGAACCTCCAGAGCTTATAAAACAACTTTTAAATGGTGACCATCCACAATCAAAACACTTCTTAGACAGTATCCGTTTATCTAACAGCACATTCCAAATGACAACTTTTGGGGCAAAACTAATTACAGAAGGACCATTCATGCCAACTTTCAAGGTGCAAGGCCAAGTTTACCATCTCATCGGATCTTTGCTACCACAAGATGAGCCAACATTTCTTCAGATTTATTTAGTATCAGATTACAATGAACAGGACAATATCAGAAATCAGAACTTTCCACAACTAAATAGTAACCTTATATCTCCACTTCATGCTGCATCAGGTAAATCCATACGTGCTTAGTTTCAAAGCTGCATTACAGTCTAATCCGCAGGGGCAAGGTAATGGTTTCAAAATGATCATCAGCGCAGATAGACGTCCTGTTGCTGAAAACCGTGCCAGGTATAACGCCCCCGTCACAGATGAAGTTGCAGTGGTTTTAGTTGATCAGGAGTACGATAGGCATGACATTGTGTTGCGCAATGACGACGATCGCTTGCAACGCATTTTCGAAACACACAGAGCTTACGACGCCCTGCAATATCCTTTCATTTATTGCCATGGCGAAGATGGGTACAATTTTGGACTCTACCAAGTTAATCCTACTACTAGGGTAACAAATTTTCATAAAAATATATCAGCCCAGCAATTTTATTCATACCTGCTGCAGATAAGGCATAATCGTTTTATCTATTTGCACCAATTTCGAGGATTGTTAAGCCAATCTATTGTGGACATGTATGCGAAAATAGAGACAGAGCGTTTAGTGTACATACGCACTAACCAAACACGTTTACGCGCTGAAGATTACGTGCATCTGCGAGACGCCATGCAAAAAGATAATAAAGTGGAAAACTTAGGGCGATTAGTTATCTTCCCATCCAGTTTTAGCGGTGGTCCGCGTTACATGCATGAACGTACACAAGATGTTTTCTGCTATGTCGGAAAATACGTCCGGCCTGACCTTTTCATAACGTTCACAACTAATTCAAAGTGGTACGAAATTTCCCAAGAACTTCTCGCAGGACAAGCGTCTTATGATAGGCATGATATTATAGCCAGAGTTGTCCACTTAAAACTAAAGTTGATGATCGACCTGATCACAAAAGAAATAGTTTTTGTATCATGTACAGCGTTGAGTGGCAAAAGCGTGGCTTGCCACACGCCCACATTCTCCTGTGGCTGCAAGAAAAAATTAGTCACGATGCTGTTGACATGGTCATAAGTGCTGAATTTCCTGACTGGAACGAGGATCCGATATTGCATAACATTGTAAAGACGCACATGGTTCATAGGCTATGCAGCGCTTTAAATAGAAACTCTCCTTGCATGCAGGAGGGTCATTGCTCTAAAATATACCCTAGAGCGCTATTAGAGCAAACGATGTCAGGTGGAAACTGGGTACCCGTTTCATCGTCGAATATCACCCCTACAAGGCGGTTTCACAGCTACAGTCAGGTTACATGGCCAAGAAATTGTTTTGGACAATCGATAAATTGTACCCTACTCACCGGTGTTATCAAGAACATTTAAAGCTCACATCAACGTCGAAATATGTAACAACGTCGGAGCCATCAAATATATATGTAAATACGTCAACAAGGGTAGTGACCAGGCCACATTTGCATTGAGAAATAATAATGAATACGACGAAGTCTCGAGGTTCCAATTTGGCCGATATATATGTGGTGTTGCGGATTTTGAGCTTCCACATTCACGGGAGACATCCGCTAGTGATGCATCTTGATGTCCACCTTGAAGGCCGGCAACGGGTGTACTTCAACCCTGAAAATGTGGCAGAGCGGTTAGAAAACCCAAGACAAACTCTTTTTCTGGCATACTTTCAACTTTGTGAATGTAACGTCCATGGCCGCGGACCGTCGTGTTTACTCACCCCCCCCCCCGACGGCCGCAGCCAAGTATCTGCGAGCGCTGGCTCGCATCTCCTTCCCAGGAGACGCCAGCACTCACTTCCGCTCCGGTCCACTGTGTCCCGTAGTGTGTGCGCGCATGCTCATGCCCGGTCTTAAAAGGCCAGCGCGCGCACAAATCAATCATCATCATTATCAACTGCCATGATTCCCTGGACTATAACAAGGGCCCTGCCCTTCTGATCCTTGCCTGAGCGTTGTTAGTGTATCCCATTTCAGTCTTGCAAATGGTCCCTTAGTGTTATCCCGTTCCTGTTGTTACCTGTGCCCTGTTTCCTGTATCCTGTATCCCGTGCTGTGTTCTTGTTCCTGAACCTGTAGTGTTGGAGTTGTGTTCTTACTGCATCTGCTGTCGTCTGCCACATCCAGTGTCATCTGCCTCGTCCAGTGTCATCTTCCACGTCCAGTATGATCTGCCACGTCTGGCGCAAACTGCGGCACCCACCTCCATCTGTGTCAGGGCCGCGGCTACTCTCTGGATTATTCAGGTGCCCTGGTGCAGGAATTTGTATTGCTGGGGTGCTCTGTTGTGTGGCCAGCTGACTGCCCGCTACGGCGGTGCGGCCTAGTGGGTCCACATACCCACAGATCGTGAAATAGATAATTTCGCAAAAACACTGTTATATAACGAAGTTCCGTCATAATATAGTTATAATAAGCAGCAAGGTGTTTTCAACCGTAGAAGACATGGAACAGCTGTGAATGGCGAGCCCAGCATTTTAAAAGAACACATCATTGAAAGAGTCTACACCGCATTACAAATTATTATGCAAATGTTATTTTTCGCTGATTTTCCTAAATAGTCGATGCAAATGACAGTCAGTATAATCTTCAAGCCATCAACCGTTGGAGTATAATGCAAATTTTATTGAACAAATCTCCTAATGATAACAGATTTTTTTTTAGAAGTAAAAAACTCAAAATGCACTGTTTCAAATTATTATGCACAACAGAGATCAAAACATTTTAAAGGTTGTAAAGAGAACTAAAATGGTAATTTGTTGAATTTGCAGCATCAGGAGGTCATATTTACAGAAATCAAAAGCTCTTTCAATCAAAAAAAACTTAGCAGGCCAAGTTACATGTTAACATAGGACCCCTTCTTTGATATCACTTTCACAATTCTTGCATCCATTGAATTTGTGAGTATTTGGACAGATTCTGCTTGAATATCTTTGCAGGATGTCAGAATAGCCTCCAAGAGCTTCTGTTTTTATGTGAACTGCCTCCCACCCTCATAGATATTTTGCTTGAGGAGGCTCCAAAGGTTCTCAATAGGGTTGAGGTCAGGGGAACATGGGGGCCACACCATGAGTTTCTCTCCTTTTATGCCCATAGCAGCCAATGACACAGAGGTATTCTTTGCAGCATGAGATGGTGCATTGTCATGCATGAAGATAATTTTGCTACGGAAGGCACGGTTCTTCTTTTTGTACCACGGAAGAAAGTGGTCAGTCATAAACTCTACGTACTTTGCAGAGGTAATTTTCACACCGTCAGGGACCCTAAAGGGGCCTACCAGCTCTCTCCCCATGATTCCAGCCCAAAACATGACTCCGCCACCTCCTTGCTGACGTCGCAGCCTTGTTGGGACATGGTGGCCATTCACCAACCATCCATTACTCCATCCATCTGGACCATCCAGGGTTGCACGGCACTCATCAATAAACAACACGGTTTGAAAATTAGTCTTCATGTATTTCTGAGCCCACTGCAACCGTTTCTGCTTGTGGGCATTGTTTAGGGGTGGCCAAATAATAGCTTTATGCACACTTGCAAACCTCTGGAGGATCCTACACCTTGAGGTTCGCGGGACTCCAGAGACACCAGCGGCTTCAAATACCTGTTTGCTGCTTTGCAATGTCATTTTAGAAGCCGCTCTCCTAATCCTATTAATTTGTCTGGCAGAAACCTTCCTCATTATGCCTTTACCTGAATGAACCCGACTGTGCTCTGAATCAGCCACAAATCTTTTCACAGTACGATGATCACGCTTAAGTTTTCTTGAAATATCCAATGTTTTCATATCTTGTCCAAGGTATTGCACTATTTCATCCTTTTTCTTTCCCATATTGCTTGAAACCTGTGGCCTGCTTAATAATGTGGAACGTCCTTCTTAAGTAGTTTTCCTTTGATTGGGCACACCTGGCAAACGAATTATCACATGTGTCTGATGTTGCATGATGGACCACAAACGAGATATCTGTGTGGGGATATCTCGTTTGTGGTCCATCATGCAATCCACGGGTTTGTGCAGTTCTCTTAGCCCATTAAATAGGGCCATTTTTTGGTCTATCTGTGCATAGGTGGGCACAATTTTGTGCTTTCTGGCCAGGTGTATAATACATCTAGAACCTTTTTTCGGTCTTTTGCTTTACAATTTGCCTTATGATACATCCTTTTGGATAGAGATCTCTGGACTATACCACATCACATGATGTTTATATTGTGTTAGCATGTAACTGGGACTATTTACGCTGTTTCTCCACACTCTCCTTTTTAATTGTGTGTACTACTGTTTTTATCTTGTGATGGCCAATATGCTGTTATGTGCAATATAATAAAGTTTACTTTTATTGTCATGATACATAATTTGTGCTATGTGTCGCTTATTTTCTGGATATACTAGCTGTCTTCACAGTCTTCTATAGGTATTGAGTTCTGTTTTGCGATCTGTGTGGACGCATTATTTTCTTGGCGAATGCCAATGGTCTATAATTGTATAGGTATTCATTATAATTGTACCTGTGTCTATAGGACACAGGTACAATTAGAAGCAATGAATGGCCGGGTACGTTCCGTGCCCGGCCATTCAGCTCTTTTGTATGAGTGAAGCGGTATTGCGCTTCCGTCGCTGAAAGGCGCTGACTGACAGGGAAAGTCATACTGCCCAGCCAATCAGCGCCTTTCATAGACGCTTCGTTCAACCCCCAGGAGAACTGCGCAGAAGAGAGCAGATCTCCATTGCTGCTGGCCGGCGTGGGAGCGGGATTAAGGTGAGTTTGAATAGTTTGTTATTCTATTGTAATAAAAAAGTGTGTGGCTTTATCTACAGGGGGGGCTTTATCTACATGGGGGGGCTTTATCTACAGGGGGGGCTTTATCTATGGGTGGGCTTTATCCACAGGGGGACTTTATCTACAGGGGGGGCTCTATCTACAGGGGGGCTATATACTGGGGTGGGCTATTTATAGAGCACCATATACAGGGGTGGGCTATATCTACAGGGGGCTATATACAGGGGTGGGCTATCTATGGAGCACTATATACAGGGGTGGACTATATCTACAGGGGGGCTATATACAGGGGTGGGCTATCTATGGGGCACTATATACAGGGGTGGGCTATATATACGGGGGGGCTATATACAGGGGTGGGCTATCTATGGAGCACTATATACAGGGGTGGGCTATATCTACAGGGGGGCTATATACAGGGGTGGGCTATCTATGGAGCACTATATACAGGGGTGGACTATATCTACAGGGGGGTTATATACAGGGGTGGGCTATCTGTGGAGCACCATATAGGGGTGGGCTATATCTACAGGAGGGCTATATACAGGGGTGGGCTATCTGTGGAGCACTATATACAGGGGTGGACTATATGTGGAGCACTATATACAGGGGTGGACTATATGTGGAGCACTATATACAGGGGTGGGCTATTTCTACAGCGGGGCTATATACAGGGGTGGGCTGTCTGTGGAGCACTATAGGGGGAGCTATTTGTGGCACACTATATACAGGGGTGGGCTATATGGGGGCACTATCTATGGGGGGCACTATCTACAGGGGTCTCTATGGCAGGCACTATCAACAAGGAGCACAGTGTGTGTGCGTACACGGTGTATGGTGCTATTATAATTAAAGGTGCAGTGTATGGTGCTATTATATTTAGGGGCGTAGTGTGTGGTATAATGAGAACTTTATCTTTATTTATAGGTGTAAAAATGTTGGAAAAGTGAGAAGCTGAAGACATCTGAGCGGCAAACTGCAGAAATGGGTTGTGACCAGGAGAAGTCATCATAGAGGTCTGGATCGGATGGAGGAAAATAACTAGAATCTGAGACGTCACCAGTGAGTCACCTAATGTAAATGTTCATTCTGCCTCTAATCAGCACTGTAGTCACTGTATAATCTGCAGCGAGATGCTTATGATATGATTTATTTTTTGTGAAACAGCATCTCCCAGCATATCCTTATCATTGTTTAGGCCATGCTGGGAGCTGTACTTTTACGCCATACATACCTATACGGCAGGGGTTGCACTAAATTGAGCTGTATTTGTGCTGGTGTTGTATTTATGCACTGAGCTTTGTTCTGGCTCTGTATATATGTACTGGGCTTGGTTCTGGTGTTGTATATAGAACTATATTGCTTGTAAAATGTGCAAATGTTTTTATGCTCGAGTTAAATAAAAAGAAATGTGGAAAAGAAATGACACGTCATTGATTGGTAGAGAGAACAAACACGGTGAGGGGGAAGGAGATGTCGGGAAAGGGGTTGGGGGCGCCAAACTGAATCTTTGCCCCGGGTGCTGGAGAACCTAGCTACACCTCTGGTTTGGGAGAAATCCTGTTTTTAGATGCACTCGGTGGGACGGGAAAATCATTTCTCACCAAAGTCATCTTGGCCAAAATACGCAATCAAAGCAAAATTGCTCTTGCTGTCGCTTCATCGGGCATAGCAGCCACATTGTTGCCCTGAGGCAAAACCGCCCATACAATGTTCAAGATCCCGATTGACTTGAATCTTACGTAAAGCCCAGTGTTAAAATGGTACTAGAAACAGCGAAAAAGCAAGTGTTCTACACGATTGCTGCTTAGTAATATGGGACGAGTGTACTATGGGAAACTGTAAAGTGGTAGAAGCGGTAGATAGAACCTTGCAAGATATCAGACAAAATGACCAGCCCATGAGTGGTATGACAATGCTTTTCTGTGGCGATTTTAGCCAGACTTTGCCAGTCATACCACGAGGAACGAGGGCAGATGAAATTAGAGCTTGCCCAAAGAGCTCAAGTCTGTGGCGCAACGTTATACCGATGCATTTAACAATAAATATGTGGGCGCGAACAGGAGGCAACCCAAATGCACAAGAGTTTTCAGATTTATTACTAAACATTGGTGACGGCACGTATCCGCAAGAAGAAGGGAAAGTTATGTTGCCCGATAATTTTTTTTGTACTGTTCCTTCACTGCAAGACCTTATTTCTTCTTTGTATGGTGACGCAACCTAAATAACAAATCATGAAAATTCTTGGCTATGACAAAGAGCTATTTTGACCCCTCGCAACGACCAGGCAGCAGCAATAAGCACTGGAATATTGACGTGTGTTCATGGGGAAAGGACAGAATATATCTCTATCAACAGAGTCATTAAACAAGAGGACGCTACTAACTATCCGGTGGAATTCTTAAATTCCCTAAGCACACCCGGTCTTCAGTAACACAAAATTAATTTAAAAGTCGGTGTCCACAAAATTCTCCTTAGAAATTTAAGCCCTCCAAAACTATGTAACGGCACCCGATTAAAAGTCACAAATCTACAACAAAACTTGATAGAAGCTGAGATTTTAACCCCTTAAGGACACAGCCTGTTTTGGCCTTCAGGACACAGCCAATTTTTTCAAATCTGACATGTTTCACTTTATGTGGTAATAACTTTGGAATGCTTTTACCTATCTAAGCGATTCTGAGATTGTTTTCTCATGGCACTTTGGACTTTATGTTACTGGCAAAATTTGCTCTATACATTAAGTATTTAATTGTGAAAAACACAAAAATGTAGCGAAAAATTGCAAGAATTAGCATTTTTCTAAATTTATATGTATCTGCTTGTAAGACAGATAGTAATACCACACAAAATTGTTGTTAATTAACATCACCCATATGTCTACTTTAAATTGGCATTGTTTTTTGAACATCCTTTTATTTTTCTATGACATCACAGGGCTTAGAACTTTACCAGCAATTTCTCACATTTACAAGAAAATTTCAAAAGGCTATTTTTACAGGGACCAGTTCAGTTGTGAAGTGGATTTTAGGGCCTTATATATTAGAAACCCTCGATAAGTCACCGCATTTTAAAAACGTAACCCCTCAAAGTATTCAAAACAGCATTTAGAAAGTTTCTTAACCCTTTAGATGTTTCACAGGAATTAAGGCAAAGCAGATGTGAAGTTTTCAAATTTCTTTTTTTTTTTGCAGAAATAAATTTTTATCTATTTTTTTGTAACACAGAAAGTTTTAACAGAGAAACGCAACTCAATATCTATTGCCCAGATTCTGCAGTTTTTATAAATACCCCACATGTGGCCCTAGTTCACTTATTGACTGAAGCACAGGCTTCAGAAACAAAGGAGCACCTAGAGGATTTTGGGGCCACCTTTTTATTAGAAAATATTTTAGGCACCATGTCGGGTCTGAAAGGCTCTTGTGGCGCCAAAACAGTGGAAATCCCCCAAAAGTTACCCCATTTTTGAAACTGTACCCTTTGAGGAAATTATCTAGGGGTATAGTGAGCATTTTGACCCCGCAGGTTTTTTGCAGAAATTATTGGAAGTAGGCCGTGAAAATGAAAATCGGCATTCTTTCAAAGAAAATGTAGGTTTAGCTAATTTTTTCTCATTTCCAAAAGGACTAAAAGGAGAAAATGCACCACTACTTTTGTAAAGCAATTTCTCCCGAGTAAAACAATACCCCACATGTGGTCATAAAAGGCTGTTTGGACACACGGCAGGGCTCAGAAGGGAAAGAGCGCCATTTGGCTTTTGGAGCTCAAATTTAGCAGGAATGGTTTGCGGAGACCACGTCACATTTGCAAAGCCCCTAAGGGACCAAAACATTGAAAACACAAAAAAAGTTACTCCATTTAGGAAACTACACCCCTTGAAGAATCCATCTAGGGGTGTAGTGAGCATTTTGAACCCACAGGGGTTTCATAGATTTTATTAGAATTGGGCAGTGAAGATAAAAAAAATTTTCATTTTCTCAACAAATAAAGGAATAAAAGAACCCTAACATTTGTAAAGCAACTTCTCTGGAGTACGGCAATACCCGATTTGTGGTCATAAACTGCTGTTTGGGCACACGGCAAGGATCAGAACAGAAGGAGCGCCATTTGGCTTTTGGAGAGCAGATTTTGCTGGATTGGTTTCTTGACACCATGTCACTTTTGCAAAGCTCCTAAGATACCAGTACAGTGGAAACTCCCCAAAAGTAACTCGATTCACGAAACTACACCCCTTGATGAATTCATATAGGGGTGTAGTGAACATTTTGACCCCACAGGTGTTTCATAGATTTTATTAGAATTGGGCAGTGAAAAGAAAAAAAATCCTTTTTCTTCAATAAGATGTAGTTTTAGCTGAAAATGTTTCATTTTCTCAACAAATAAATGAAAAAAAGGACCCCAACACTTGTAAAGCAACTTCTCCTGTGTACGGCAATACCACATATGTGGTCATAAACTACTGTTTGGGCACAGAGTAGGGCTCAGAAGGGAAGGAGTGCCATTTGGCTTTTGGAGTACAGATTTTGCTGGATTGGTTTCTGGGCGCTATGTCGCATTTGCAAAGTCCCTGTGGGACCAAAACAGTGGATCCCCCAAGAAGTGACCCCATTTTGGAAACTACACCCCTCAAGCTATTCACCTAGGGGTGTAGTGAGCATATTAACCCCAAAGGTGATTGGCAGAAATTGGTGTGCACTCGATGTTGCAGAGTGAGAATGGGATTTTTTTCCATAGATATGTGCCCAGCTTGTGCCACTGGAGACACACACCCCAAAAATTGTTAAAAGGGTTCTCCCAGGTATGGCGATGCCATATATGTGGAAGTAAACGGCTGTTTGGGCACACTGTAGGGTTCAGAAGGGAGGTAGCGCAATTTGGCTTTTGCAACGTTGATTTTGCTTGTAGTAGCTTTGTCTTACTGGTGTTTCCATTTATAATGTGGGGGTACATGTAAGCCGGGCGGAGTATATAAGGGGCAAAGTCAGGTGGTATAATAATGGGGTAAAAAAAAACAATAAAATAATCCATAGATATTTGTTACGCTGTGACACAATACTTTCTGCACAGGCCGGTGTCGCACTAATAAATGGTCCTTACTTATTCCCCTTTTGGTCCACACTCGGGATCTTTGCAGTTTGAGGAATTTTGCTGGGTAGTATTGTCCTGGTATAATACGGGCACCCTCGCTTCCAGCAGATATGTTTGGGCCCTCCCCTTCCTGGTTCCCTAATTTTAGGGGCCTTGATAATTCGCCACTTGAAACAGAAGAAACGTTCCCCTTGGGCCGGCACAACTGCATATTTTTATTTCCTGGCTTATTGGAGCCTTAACTAATTTTATTTTTTCATAGACGTAGTGGTATGACGGCTGTTTTTTTTGCGGGACGAGCTGTAGTTTTTATTGGTACCATTTTGGGGTACATGCGACTTTTTGATCACTTGTTATCCTTATTTTTTTGGGAGGCAAGGTGACCAAAAAACAGCAATTCTGGCATATTCTAGCTCCGGTTCCTGCCGATAGATCGGGTGTCCGCTGTAACATACAGCGGACACCCACTGCTGATGACGCCGGCTCAGCGTCTGAGCCGGAAGCTGAGCCGGCGCCATCTTGCCGATGGTACGGAAGCCTCTTGGGCCCCGCCGACGATGGGGCATAGGAGGATTCCATTACTGGCAGACCGGGAGGTAAGTATTAGCCCTCCGATAGCCTTTGCAGCCACCGGCAACCCATCGATCATGTTGCTGGGGTGCCGGTTGCTATAAACTCCTCATATGCTGCGATCTCTACTGAACGCAGCATGTGAGGGGTTAATCGGTTGGTACGGAGGCTAGCTCCGGTCCTGGCCGATACCTCAGGGTGCCAGCTGTAACATACAGCTGTCACCCGGCAGTGATGTCGCTGGCTCAGCTCCTGAGCCAGCTCCATCTGTTTCACGTACAGTTACGTGTAGTTGCGGGAAAACACCATCTCCCATCACGTAACTGTACGTGAAATTGCGGGAAGGGGTTAACAGGATGTGGCGCAGGTAATAGCATTTTATACCCTGAATCCCCCTCATTCCAAATAATTTTCCCTTCAGTTTTAAACGTGTACAGTTTCCTGTCAGCTTATGTTACGCTATGACCATCAACAAAGCGCAGGGACAAATGCTGCACGTTGCGGGCGTGGACCTCAGTGTCAGCTGTTTTGCGCACGGCCAGCTCTATGTGGCTCTCTCCCGTGTTTACTTTCTTTGTGTTTGAGTATGGTCCTAGGCTAGGAGTATACTTATAAAAAAACGGCATCGGTACGTTTTTCAGTGGTCTGAGCATACGAAGTTGCGAGCACAGCTAGTAGTTAATAAAAATAATACCCTCCAAAATACAGATGATGCAATTGGCCATAACAGTTGTAGTAAAGGGACAAAAATGAGAAGCCAATGTAGAAAATATAACTTTTGCATTTGAGAACTAATGATTAAAGCTGATTTTCCAACCACCTTTTCATCATATATCTGTCATCACGTCACCTGCCATGAGTTATATTTCTTGCAATATTATGTTACAAACATTGATCAAAATGGTTGAAAACTGCTATTTTGGCTAATCTCTATCTGCCTTAGAAATGGCTTTTTAACGCTTTGAAGTCTTTTATATTTTAGCCACTTTTTCTCATCATTACTGAACATGAAGCAAGTTTATGTGCAAACATTACCAATTTGATGGAATTAAAACAATTTTGAATATCAGAGGTCTTGACAGTAATGTAAAAGATTTATGTAAAAAGGTAGCAGTAACTTTTGTTTGCATAGATGATATTGGTGTTATGTCTTTTCCGAACAAATTTACTACTCCAGTGCTAACTAAGTATTGCCAAACTCCGGATGAATACTTTAGCTTATAACACCTTGTACTAGTAGAAGAGGTGGCTCTTGTATAAATAAAGTATAGTTTACATAAAACTCTCACAGATACAAACATCTTTGGAATTAACTTATTAGTATGGTTACGAGGGTGGCAAAAGAACATACAAACACCATGCAGCTGTCAACCCTGGTCAGATTTGAACCTAAGTCTTTAATGTAATAAAGGCACAGTGCTAACCACTGATCCACTTACTGAAGGGCAACTTTTATCACCACAGTCTTATCTGGCCATGATGATGGTCAGTAACTGACAGAACTGAGTGATTTTGCCTCTGTCCTGTTCCATGGTACTGGTTGACTAAAAATGACCACCTTTGAGCTACTTTGGCTACTGAGGTAAGACAAGTTTCCTGTCATCTATAAATTTGCCTATGAAATGTATTTCATGGAGAAAAGGCCCTTTTGATCTCTAAACCATGGGACAAAACTTAATGGCATCCAAATATTTCACAGAGCAGGTCAACATATTTCCTGCCAGTGATAGAGAATACCCATAACTGAATGTGAGGACATATCACACCTCCACGGAGGGAAGAATAACACCAAATACAAATTGTATCTGCAAAAATGTATGAATCCTTTATTACAATAAATCCTAAAAACACATTGGCCATCAGGACCTAAAATGAAACAAACAATTAAAATACACTGATATGGAAAACAGAAAGGCTATTCAGAAGATAACATATACACAAAAATGCTGTATATATAGCAGCAAAGCGGGTCACTAAATCAAACAAGCTGTATGTGTATAATAGAAATCTGCAAACCTCACATAAGGTTCAAATACCCATGTCGTCACACAACAGCATGAAATAGACCCACCAATGTATAGAAAGGGATGGCAGCAAACATCAAATACAATGTGTATGAAGCTACATAGAAACCAGGAAGTCACCATGAATCAAAGTAAGGTCCCAGAAACTATACCAACCCATGTGTAGCGTAAATAGCCTAAAATGAATTCCACAACAGGAGCCCCGACGCGCGTTTCGCGGTAGCTTTTTCAAGGGGTACATATTTCCTGCCAGTGTCTAAGGATCCAACAAAAGCTGTAAATTGCCATTTCCATAATTATATCATCTGAAATTGGGACACATACTATAAATTTGTTTATCATGAGATAGCAAGAAGGCCATATGAAATTTGTTTTTAGTTTCAGGTTCCTCCTTCTTCTAGTGGTTGCAATTCCAGTAATAAGACTACAATAGGGAATTGTTATTTTAGATATTCAGTGCTATACTTCTCTTTCCTTACTTCATGCGTTATAAAGACAACTTTCACAATTCTTTGCCCAAACTGTACTCTCATAAATATTTTTAAAAAAAAGAGAATAAAATTAAAACCAAACAAGAAACCAATCAAGAAAGCTAATTAAAATTAAGAGAATTCTTACAATGTAATTGCTTTAGCTGCGTTCCCAGCAGAACCCCTGGAAATAATTGTATAGTGAAATTTAGTAACATTGGCTGTGTGGTTCTCTAAAACAATAGGTGGATATAGTGTCTCAGACCCTCAAATTTATCGAGACCAAAGAATCAACCCCCAAATTTGTTCAGAACCCAGATGTGACCCTCAAATTAATTTAAAACCCAGACTCAACTCCAAAATTAACTCAGACCCCATGATTTGTTCACATCCCAGACACCACACCCTAGAAATTATTCAGACTCCAGATTCTACCACAAAATTTATTCAGACCCCCGAATTGACGACCAAATTAATACAGACACAAGATTCAACTCCAAAGGTAACTTAGAGCACAAACTCAGTCCTCACACGGAGACGGACCGTCAATCACCCTGTTGCACAGTTGTTCTTCCTCCAAGTCAGGCTCCTCCTTGGAGTATGTGGCCAGGAAAGGAAGGGACGGGCACCAGCGGCCAGCTCAGGCCATCGGATGTGAAAGGACAGGTGGGGCGATGTAGTCTGCAAGCATCAGCATCACACACTGAACCACCAAATGGTGAAGAGTGGACAGACAGGAGTCCGAGAGGTCTGTCGTATTTGCTGGAGTCTCCCGGGCTCCCTTAACTTTGGCCATGGTCGCATTCCATGAGTCTACGATCATTACGCCCATGCCTACACTGATACATTGTAAAGGCCCAGCTGCTGTGTGAGTAAGGCAAGGACAGAACCAATTTTCAGTCATTTTTTAATAACATCTTGAAAATGGTGAGGAATTGAAACACAAAGAATATTAGTTGGTTATGCAGTGATTTTATTTACTGTTATTATGTCATATAAGCTAAGTATGAATTATGAAAATCAAGTTTGATACATCTTGTTTGGAATGTCTAGAAAAATAATGTGTGGCTATATATATCCCATCTATCAGACTACCCGCAATGCAGATACAATTTCTGATCCTGAAATACAATATTTTATAACAGACATTTTTTTTAGCATCCATGTTGTCAGTTAGCCACAGAAAGCTGTATTGTGTCCTCTTCATATATACCAGCTTCTAATGCTTTCCGAAGCTTGAACCAGAAGAATTCATGGCCCTCGGGGTCTTCGGGCCAGTTAATGTATGTATTCTGCTTTATCAGCTTCCTTAATTTGTGATAGGCAGAAAGTCTAAAAAAGAAATTGAACAACATAATGAGCTGTGAGGATCTCTGGCTGTGGGAATAAAAGCCTATCATAACACAAAAGACGTTCTCATCACACAAAGGCCTCAATGGCTTTTTTACTAATGGGATTTCTAAAAGCAAAACCATCATGAAACAGGACATGACAGAATCCGAGAGAAAATAAAGCAGATGAAATCTCTGTCTCACACTCAGATATCTCGAATCTCGAGCTACAAGAGTTCATCACAGGACAGGAAACACATTTTTGGAGAAATTATTGCTATGATCCTTCTGTTCTACTATAAATAGCTCACTTGATTTTTCTGGTCTTTCTAACTGTATACAAATGATTGGTAACATTCCAGCCTTAAAAAATACATAATGATGTATGGTATTTGTGAAGAAAATCTGCAGATATTATTTTAGTTAGAAATTATATTATGCTTACCAGCATGAATACACTGTACTCAAGTCAAGCGTTGTCCATATGATCTGTAGGGCCATATAGACATCATAGAGCGGGGACCTACTCTGCAAACCAGATCAGTCAGACATTAAGAGCATCTCTGGCTGACCTGACCCAGGCTTTTTTATATGGTTTCCCATTTATTTGAATAGATGCCATGTAATACTACCTCTTTCCCGGTAGCGGCTGGGTATACAGCTGAGTAAAACCCCTTTAAAGAGGCTCTGTCACCACATTATAAATTCCCTTTCTCCTACATAATCTGTAATGTAGATAACAGCAGTGGTTTTTATTTTGAAAAACTATCATTTTTCAGCAAGTTATGAGCAATTTTAGATTTATGCTAATTAGTTTCTTAATAGACAACTGGGCATGTTTTTACTTTTTACCAACTGCGCTTTGTACAGGGGAGTGTAGGAGGCTGACCAATCAGTGACCAATCAACGTCATACACTTCTCATCGTTCCAGTCCATTGTTACAGTGTGATTGTGCAGTGAAAGAAGCTGGGCTGGAACGATGAGAAGTGTATGATGCTGATTGGCTACTAGATATATCATTCCTGTAAATTGTTTCCTCTCACCGGAAAATGTATAAATATTCAGAAAAAGATTTGTGAAAATATCACACTGGGTGATAGACATGATGAATATAGTTGTTGTAATGACTTTGTTATGCTGTTTGCATGTTACTTATTTTCTCTTTCACGGTTATAAAACAGTAATAAAATAAAAATGTAAAGTAATTTAAAATAAAATGTAAAAGTAATGTAATAAAAAAAATACCTTTAGATTTACCTTTTCTCTTCTGTAATATTGGTTAAAGGTCAAGTACATTTTGAATCTACTTTACAGGAAATGCTAGTGCTTGTTTGGCAATTTCTAAAAGTGAATCTGTTAGGTTTTCTATGCTGCCATGTTTGAGAGCAGCATAGGATAGATGAGGAGACACTGAGCTCAGGAATATATTGTTTTCTATAATTTGATTCAGCCGGTGATTGGCAGGCCACATGGGACAAAACGACGTAATCTCAGGGGGGCGCCAGGAACTCATCGCAGCAGCGGTCACATGGGACAAATAGACATCCTTTCAGGAGGCTGGAAGAGAGGCGTCGTAGCACCGGTCACATTGGACAAAAGAACACCATCTCAGGAGGCCAGGACGTGATGCTGCGGGAGACCAGGGGATATGGTATTTATTTTAAATTGCTTCTTCTCCCTTTCTTTTCTAATCTGTAAAACAGCAGTCAGTGGCCGCCATTTTGTTGATTTCTGTATCTCCAACCCCAAAAGTTTCACATTTTTGGAAAATTTTGACCAACGTTAGACAAATTAGTTTAGGATCAATTCGCTCATCTCTGCAGTAGAATTCCATTACAGCAGAACATGCAGAGATGCCAGGGAAATCCACGTTTAGAAAAGATATTTAGCTATAATAAGACTTACAACTACTTTTATTTTTAGGTAAATTCTAACCTAGAACTTTCCTGTGAACCATTTCCACTCTCTATTTTACCACAAGCAGCATGCACACTTTAAATGTACTTAAATGTAATCCTATTGCGTCAATTTGGCTCTAATTACACTACTTAGTTTATAAGATCTTCAAGACATGGATTACCAGCATGCTCAGTTTATATACAGATCTGGAATATTCATTCTAATACTTAAAGAGGCTCTGTCACCACATTATAAGTGGCCTATCTTGTACATAATGCGATCGGCGCTGTAATGTAGATAACAGCAGTGGTTTTTATTTAGAAAAACAATCATTTTTCACCAAGTTATGACCTATTTTACGTTTATGCTAATGACTTTCTTAATGGACAACTGGGCGTGATTTACTTTTGACCAAGTGGGTGTTGTGGAGAGAAGTATATGACGCTGACCAATCAGTGACCAATCAGCGTCATACACTTCTCTCCATTCATGTATTCAGCACATAGTGATCCTGCATTGTTCACTATGTGCAGTCACATACACACACATTAACGGTCCTGAAGTGTCTTGACAGTAAATAGACATCGCATCCAACCAGGACGGAATGTCTAATCACAATCCCGACACTTCGGTAACGTTTGTGTGGGACTTACAGCACAGCAAGCGTAATCTCGCGAGATCTCGCTGTAAATGACAGCCCAGCGTGATCTCGATGTGCTGTGTGAGTAAGTCCCACACAAACGTTACAGAAGTGTCGGGATTGTGAATAGACATCCCGTCCTGGTTGGACGCGATGTCTATTTACTGTCAAGACACTTCAGTAACGTTAATGTGTGAGTATGTGACTGCACATTATGATCTAGCACGATCACTATGTGCAGAGTAAATGAATGGAGAGAAGTGTATGACGCTGATTGGTCAGCTTCATACACTTCTCTCCACAACACCCACATGGTAAAAAGTAAAAACACACCCATTTGTCTATTAAGAAAGTCATTAGCATAAATCTAAAATAGGTCATAACTTGGTGAAAATAGATCATTTTTCTAAATAAAAACCACTGCTGTAATCTACATTACAGCGCCGATCACATTATGTACAAGATAGGCCACTTATAATGTGCTGACAGAGCCTCTTTAAAAGGCAAATCCAGTCGAAATGATCTTCTGATATGTCATAAAAATATATACTGTATGTGAGAAGATCCCTTTGGCGAAGTCTGTGATCTTGGACCACCACTTATCTCCACAGTGTAAATGTCTCTATAGGACACTTAAACCCCTTTGGTACTATTTAGAGATTTCAGTTAGGACATGTTCAAACCCACGACAAATCTGCATCAAGATCCGCATGTGCTGCAGTGCAAGGGGTGAAATCTAATACAGAAATCCAGATGAAATCTAGACATATAGGACATGCTGCAGATTTGAAAATGTATAGAATGCCCTGAAATCTACACAGATTTTTTTCCGCTGTTTATAAATGGTTTTTTTTTTTTAAAACCTAATTCGCTTGCATCGAAATGTACTCTGCATAAAAGGTCCTTTAGAATGTTGTGACAGATTTTCAGAAATCTCTAAGCAGTGCCAAAGGGTTTTAAAGGGGTTTTGCCATCTGAAATATCCCCATCAGGATAACCCCTGTCCATATGTCCTATGGCTATGGCCTAGTTCACCCTGAGTTTTTTGCAGGCAGAAAAAATCTGCCTCAGAATTCCTTCTGGAATTTTGGGGCAGATTTTGAACTGCGAGCACTTCTTTTTCTCTGTGTTTTTCGTAGCCTTCCTTGCCCGTGGCTGCTGAATATAATGCAACAACCGTGGTCAAAAAATGCTGCAAAACACATTCAGAAATGAGCGCCTTGGGTTTTTTCTGCCTCCCATTGATTTCAATGGGAGGTCAGAGGTGGAATCTGAAGGAACATGCCACTTCTATTTTCCGCGAGTGGCCAAAAGCCGCTTGAGAAAAACAAGTCTCTGTGCCTCCCATAGAAATAAATAGGGAACAATTTGGGCTGTTTATTGGCGTTGATTCAAACATGGTTTACGAGTCAAAATCAGCGTCAAAAATCTCTGTGTGAACTAACTTTATATTTTTTTTATCCATTTGTCTATTTAGGTTTTGCAGCCTTATTTATTTATGACAAATAAAGATTTATGCTTTTGTGGTTGTCTAATAAAAGAAAAAAATTGAAATCCTTGATATCCTAAGTAGTATATACATGTACATTTCCTGGTGCCAGTAGTACATAAAGTTTTCAGTCCCTACTGACCGAGTCCTGGTCCATGGTATAATGTTATTTGTATATGCAGTGTGTTCACAGAATTTCTATTAGCTCAAACCTGCCCTAATTCCATTTCTCCTGGGGAAGCATGCGTGGCCAGCTTCAGTGGTGTAAATACCGCTGTAGCAGCCATGGCGGCTGCTACGGGGCCCGCGGCATGAGGGGGCCCGTGCCTGGTGGCGCCGCTAGCAGCAAATATGGCTGCTACAGCAGTAGCGACGCCACTACAGGGCCCGCGCTGCCAGGCCTCTAACATTTATAGGGGGCATGTTGTGTCGCTCACACCGGAGGGGGCCCCGGTGCTAGCGACAGCCATCTCCTCCTGCAGTAATTGTACCTGCATCTATAGCACACAGGTACAAATGCATGCATTAGCGCTGAATGGCACCTGACCATTCAGCACCTTACAATGACGCTAGCGGCGCGATGACATCATGGCGCCGCTTGGGTCTTTCAACCCCAGCAAACTTGCTCAAAAGAATGCAGGTCTGCATTGCCACCGGACGGCGCGGGAACTGGATTATGTGAGTATGTAAAGTTTTCTTTTTTTTCTAATAAATCTGTGTGTGGCATGATCTACAGGGGGGCTCTATCTACAGGGGGGGGGGGGGTCTATATGTAGGGATGTGGAGCACTATATACAGGGGGAGCTATATCAAGGACACTATATACAGGGGTGGGTTATATGTGGAGCACTATCTATAGGCTAAGCTATTTGTAGGGCACTATCTTTAGGGGTGGGCTATATGTGGGACACTATATACAGGGGTGGGTTACCTGTGGGGCACTATCTACAGGGGGGCTATATGTAGGACACTGTCTACAGGGGTGGGCTATATGTGGGCCACTATATATAGGTGGAGCTATATGTGAGGCACTATCTACAGAGGTGGGCTATATGTGGAGCACTATCTATAGGGGAAGCTATATAATGGGCAGCACGGTGGCTCAGTGGTTAGCACTATTGCCTTGCAGCTCTGGAGTCCATATGTGGGCACTATATACAGGGGCTCTATGTGGGTCACTATCTACAGGGGGGCTATGGGGGCTGTCACGGTGCGTGGTGTCGACCCACTGGGCCATACCGCTTAGCGGGATAGCAGCTGGCCAAACAGGTACAATGCAATGTCCATAGTCCAGAAAGGGTACCTGAGGCAATGTAGACAGTAGCAGTGAATTCAGGCTAAGATGGGGCTCCGATAGTAGACACTGACACAATAGATGCAGCAGAAGACACAACACGACTCCAACTCTTGACGGCACAGTAGCACGGGATACAGGGTACAGGCAGCAGGAACGGGTAACACTGGGAACTGGAAAACACTAGGAGACTATTTGCAATGACAAACTTTAGGTAACACAACAACGCTCAGGCAATGATCAAGAGGGCAGATCCCCGTTTATAGTCCAGCAGCATTCTGGGCTAATTGCAGATATTCTGCAAATGTGCATGCACTGGCCCTTTAAGGCCGTGCACGCGCAGGCGTGCGCCCTGCGGGAGACACTGTTCGTACCAGGAAGTAAGTGCGTCTCTCTCAGGAGGGAGATGCCTCCGAGAACTCACTCGTCCATGGCCGTGGCCGTCAGAGGGTAAGTCAGGACGACGGTCCGCGGCCATAGACGTTACAGTATCCCCCCTCTTACGCCCCCTCTTCTTGGGACCAGAGCAGAAGAGAAATCTCTTCACGAGGACAGGAGCATCGATGTTCTCCTCTGGCTCCCAAGACCTCTCCTCTGGACCAAATCCCCTCCAATCCACTAAATAAAACGTCCTACCTCCTACTTTCTTGGGGGCCAGGATCTCTCTCACCTCGAAAGTACCTGACGATCCGCCAGGAGCCACTGCGGAACTAGGAGTCCTAGAGAAGCGGTTCATGACCACAGGCTTCAGCAAGGAGACATGAAAGGAGTTTTAGATCTTGAGGGTAGGAGTCAGCCGAAGCTTCTAAGAGACGGTATTAATTTGCAGCAGAATCTCGAAGGGTCCGAGGAACCTGGGGGCAAACTTGCAAGACGGCACCCTCAGCTGGATATTCCTGGAAGATAGCCAAACCTTAGTACCTGGAAGAAACTGGGGAGGTTCTCGTCTTCTAGTGTCTGCCTTTTTCTTCATGCGATCAACCGCCAGCAAAATAGAGGATCGTGTCTGCTGCCATATCTGCAGAAAGTCCCTGAAAGTAGAGTCAGCTGCAGGCACCTCGGACATAGTGGAGACAGAAAGAGGTATTCGTGGATGTTGATGAAGAACGTACCGGAGGTGGTGGACTCACTAGTATGGTTATTATAGGAGAATTCAGCCCAGGGAAGCAGCTGCACCCAGTCATCATGCTGTCTGGAGATAAAGTGCCGCAAATAGTTCTCCATAAGCTGGTTAACCCTCTCGACTTGACCATTGGACTGGGGATGGTAGGCCGAGGAGTAGTCCAACTTTACATCGAGGAGACCGCAGAGTGCTCTCCAGAACTTTGTGGTGAACTGGAACCCTTGATCCGAGACAATATGCAGAGGCAAGCCGTGCAGACGGAAGATGTGTTGAACAAAGAGATTGGCCAGTCGGGAAGCAGAAGGCAGACCAGTCAGTGGAACAAAATGAGCCATCTTGGAAAATCGATCCACCACCACCCAGACCACACTGCATCCAGCAGAGAGAGGCAGATCTGTGACAAAGTCCATTGCAATATGTCGCCAGGGGGCATCAAGCACAGGCAGTGGTTGGAGCAGACCAGCTGGTCTGGAGTGGGCAACTTTATTTGCTGCGCACACCATACAGGAGGAGACAAAATCCATGACATCTTTGGGCAGCGTGGGCCACCAGAACTGACGGGCAATTAGGTCTTGGGTCTTACGTGCACCTGCGTGACCTGCCAGCTTGGAACTGTGTCCCAAGCGAAGGGTTCTTCCTCTGTCTGCCAGACGTGCAAAACGTAAACGTACCCCTAACTTGCAGAGGGTTGACAGAGAAGATGCAGGAAGGGTCAATAATATTCTGTGGGGACTCCACAGCGTCCTCTGTCTCAAACGACCTAGACAAGGCATTGGCCCTCACATTCTTGTTGGCAGGTCGGTAGTGGAGCTCAAACTGGAACAGAGCGAAGAACAGCGACCACCTGGCTTGACGAGGATTCAGCCGTTGAGCCGTCTGAAGATAGGTGAGGTTCTTGTGGTCCGTGAAGAGCAGGATTGGATGAGCTGCGCCTTCTAGTAGGTGTCTCCACTCCTGCAGGGCCAGCTTGATGGCCAGTAACTCCCAATCTAATCGAGTAGTTGCGCTCTGCGGGAGAAAAAAGCTTAGAGTAGTAGCCACATACCACAGTCTTGACTTTTGAACCTCTCTGGAACAAAAGTGCGCCAGCACCAACAGAGGAGGCGTCTACCTCCAACGAAAACTGTAGGGACACATCAGGATGATGAAGAATTGAGGCTGACGTGAAGGCCTTCTTTAAGCTCTTGAACACGGCCTCTGCTTCTCGAGACCACACCTTGGCATTAATGCCCTTTTTGGTAAGGGTAGAGATGGGAGCTGTCAATGAGGAGAAGTTGGGAATGAATAGCCGGTAGAAGTTGGCAAATACCAGGAAGCGCTGTATGGCCCTTAAGCCTTGAGGGCGTGGCCATTCCAGGACAGCCTTTACCTTCTCACAGTCCATTTTCAGGCCCTAATTGGAGATGATATAGTCTAGGAACGTAGAGACTTTCTTTCAAACACGCACTTCTCCAGCTTGGCATATAGGTGATTCTCCCTTAATCAAAGCAAAACCTGGCGGACATGTCTTTGATGAGTTACTGGATCTGGGGAAAAAAATCTAAATGTCATAGAGATACACCACAACACAGACATAGAGGAGATCACGAAAAATGTCATTGACGAATTCTTGAAAAACCACGGGGCGTTACACAGGCCGAAGGGCATAACCAGGTATTCGTAGTGCCCATCACGTGTATTAAATGCAGTCTTCCACTCGTTATCCTGACAAATCCGGATTAGATTGTAGGCCCCCCGCAGGTCTAGTTTAGAAAAAAAATTGCCCCCCGTATGCGATCAAACAGTTCAGAGATTAAAGGCAATGGGTATCTGTTTTTTACCGTGATCTGGTTGAGACCCTGGTAGTCAACTACCAGGGTCGGAGGGATCCGTCTTTTTTCTTGACAAAGAAAAATCCGGTTCCAGCCGGGGATGAGGATTTATGTATGAAGCCCCTCTTTAGATTCTCCATAACATAGGCAGACATTGACTGGGTTTCAGGTAAGGAGAGAGGGTATACTCTAACGCAAGGAGGGGACGAATCAGGAACCAAGTCAATAGGACAATCATACGCTCGATGTGGTGGCAACGTCTCTGCGTCCTTCTTGTCGAATACATCTGAGAACTGGGAGTAACAAGGAGGCAACCCTGCCAATGACTGATGCGGAGGAGACTGAGGCAGATGGATATGCCCCAGACAGCGGTTGAGACACTTGGGGCCCCACTGGAGAACTTCTCCGGTGTTCCAATCCAGGAATGGGGCATGTAGACGGAGCCAAGGCAATCCCAGCAGCACGGGGTTGACGGCCTTGGGCAGGACAAACAGGGAGATGAGGTCAGAGTGAAGAGCTCCCACTTGAAGCCTCAGCGGCTTGGTCACAGACAATATTGAGTCGGGCAGCAGAAGTCCATCTACCAAGGCAACGGTCAACGGCTTCTCCAGAAGGGTAGTGGGCAAGTGAAGAAGATCCACAAGGTCTTGGCGTATGAAATTGGCTGCAGAGCCAGAGTCCCGGTAGGCAGAGACCGGATGGGGCCTCTCGCCAGCGACAATGGTCACAGGGATGAACAGCTTGGAGGAGAGTTCCCTATCGAATGCTGTTTCTCCCAGTGTTGTCTCTCCAACCAATCCTAGGCGTTGGAGTTTTTTGGCTTCTGGGGACACAGACACAGAGTCCAGAATTGTGCCTCCGCTGTTTCTACTGGACAGACAGTTTAAGCCGATCCACTTGCATCGGGACCTTGGGTGGAGCAGTAGATGAAGGCAAGAGGGGTTGCTGGAAGTTGGGGGCCAGTCTAGGAAGCCTTCTCTCTTGTCAAACCTCTTGGGATCTTTCTCTGAGCCTCATGTCCACTCGGGTGGCAAGTAGAATTAGGTCGTCCGAGGTAGGTGGTAGATACCGAGCAGCAAGTTCGTCTTTGATCTCGGATGATAGGCCATGCCAGAAGGCAGCTACTAATGCTGTTCCAGGACAGCTCTCCTGCCAGGGTCCGGAAGTGGATGGTGTACTTGCCCACGGAGGCATCTTCCTGGTGAAGGTTCAGCATAGCAGTAGCTGCCGATGAGAATCGTCCAGGCTCCTCGAACACAGTGCGGAATAACCACACAAACCCCTGGAAGTCTCGGGTCCCTGTCGTTCCCAGATTGGGTTCGCCCAGGCCAGGGCCTTGTTGGCAAGTAACGAAATAATGAAGGCGATCCTGGCTCCGTCTAAAGGAAATGCTCTGGCGTGAAGGGTGAAGTGGATATGACACTGGTTAAGAAATCCCCTGCACGTGCTTGCATAGAAATGAGGTGGCAGTTGCAGCGAGAACCGAGGATCAGAACCGGAGCTGCCAGGAGATGTAGCAGGAAGATCAGTCGGAGAGGCTGGAACAGGAGCAGAGAAGGAAGCAGCTAGCGCCCCTATCTGCTATGCCATGGAGTCTACTGCCACAAGAAGTTGATCCTGTCATGCTCGCAGGACTTGCAGGTCTGCCTGCATGGCTTGGGAGAGAGACAGGCACTTAAATTGACCGGCGGGGTCCATGGCCTGAGCGTACTGTCATGGCGCGGGGTGTGGAACCACTGGGCCGTACTGCATGGCAGGATAGCAGTTGGGCAAACAGGTACAATGTAGACAATAGTGGTGGATTCAGTCTAAGATGAGGCTCCGATAGTAGACAGACACCTGGCGGGGTGTGACAAAATAGATGCAGCGGAAGAAACAACACAACTCCAACTCTTTATGGCACAGAGGCAACGTAGCACGGGATACAGGCAGCAGGAACGGGTAACACTGGGAACTGGAAAACACTAGGAGACCATTTGCAATGACAAACTTTAGGTAACACAACAACGCTCAGGCAATGATCAAGAGGGCAGAGCCCGTTTTATAGTCCAGCAGCATTCTGGGCTAATTGCAGATATTCTGCAACTGTGCGCGCACTGGCCCTTTAAGGCCATGCACGCACGGGCGCGCGCGCCCTGCGGGAGACAGTGTCCGGACCAGGAAGTTTCTCAGGAGGGAGATGCCGCCGAGAACTCACTTGTCCGTTGCCGGGGCCGTCAGAGGGTAAGTCAGGACGACGGTCCGCGGCCATAGACATTACAGGGGCACTATCTAAAGGTGTGTGTGTGTGGGTGTGTGTGTAACAGTGTATGGTACTATTATAATCAGGGATACAGTGGATGGCGTTATTACAGTTAGAGGTGCAGTGTATGCCGCTATTATATTTAGGGGTGTTGAGAATTTTGTCTTCGTTTATAGGTGCAGAAATGTTTCTAAAAGTGAGAAGCTGAAGACATCTGAGCGGAAAACTGCAGAAATGAGTCGTGGAGAAGTCATCATAGAGGTCTGGACTGGATGGAGAAGAATACAAAATAAGAACTAGAATCTGAGACGTTACCGGTGAGTTACTTAATGTAAATATTTATTCTGCCTCTAATCAGTAATGTAGTCACTGTATGATCTGCAGCGAGTGGATGGGTGGTTTGATTTTGATATGATTTTTTGGCACTATATATAAGGGAGGGGAGCAGGGTGGCACTATATTCAAGGGGGAGCATAGTGGCACTATATATAAGGGGGAAGCAGGGTGGCACTATATACTAGGGGGCTGTGTGGCAGTATATACAGAGGGGCTGTGTGGCACTATACACAAGGGGGAGCTGTGTGGCACTATACACAAGGGGTAGCTGTGTGGCATTATATACAAGGTGCTTTGTGGCACTACTAAGGGGCGCTGTGTGGCACTACTAAGGGCGGGGCTGTGTGGCACTATCTACTAGGGGGCTGTATGGCAGTATTTACAAGGGGAGGGCTGTGCTGCTATCTACAGGGGTCTGTGTGTGGCGCAATCTACAGGGGTCTGTGTGTGGCACTGTCTACTAAGGGGGGGCTGTGTGGCACTATATACAAGGGAGGGGGCTGTGTGGCTCTATATGCAGGGGGGCTTTATGGCAATATCTACACAGAGGGGCTCTATGGCACTATCTACAAGGGGAGGTGGGGGTCGCTATCTACAAATGGGGTGTGACACTGTCTACAGGGGGGGCTGTATGACACTGTCTATATGGGGCTGTATAGCACTGTCTACAGAGGGGGCGTATGGCACAAACTACAGGGGGCACTATCTATAAGGGGGCCTGCGTGTAGCACCTGGTGGGGGGCCCCAGTTAAAAGTTTGCTATGGGGCCCAGTCTTTTTTAGTTACGCCCCATGCCAGCTTATTACACTAAGAATATGGTGATGTTTTGTGATCACTAATATTTCAAGCAATTTGCTGTTTTCATTGTATTGTTATCTGTTACATATTACTAACATTCTGTTTTGGACTCAGATTTTACTGATATCAGCTAGCGGGCACTAAATATATCCAAAGGCATCTTCACATCCTCATGTTTGACAGGTGCCCTCTAAACGTTGTGTGGACTAAGAGGTCCTACTTCAAGCGGGGAGTCGTGGTGGTGAGGAGATCAGTATGAGCTTTTCACATGACTTACTAACGTGGTAGTGTGCTCACTACATTCAAAACAAAGTGGGGCAGATTTACTTTTCAAAATGCACCAGAATTTTGGCTGAAATTAAGCTAATATTCTGGGATACATGCCGTGCATGCACCACATCTATTAACTGTTTAGACACTTTTTCCGACATGCTCGACAGGGGGGAATGTAGTGTAGCGAGAAAAGGGACAAAGTTTAGAAAAAAGGGGGTTGCTTAAAATGTAACACCGTGTGCCAAAAAATTCGCCAACATTTTTGCACTAGAAACTAGCATAGACTAAAGGTGGTCTTACATGGGCTGATGAGGGCTGTGCAAACGAGCGCCGATCAACGAGACAGGTCGTTGATCTGCGCTCGTTTGCTCCTTTCACAAGGGGCTAGTATGGGGATGAGCGCACGTTTCTCTGATCGGTCATACCCAAACATTACTATCATGTCAGCAGCGCATCTCCCTGTTTACACAGGGAGATGCGCTGCCGACAATGATAATATCTTGGCATTTGAAACGATACAATCAGCTGATGAATTAGTGTTTGCTCATTCATTGGCTGATTGTTGCCCTTATTACACAGGACAATTATCGGGAACGAGCGTTCTGATAATTGGCCAGTGTCAAAAGGCCTTAAGCCAACTAAGGGTATGTGCACACGATGAGAGGCTTTTACGTCTGAAAAGACAGACTGTTTTCAGGAGAAAACAGCTGCCTCGTTTCAGACGTAAAAGCTCCTCCTCGCATTATGCGAGGCGTCTGTGACGCTCGTAAATCTTGAGCTGCTCTTCATTGACTTCAATGAAGAACGGCTCAAATTACGTTGCAAAGAAGTGCCCTGCACTTCTTTGCCGAGGCAGTCAATTTACAGGTCGTCTGCACAGTACGTCGGCAAACCCATTCAAATGAATGGGCAGATGTTTGCCGACGTATTGGAGCCCTATTTTCAGACGTAAAACGAGGCATAATACGCCTCGTTTATGCCTGAAAATAGGTCGTGGGAACCCAGCCTAATAGGTGGTATAAGAAAAAGAAAACTATCTGCCATGTCTAGCTAGATGCGCCAAGTTTATCATACAGTGTGCACCACTTTGATAAGTTTTGTACGTTTTCTGATTGCCTTGTCTTAGTTTACACTGTCTAAAACGTACACAACTTAGTAAATCTGCCCGCTGAGTTTTGCATTACATTTTCGGGTCGGCCAGCCGCGGAGTGCCAGCCGAGGAGTGGCACATGGCCGCTTCCATTGTTTCCTATGAGCCTGGACCGCTGAGCACGGCTGTAATAAGACATGTCCGTTCTATCTGCGGTCCAGGCTCCTGGGCCATGCACAGACCGGGACACCTCGGTCGTGTGCATGGGCCCATAGGAATGAATGGGGCCACAATTCTCCCGTGGATTTTCGGGGGAATTGCGGCCGCAAAAGCACGTCCGTGTGCATGGGGCCTAATAGAATATGTGTGATGCACTTCTGCAAGTGCATAGCGATGTTAAAGTTAAGCACCTTGTCTCAATGTAGGTTCATCTCAACATATCTACATGGAGCTGTAGTCAATTTGTCGGGAAACTTTTTTATTATTTATTATTCTCTGTTGCTTATATAGCATCAACATATTCTTCAGTGCTGTACAGAGACACAAATACACGCTTAACCTATCTGTATGTTTTTTTAGATTGTATGTTTTTTCTAATAATGTGACCTTGTTCCTCTCTCAGCATTTTTTTAATACCATGTGTACTGCTTTTGGAAATGCTTATGGGCGTCTGCTGGTTGGCCTACAGAAAAAGTCCCTGGGTGTCTTTCCTGTTTTTAGCTATACTGGTCCGATTGTGAAAAATAACCAAAGAAATATTGCCATCTAGAGGCTATTTTAATTTATTTCAGTTTTAGTGAAAATTAGCAAGAATAATTTTTTTTTTTAATGTACTTGTTAGGCTTCGTTCACATCTGCGTTGGGGTCCCGTTCTGACGTTCCGTCGGAGGTTTCCGTCAGAACGGGACCCTGAGCAGACACAAACTGACACCGAAACCATCGACTATGATATTGCTTCTGGCAAAAGGACGGGTCCGGTGCACAACAGACACAAACAGAAGCGATGGGCACCGGATCCGTCACCATTGAAATTACTGGTGATGGAATCAGAAACCTCTGGTTTCCGTCGGTGGCAGTTTGTGTCTGCTCAGGGTCCCGTTATGACGGGAACCTCCGACGGAACGTCAGAACGGGACCCCAACGCAGATGTGAATGAAGCCTTAGTAGGCTTGAAACCACTAAACCACCAGCAAGCTGTTAATGCAGCTGGTGTTTTGTGTACCAAACCTGCCCACAAGAGTAAATTACAACTCGCGGCATCGGGCGCATGCACATTGTGCACATGAAGCTGAGGACAGTATATTTTGCTTGACTGCACATGCGCAATGCGTATGTGCCTGATCCCATTCCCAGTCTCATCTCGGTAAGTTGTGAATTAGCTTACTAACTATTCTTGAAATACTAAACCTAAGCTGAATAACGCCATGCTGGTGGCTTAGTGGCTGCAAACTAACTAAGAGATTCCCAGAAAGTGTGCATCAAATCACATATTATACATTATATCTAAACCTGTCTCTTCACTTACTAAATAAGTCCATAGGGATCTATCTGATTCACCTCATATTTCTAAAACTGGCATTTACACTACACTAAACCACAGTGGAGGTACTAAACCTTTGAGCAACTGAACCATTGACGGACTAATGCACAAAATCACTGAGCGCTATATACTTTGACACTTTTCTCCTGGGCACCAGAAAATGGGGCACCAGACCATTGAACTGTATTCACATAGGAAAATCCAATGTCAGATGAAATGATTAGGGATAAAGTAAATTCTCTATTGAATGTCATCTGCTAAACCCAGCAAGAAGTGCAGGGCCGCCTCAAAAACAGTACAAATCACTGGGTCTGGATGGTATACACCCCTGCGTCCTGCAGGAAATAAGTACCGTGATAGACAGACCCTTATTTATAATATTTAAGGATTCTATAATGACCGGGTCTGTTTCACAGGACTGGTACATAGCAATTGCTAATATTCAAAAAGGGGTCAAAAAGTGAACCAGGAAACTATAGACCTGTAAAATATCGAGGGTTTTCTAAGAGATGCTATTCTCCAGTAACTCAATGAAAAAAACTTAACGCAGAATCAGCATGGGTTTATGAGAGATCGGTCCTGTTAAACCAATATGATTAGCTGCTATGAGGAGGTAATATATAGACTAGACCTGGGTAAGGCTGTGGATGTTTTGTATCTAGACTTTTCAAAGGTGTTTGATACTGTGCCACATAACAGGTTCGTATATAAAATGAAAAATCCTGGGACTGGGGGAAAATATGTGTAATTGGATTATGAACTGCCTCAGTGATAGAAAACAGCGGGCGGTTATTAATGGTACATCCTCAGAGTGGGACGCAGTTACCAGTGGGGTTCCACAGGGGTCAGTATTGGGCCCTCTTCTTTTTAATATGTTATTAACCCCTAGGCGCACCACGACGCAACTGTACGTCCATGTGGCCAGTGTCTTAGCGCACAGGGACGTACAGTTACTGAGTGGTTCCCGGTGCACACTGTCGGCGACAGTGTGCTCCGGGAACCGGGAGGCCAGCTGTCCCTGACAGCTGACACTCCACTCTATGCTGATCAGCGGCTTATTTCCGCTGATTTAGGCAATTAACCCCTTGATTGCGGTGATCGATTGCAATCACCACATTCAAGGGTTTCTATCTCATCGGCAGACCTCATGATGAAATCGTGAGGTTTTCAGATGGCTAGCATGGCGATCGGAGGCCAAGTAATGGCCTCCGTGTCTGCCATGTACGGAAGCCTATCAGGATCAGCCTCCTGATAGACTCCCTGTCAGAGTGACAGGACGTCACTGCCATTCGCGATGCACACTGTCGATGACAGTGTCTATGACAGTGTCGACGACAGCGTGCATCGGGAACCGGGAGATCAGCTGTCCCTGACAGCTGACACTCCACTGTTGCCGATCAGCGGCTCATTGCCGCTGATTTCGGCAATTAACCGGTTACATGCGGGGCTTGATTGCGATCTCCGCATGTAGGGGGTTTGTAGCACATCAGCAGCGCCCATGCAATTGTGGGGGCTGCTGATGCTTGTGATGGCACCCGGGGGCCAGACAATGGCCTCTGGGTTAGCCATGTATCTGGATCAGCCTCTGCCGGTCCTCGTAGACTAACTGTCAGAGTGACTGTAACGTCACACTGACAGTTGGAATACGTTACACTACCTAGGTAGTGTAATGTATTCTAGCAGCACTCAGAGCTGCAGGTAAAAAAAGAAAGTGTAAAAAGTAAAGAAAAAAGTAAAAAAAAAAGTTAATAAAAATGTTTTACAAAAGTGTAAAAATAAAAGATTTTTTTTTCCTATAAGTCTCTTATTATAGGGAAAAAATGAAACCGTTAAAAAAAAAGTACACATATTTGGTATCACCGCGTTCGTAACAACCCAATCTATAAAACTATAATGTTATTTTTACTGCACGGTGAACGCCGCAAAAAAAACAAACTAAAAACTATGCCAGAATCACTATTTTTTGGTCACCACCCCTCCCAAAATATAGAATAAAAAGTGATCAAAAAGTCACATGTACCCGAAAATAGTACCAATAAAAACTACAACCCGTCCCACAAAAAAACAAACCCTTACACCGCTTTTTGGACTGAAAAATAAAAAAGTTACGGCTCTCAGAATATGGTGACACAGAAAATAAATTATTTTATAATGAACTGATTTTATTGTGCAAACGCTGCAAAACATAAAAAATCTATATACATATGGTATCGCCGTAATCGTACTGACCCGCAGAATAAAGTACAATTGTCATTTATAGCGCATTATGAACGCCGTAAGAAATAAAGAATTTAAAACGCCAAAATCACTGTTTTTGGCCACCAAAGCTCTAAATAAAATGTAATAAAAAGTGATCAAAAAGTTGCATGTACCAAAAATAGGTACCAATAAAAACTACAGCTCGTCCTGCCATAAATAAGCCCTCACACCGCTCAATTCATGGAAAAATAAAACAGTTATGGCGTTTGGAAGGCGGGGAGTGAAAAACTAAAATGTAAAAGAAAAAAAGGATCAGTCCTGCAAAGGTTAATTCATTTCTATTAAAAAAATAAATTATTACCGAATGTGGGGTATTGTCATACTCGGGAGAGATTGCGTTACAAATTTAGGGCGACTTTTTCTCCTTTATGCCTTGTGAAAATGAAAAAATGCAACATTTTAGTGGACAAAAATTTTTAGATTTATTTTCACGGCCTAATTCTACTAAATTCTGCAAAAGACCTGTGTAATATAAATGCTTACTATACCCCTAGAAAAATTCCTTGATGGGTCTACTTCCAAAATGGGGTCATTTTTGGGGGGTTTCCACTATTTTGTTCCCTTCAGGGCGTTGCAATCGCGACATGGCACTAAAAACCAATCCAGCAAAATCCAAATGGCGCTCCCTCCCTTCTGAGCGCTGCCGTGGGTCCAAACAGCAGTTTATTATCACATATGAGGTATTTCCGTAATCGGAAGAAGATGCTTTACAAATGTTGGGGTGTCAATATGTCACGAGAAAACAATCTCAGAATCGCTTGGATAGATAAAAGCATTCCGGAGTTATTACCACATAAAGTGACACATGTCCGATTTGAAAAAAATCGGCTGTGCCACAAGGCCAAAACAGGCTGCGTCCTAAAGGGGTTAATGACCATGTAGAGGGTTTACAGAGTATAATTTCAATATTTGCAGATAATATTAAGCCTTGTAAAGTAATCAACACAGAGGAGGATAATGTAATACTAAAGAGGGATTTGGGGATGCTGGGGTTGGGGCAGAGAAATGGCAAATTACGTTTAATTTCAATAAATGTAAGGTTTATGAAACAAATTCTACAATTATGCATGAAATAGTAAAACACTGGGTAAAACTACTACTGAAAAATACATGGGGATATTGGTGGAGAGTAAACTCAACTTTAGCAACGAGTGCCAGGCAGCTGCTGCCAAGGCAAATAAAATCATGGAATGCATCAAAAGAGGCATAGATGCTGATGACAAGAACATTTGCCTCTATACAAATCACTAGTCAGACATGAAATATGGTGTACAATTTTAGGCACCTGTGTATAAGAAGGACATGGCTGAACTACCGTATTTTTCAGACTATGAGGCCTTATTCACACGAACGTGTGCGTTTTGCGCGCGCAAAAAACACTGCGTTTTGCGCGCGTTGCAGTTCCGTGTGTCATCAGTGAATTCTGCGTAGCTGCGTGATTTTCACACATATGCCATCCTTATGACACGTGGTTTCGATGCTTAGAAACTGCAATGAATGTGGTGCTTTTTTTTCCCATTCATTTATTTAACAACTGTAGCCCGAATCACACGCGACACACGGAAGTGCTTCCGTGTGCTGTGCGCGATTTGCACGCACCCATTGACTTCAATGGGTGCGTAATGCGCGAAAAACGCCCAAGTTTAGGACATGTCGTGAGTTTTACGCAGCGGACACACGCTGCGTGAAAATCATGGAATGTCTGAACGGCCCCATTGACTAACATAGGTCCGTGCGACGCGCGTGAATTTCACGCGCGTATCACGGACGTTAAATACGCTCATCGGCGGTGCCGGCCCCCCCTGACCGCTTCTTACTTAACTCCTTCCCGACCCATGATGTGCCGGTACATTGTGGAGCAGGGGGGGGGGTGATGTTTGGAGCAGGCTCATGCGCTGAGCTTGTTCCATACATTGCAGATGTCGGCTGTATTTTACAGCTGACACACTGCTCTAACGGCCGGGAACAGCGATGGCGCTTTCCTGGCCATTTAACTAGTTAAATGCCGTGGTCCGCACCTATCTCTAGAACGGGCCCCCTAAACCCCGTTCTAGTTTACTCCTCTATCTCCCGGCCACTTCCTGGTTAGGTGGTCGGGAGTTACGGAAACAGCCGAGTGCTCGCGGAGATACGCTGTTTGGATAACTCCCATATAAGTGAATGGGAGTTACGTTAACAGCGTAGCACCGCGAGCTAGGCTGTTTCCGTAACTCCCATAGAACTGAATAGTAGTTATGGAAACAGTAGCATGCTACGCTGCTTCTGTAACTGCCATTCACTACTATGGGAGTTACGGAAACAGCATAGCTCAGCGAGTTACGCTGTTTCCATAATTCATCCATGTATTGCAGTGTATTGTACCAGCGATCTAATGATCGTTGGTTCAAGTCACCTAGGGGAAATAATAAAATGTATAAAAAAAAAAAGATAGATACATTTTCAAAAGTGTAAAAAAATATAAAAAGTAAAAAAATTAAAAACGTAATGAAATAAAAAGTGATAAACAAATCGTATGTACCAAAAAATGCCTCTCAGAATGTGGTGAAATAGAACAAATTATTTTTTTTAACAAAAAGTTTTTGCTTTGTAAAACTAGTAAAAGTTGTAAAATATGAATTTTTTTCCTATTTTCTGTTGTCTAAAACCTGGGTGCGTCTTATAGTCAGGTGCAACTTATGGTTCGAAAAATATGGTAGAATAGGTGCAAAGAAGGACGACCGAAGTAATTAAGGGTATGGTGGAATTGCTGTACCCAGAAAGGTCATCAAATTTGGGCTATTCAGTTTAGAAAAAAGACGGTTTAGGCGCGATCTAATTACAATGTAAAAATATATAACTGGACAGTACAGAGATCTTTGTAATTATCTTTTTACACCTAGATCTAGATCTATAACAAGGACAAGGGGGCATCCTCTACATCTAGAGGAAGAGGTTTCACCCATCATCTCAGACGGGGATTATTTAGTATAAGAGCAGTGAGAATATGGACCTCTCTGCCACATGATGGTTAATTCTTTGAACAAGTTCAAAAAGGGCCTTGATGCCTTTTTTGAAAAATATAATATTACAAATTATGATTGCTAGATTCTGCAAATGGGATGTTGATCCAGAGATTTATTCTGATTGTCATATTTGGAGTCGGGGAGGAATTTTTTCCCTAAAGAGGCAATTGACATCTGCCTCATGGGGGGTTTTGCCTTCCTCTTGATCAACACAGTAGTACTATAGTTTGGACTTGATGGACCTGATGGACCTGTGTCTTTTTTAAACCTTATGTAACTATGTAACAAGAGTAATTAAACGACTAAAATGCTGGAAGCAAGTAGGTGTTCATTAAACTGTTGCGCACCATGGGGAGGGCCACCAAACCACTGGACACTAAGGCCTGAGGCATTAAAGGGGTTGTCCACTACTGAACAACTGATGACCTATCCACCGGATAGGTCATCAGTATATCATCGGTGCGGTTCCCACACCGTACCCTGCACTGTTAAGCCGTTCCTGCTGCCTTCGTGCACCGGATGTTATGGCCCATTATGCGATGTATGGAGCCGTAAGGAGTTGGCTCCATACATAGCATAGCGGCCATGCTGCCGAACTGCAGCTCTGCTCCTATTCACTTGAATAGGAGCAGAGCTGCAGTACTGCAGCTCGGCCGCTATTCAGCGACCGGAGCCAACTGCTTCTGGCATGTACGTCCGGTGCTCGGAGGCAGCCATAGCAGCTTAATGGTGCGAGGTCCGGGTGTCGGACCCCCACAGATCATGTAATGATAACCTATTCAGTGAATATGTCATCAGTTGTCCAGTGGTGGACAACCCCTTTAAGTAGAATCTTTACACATTATATCACCGGCTGTTCTTGCCACCCTTGCACTTCTAACCTTTGCAATGCCATCATGTACATAGATCCTGTGTTTACAGCTTAAGGTGAACCTGTCACGTTGAACATGGTGTCCAATCTGCATATAGCATCTTATAGGGCAGGAGGAGGAGCTAAGTATATATATATATATATATATATATATATATATATATATATATATATATATATAAATATATATATATATATATATATATATATATACACTCTTCAACATTGAAATTGCAACACCAAGAAGGGCAAGCCGTAATGTTATGCAAATCGAGGAAGTAGCAGGTGTCGCAAGATCAAATTTTCAAGCACCTGGCTCCAATATGTTGGCATGTGGGAGAGGCATAAAACAAGATTGAAAGAAAAGTTTTTTAGCCACATGATACCTCAAAAATCGGATCAAGTGGTATGGGATGGTTGTGCGATGGCTTCTGTTCGTCGACGTGCCATTTATCACCACGTGCCATTTATCACAAACTGAGAGGGACAGAATTCTTGAACTGAGAGACCTTTGCTTATCACTCCAGCAGATCAATGTTGCGTGTCCTGAAGGTTGGGAGAACAACATCGAGCGGGAATGATAGCAAGAATTGTGTGGAGGTGAACCTCTGCACGAACGGATCGTCTGATTTAAAGAATGGCGCGTAGTGATCAATTCTGTGCTGCAAGTGAAATTGGACATCACATCCCAAGCCTAGGGCGGCCACCAGTGTCGACACAAACCATCAAAAGGTGTTTGCACAACATCTGGTTAGCCAGACATCTAGCTACAGGTGTTCCATTGACCACACGCCACTGCTCTCAAAGGCTATCATGGTGCACAACAAGATAGCAATTGAGGCTGTAATGGAGGTCTATAATCTTCAGCGATGAGTCCCACTTTTGTCTTGGACGCACTGAGAGCCAGAGATTGCTCTGGAGACCACGTGGGCAACGCCATGAGAAGGCCTTCACAAGGGAACGTCACATCGGTCCTTCTCCTGGGATTATGGTGTGGGTGACTTAATGCACAGTAGCCTATAATCTTCATTTCAAGTACACTAACAGCTTGGCTTTACATTTATTTTGTCGTGGAACCAGTGGTACGGCCATTTCTCCAAAGTGTCCCAGGAGCCGTTTTTTAACAGGACAACGCCAGGCCGCATGTTGATCATGCTACTGTGAGCAGCCTGCATGACCTAAATGTGCTACCATGTCCTGCAGAGTCTCCGGACTTGTATACCATTGAGCACATCTCGGTGGTCATTGGTCGTCAATTGCAAAGGGAGGTGCCAGCAGCCAATCTTGATGACTTGCGTGCCCAAGTGCATTTAGCGTGGCATAACATTCCTCAGACAACCATTAATAACCTCATTGATAAAATTCCAAGGCGTGTAAGTGTGTGTATTTCATGTGCATGGTGCTCATACTTAATACTGAATAAATAGAATGTTTGGAATATTTTGTTTCCATCTTTTATCATTTGCATATGATTAACATGTCTATCGATCCTGTGATTTCCACAATTCCAAAACTTTTCCCTCTTGGTGTTGCAATTTCAATGTTAAGGCGTGTGTATACAGTATACAGTATATATATATATATATATATATACATATATATATATATATACACATGTATATATACATACACACATGTATGTATATATATATATATATATATATATATATATATACATACACACACACACACACACACACATAGTAGAGGGTAGAAAAGAGGTAGCTTGACAAAGGTCCTGTTGAGAGGACTGAAATGTAGATATTTTTGTACATGGATTAAATAAAGCACTATCTATTTTTGAAATTACTCCTGGAGTGCTGCGTCTATTTCTTTGTTTGTATATACACACACATATATATATATATATATATATACACACACACACACACACACACACACACACACACACACACATATATATATATATATATATATATATACATACACAGTATATATATATATATATATATATATGTACACACACACACACACACACACACACACACACACACACACACACACACACACACATATATATATATATATACACACACACACACACACACATATATATATACACACACATATATATATACACACATATATGTACACATATACACACACACATATATATATATATATATATATATATATATATATATATACAGTGAAGGAAATAAGTATTTGATCCCTTGCTGATTTTGTAAGTTTGCCCACTGTCAAAGTCATGAACAGTCTGGAATTTTTAGGCTAGGTTAATTTTACCAGTGGGAGACAGATTATATTTAAAAAAAACCTGAAAATCACATAGTCAAAATTATATATATTTATTTGCATTGTGCAAAGAGAAATAAGTATTTGATCCCCTACCGACCATTAAGAGTTCAGCCTCCTCCAGACCAGTTACACGCTCCAAATCAACTTAGTGCCTGCATTAAAGACAGCTGTCTTAAATGGTCACCTGTATAAAAGACTCCTGTCCACAGACTCAATTAATCAGTCTGACTCTAACCTCTACAACATGGGCAAGACCAAAGAGCTTTCTAAGGATGTCAGGGACAAGATCATAGACCTGCACAAGGCTGGAATGGGCTACAAAACCATAAGTAATACGCTGGGTGAGAAGGAGACAACTGTTAGTGCAATATTAAGAAAATGAAAATGAAAGGCATACAAAATGACTGTCAATCGACATCGATCTGGGGCTCCATGCAAAATCTCACCTCGTGGGGTATCCTTTATCCTGAGGAAGGTGAGAGCTCAGCCGACAATGACCCGAAACATACAGCCAAGGCAACAAAGGAGTGGCTCAAAAAGAAGCACATTAAGGTCATGGAGTGGCCTAGCCAGTCTCCAGACTTAATCCCATCGAAAACTTATGGAGGGAGCTGAAGATCTGAGTTGCCAAGCGACAGCTTCGAAATCTTAATGATTTACAGATGATCTGCAAAGAGGAGTGGGCCAAAATTCCATCTAACATGTGTGCAAACCTCATCATCAACTACAAAAAAACATCTGACTGCTGTGCTTGCCAACAAGGGTTTTTCCACCAAGTATTAAGTCTTGTTTGCCAAAGGGATCAAATACTTATTTCTCTATGCACAATGCAAATAAATATATATAAATGTGATTTTCAGTTTTTTTTTTAGATAATCTATCTCTCACTGGTAAAATTAACCTAGCCTAAAAATTCTAGACTGTTCATGTCTTTGACAGTGGGCAAACTTACAAAATCAGCAAGGGATCAACTACTTATTTCCTTCACTGTATATATATATATATATATATATATATATTTTTTTTCGGTATATTCTGTATTTTATTTATTTAAATCCCTGCTCACTCTGGGCTTAGTAGTCCAGTGACTGGTCTTAGTCAATGATTGACAGCCTTCCCTGTATGCGTCTGCATGCAGAGATGGCTGCCGCCCACTGGACACCCCACTTACACGCTAACTCCCACTTACATCAGGTTTTTTTTAAAATTCCTAAGCAACAGGCTCTGGGACTATGGCAATAAACCACTAGACTCCATGGGATAAGGCATTAAAGACTAGGACATCTGGCCCTTGGGCTGATGTTTTCCAAACTGCTGCGGAAGGGTTGTGGAACATAAACCATTAGCAAAGAGCATTAAAATCCAGGATATGGGTATTAAATTATAGATCATCAGGGACTGGAGCACTAAAAAAAATTTAGATTTATCAAATCTGGTGCAAAGGAAAAGTGGAGTAGTTGCCCATATCAGATTGCTTCTTTTATTTTCAAAACGTCCTCTGAAAATTGGGAGCTTGAACCTGATTGGTTGCTATGGGCAACTGTGCCACTTTTGGTTTACACCAGTCTTGATAAATCTCAGTACTGGACAGCAGTGAGTGGGGAGTTAACCTCTGGACACTATTGGCAAATATTTGCTAAGCCGTCGGACAGCAGGGATCGGTGACACTTAAAGGAACAGTGTCACCCAAAAAAATTTTCTTACATCAGTTTGATTTTAGTGTTTTATTAAAAACTTTTATATTTATTTGTGTGTTTGTGTTTTACTTTTTTTTATTTTTTAACTTTTTCTTCCCTATGCGGGCTGCCATTTTTTTTTCCATTTCTGTATGTGTCGATTAACGACACATACAGACATGGAATACGGCACATACAGTCCCATAGTGAATGCCAACGGGGGCCCGTTCCATCCACTATGGTGTACGCCGTCTGTGTGGGAACGGCGCATGCGTCGCTCCCACACAGTCCAAGTTGAACTGTGCGCCGTCCGGCGCCATTTTCCTGTGGTCCGGAAGTCGCGGCCGGACAGTAAGATTACTACTTCCGGTCGCGGCTTCCGGACTTGTGCACTTGGAGCAGCGGCAGCAGACGGAGCGGACGGACCGGAGGGAGCCACGGTGGCAGGAGCAGGTAAGTTATTTCTATGTATGTTCGTGTTTCAGTGTGTGTTTACTACTGTATGTAAACCTACTACACTGTGTGTTAGCTCAAAAAATGGCGACACACAGTGTAGGAGGTTTGACCGTTCAATCCCCTCGTTTCTCCCGGCACTAGCCGGGATAAAGGAGGGGGGGATTCTGAGAGCTCACTAGAGCGAGTGAGTTTTTTCCAATTTTGCAGCATAAAGCAATGTGGTTTTGCTCCATCTAGTGACCAGCACTGGGAAATATTATAAATTAGAATCTAATTTATAATATTTCCTGACTCGTGAAAAAAAAAAAAAAAATTAGAACAATGTTTAATCTCCTACACACTAATTGTTTAACTAAAAAAATAAAATAAATTTCTAGCAACACATTCCCTTTAACCGCTGGACAGTATGGACTGAGGTACTAAACCATTGGTCACCTGAGACTGGGGAACTAAGGAGCTATGGCCCTAAACCCCTAGGCAAAAAAGAAATCAGGTCACTGAACTGCTGGACACAGGAGATTAGGACACTGAGGCACTGGGGTAGAAAGAAGTCTTTTAGGTCTGTCCAGGGGACGGGTTGGCAAATGTTTCAGTAAATTTTAAGAAAATATTTAAGAAGGGCCTCCAGCACTAGAACAGTGAGTTTTTATAGCTGCAGTTAGGTACATGTTAATACAGCTGGGTAGGTTTCTTGTTAAATACTTTGCAGTCCACTGGAAACACTGTAATAACAGGTTAGTGTGCCAGTCAGGGGCATGGCTGTAGGTGTGCAGATGTAGTAGTTGCACCCAGGACATAGTGTGTGAAGGAGCCCAAAGGCACATAAGAAGACACCAGTTTTATAAAGGACAGATGATGGGTGAGGGGCACTGTTGCATATTTTCCATTGTGGCCTAAGAGAGTCAAGTTTCACGCCAGTGGTTCCTGTTTTAATTACTACTTTGGATGAAACATTGATGTATAGTCCCTATATATTTGCCTATATGACATTACATATTGGCCAGGAGGTTACCAAAAAGCTTGCCTATGAACTCTTAATATCAAACAATATCTACAATATCTACAATATCATACCCTATTTTAAGTAAGTAGCTTACCTGAAATCTGGAATTTCTTCCAAAAACACCACAAGCAATACATCCTCCTTCTCGTAAAAGACTCTTGAACTTGCAATTTCAACTTCCACTTTGCACCATTGACTTTCAAAATAATTCTTACTGACTACACACAAGGTCTTACGGCTGTTGTTAATTGCGTCCTGGACATTATCAATATGGTAGGATCCTGGTATAAAGTCTCTAGGTTTGAAGCAAAGTTTATACTTGCGTTGTCCTTGGCTTTCCAAATGGATCAATAGTTCTTTTACAACCCAGTCTTCGTCATCTGAGCAGTAGGAGATATATGCGTCATACAAGTGGAGTTTCTTTTTCTTTTGTATTCTCCATTGAAACCATACTTGTATCATGTGATAGAAGTAAAGTATAGACCACTTCAGTTTAACAATTACAAGACTTGTGACCAAGAAGAGCAGTGTTAAAACAAAAGATATAATGAAAAATAAGACAGAAATATCAGTCCCACAAAAACTTAAATCATGTCTTAGGAAATTGATGTCATGGGCTACTTGGCCATAACAACTATATGATTGTAAAAATGGTATCTGCACTTGAGTGTTACATTCAGACCAATTCTGGAACCAATAATTTTCACAAGAACATAAGAGAGGATTCATAAACAAATCCAAATTTCTTAAATTAGACAAGGGTTTCAAAAGGTTTTCACTAATGTTCTTAAGTTTGTTTTGTTTCAGAGAAAGGTTTTCTAGAAAGTTAAAGTGATCAAATGTATCTTCAGGAAGATCTGTGATTTCATTGTTATCAAGGTAAAGATATCTTACTTGCTTACATTTTCTGATTAATTTTACCAATGATTGCAAATCTGCACCTTGGAAGGTCCCAGACATATCAAATTCTGTGAAATTGAGTAAAAAGGAAAAGGAAACATCTTTGAAAAAGGAACTTGAAATACCTTGAACATTTAGCATATTAAGGGATCGTAGGCCTTGAAAAAGTGTTTCTGAAACACTATCCTTATAACGTTGCACTTGGTAGCTCATATCCAAGGATTCAAGAAGTTCAAGCCTCATAAATGGACTTTGAGTTTCACGTTTATTAAAAGTCAACGCGTTTCCACTGATATTTAAACTTCTGAGAGTTTTCAAAGAGTTGAAAGTCTTATCTGAAATTTTATAAATAGCATTATTAGCTAATTCTAGTCTCTTCAATGAAGAAAGCTCTTTAAGGCTTTTACCCTGCACTGAATGTATTTTGTTTTCTGACAATAAGAGCGTTTCGAGTCTGTGAAGAGAGTGAAAAGACTTTGTCTTAATTATTGATACACTGTTTTCCCGCAAGTCTAAGAACATTAGATTCTGTAAATACGTGAAGTCAAAAGCCTTGATAACTGCTATTTTGCAACTTTTCAGAATAAGGGTTTTGAGCTTGTATAAGCCTTCAAATGATTTGTTGTTGATCTGAGTTAGAAAATTTTTTGACAGGTCCAAGTACTGAAGACCAATTAAAGGGCTAAATAATCTGTCTTTTAAATATGAAATACTGTTTCTCTCTAGGATCAAGGTATGGAGAGATTTAAGACCAATCCATGTAGTGTTTTGGATTTCTTCTATTTTACACTTGTTAAGGTAAAGTACCTTAATGTACCTAAACATCTGAAGATCCCTCTTTGTCAATTTCCTAAAAGCACTTGTTGAAAGAATGAGAGATGTGAGATTGGTGCACTCACCAATTTTCCCAATACTGGAATGTGAAATCTTCGAGTGCATTATGTACAAAACCCGTAATTTTGGTAAAGACTGGAAAACCTGGCAAGGAATAGACAACTCATTATCCAGTTGAGGTCTCATACTGGACCAGTGCAGTTCTGTCAAATTAGGGAGCTCGATTCCCAGAAGGGAGGAGATGTTTAATGGGTTTTCATCAAAGTTGACCTGGGCTAAATTTGGTACATTCGAAAAGGAGCTCACATTAATAACACTCATATTATTTTTCATCACCATGAGACCAGTCAGATTGGGCATGTACAAATAACTAAGGTCTAAGACACCAATTGTATTACAGCTCATGTCTAAAATGTTCAGCGACTGAAGAGCTATCAACCTCTGATTATTTGAGAAATTGGATACCAAATTACAGCTCAGGTTCAGTCTGGATATCTCAGCTAAATTCTTCACGGCTTCTGCCACAGTTGTAAAATTGGTAATATAATTAAAAGATAAATTAAGTTCTTGTAAATGATTCAAAGCCGTTAAACTCATACTTTGTATTGTATTGATTCGGTTATGATTAATGTTTAGAATCTTCAGGTCTGTAAAATCATTCATATCCCAATTGTCCAAACGTTGTATTAAATTATAACTAAGGTCCAGAAGATGTAGATTCTTTAAATTCTTGAATGCCCTGGCTTGAACAATGCTGATTTGATTTCTGTTCAGCTGTAGCTCTAGAAGATTGGGCAAATGGAAAAAAGTTTTGTGTTCCACTATGACTATTCCATTTTGGGATACATTCAGCCATTGTGTTTTATTGGGAAGATCTTGAATAGCTTTTGCTAAATTCACAATACCTTGTCCTATACAATTTGCATATTTTGAATTCTCATAGGCCAAAAAACATTTTGCAAATCCAAAGGCAGATAATAGGGGTGCAATCTGTAATAATATTGAGAACAAGATGAATGGTTTGGCTGCAGAATAATTCATATCAAAACATTTTCTTTTCCTCATACAAAAGAATTAATCATGTGGTCTGAAAATAAAAGAAAAAAGTGTAAACCTTTGATTGTTATACAAATAACATTATAAAAGTCATACATTATAAGATCCATAAAATGTTTCGGAGAAAAGCAAAACTATGTCAAGACATTTGAATACATTTATATCATGTATTATATCGTTGTACTGTAATCTGGGTTGTAGCTGTTATATTTGTATCTGCATTTTTTTTTCAATTAAGGTACACTTTAAAAGGGTTTTTAATCCAAACAGTTTTTTTTACATTTTTGGTGACTGTCCTAAAAAATTCCAGTTTTTGCATTGGCCACTGGAACACACACGCACGCACGCACGCACACACAGACACACACACACACACACACACACACACACACACACACACACACACGTGTGACGTTTCCTGTTTTCATCAGCACCCTTTTCAGCTTTACTGTTTTGGCTGGGATGCAGTGAGCACAGTCTTCTTATTATCTTTAAATGTAATCATTAAAAGTACATACAGTACGTGAGACATTCCGATTAACAACAGCATTAATAAGGGTAACTTCACATGTAGCAGACTTTTTTTTTTCTCGCAAATCCACAGTAAATCCACATGTGTTATGCACAGATTTAGCCATGGATTTTCTGTGGATTTGCCGTGGATTTGACACTATGCATTTCAAAGTGTGAAAACTCTGGTGAAAATCGGTGGCATTTCCGCAAAAGAATGAGCATGCTGCAGATTCCTTGAATTTTACCACACATGCATGAAAATTCCAAAGCCCAAGAATGGGCTTTATGTATTACACATGCCATGTCTAAATTAATGGCAGGATAGAACAGGGAAACATAACGGGGAGAGGGGAGTTTTTATGTCACACTAGGTGCATATCTACATACCTATCTGAACACCAACACTATCGAATGTCAATATAAGCATTGACAAGGCGGCCACAATAGATTTCTATCCTTGCTGAGAAAAGACTACTCTGATTAAGTGATATCAGATTTGGGGATACGCAAAGAAAGGATAAACCAGAAACTAAATGGGGTCAGTCACCAACAAGTGGGGGAGCTCTATTTGGGGCGGTACCTCTGCTTTAGACAGGGAATGGAAAGGGAAAACCTAGATAAAAGGTAAAATCATCTTTTGGAAGTCCCATTCTCCTCCCTCTATATTTACCAATTAAATAGATGAGAGATTGGACATGAGAGTATACCTAAGGGTATGTTCACACGAAAACCAAAAAACGTCTGTAAAATACAGAGCTGTTTTCAAGAGAAAACAGCCTCTGATTTTCAGCCGTTTTTTAAGCATCAAATTTTTTTGATGCGTTTTTTGTGGCTGTTTTTGGAACTGTTTTTCTATTGACAAAATGAAAACCGGCTCCAAAAACGGCTCAAAAAGTGACATGCACTTCTTTATAGGGGGCGTTTTATTACACACCGGCCGTGTAAAAAAAACGACCCGTCGGAATGAAACGCCGTTTTTTACATCGAAAAATCAAAGGGCAGATGTTTGGTGGGGTTCAGCTTCCATTATTTCAGTCATTTTTTGAGGCGTTTACAGCCTGAAAAACAGCTGAAAATAAGCCGTGTGAACATACCCTAAGGCTCGGTTCACACGACCTATATTCAGACGTAAACGAGGCATATTATGCCTCGTTTTACGTCTGAAAATAGGGCTACAATACGTCGGCAAACATCTGCCCATTCATTTGAATGGGTTTGCCGACGTACTGTGCAGACGACCTGTTATTTACGCGTCGTCGTTTGACAGCTGTCAAACGACGACGCGTAAAAATACAGCCTCGTCAAAAGAAGTGCAGGACACTTCTTTGGACGTTTTTGGAGCTGTTTTCTCATAGACTCCAATGAAAACAGCTCCAAAAATGGACGTAAAAAACGCCGCGAAAACGGCGCAAATAACGCCGCGAAAAATGCGAGTTGGTCAAAAAACGTCTGAAAAGCAGGGTCTGTTTTCCCTTGAAAACAGCTCTGGATTTTCAGACTTTTTGGTCACTACGTGTGCACATACCCTAATAATGAGATGTGATTATATATATATTGTCTCTATTATCATGTTAATTGTATAAAGAGATATATTTTAATATAAACAGTATATTGAAGTTTTATTACAGGTATATTCGTTTTTGTGGCATAATTAATAAAAAGTAATCTTATCTTTCGAATTTTGAATTATGAATGTATACTGTATGTCTGCTATGGTTTATGCTTATAGTAAAAGTTATGTTTTATTTGCTTTTTAAGCTTTTTTTTTATTAAAAGGGGTTTTCCAGCCAGTAAATACTGACAGCTTATCCTCAGGATAGGCCAACAATAGCTGATGGATTTGGGTTCAATTCCCGGGACCCCCACCAATCAGCTGTTTTGAGGGGGTGCAGTGCTCGTACGAGCGCTGCTTCCCCTTCATTTCTACTTGCTCACTGTGAATCTTCGACACGCATTTAGCGGCGATTTACAGGTATTGCAGCCTTTTCTCCCATTGAAGTGAATGGGAAAAAATGTTGCAATACCTGTGAATTGCCGCTAAATGCGTGTCGAAGATTCACTGTGAGCAAGAAGAAATGAAGACGAAGTAGCGCTTGTACGAACACTGCACCCCCTTCAAAACAGCTGATCGGCGGGGGTCCCAGAAGTCGCCCCGACCAAGCAGCTATTGATGGTCTATCCTGAGTATACGCCATACATTTTTACTGACTGGAAAACCCCTTTAATGTATGTGTTTATTAATTTTAGACATATTTCTTGTATACATTTATTCAATATTATGTTTTGTTTATGTGCTGCAGCTTCTATATATTCACTATACATAGAAGCTTCATAACGATGCTGTAAGCCAAATCCATCAGTCCGCTGGACTGACGGCTCAACTGACAGCGGCTCCTGTATGCTCCTGTCACACAATCTGACCCTAAGGCCAGGTTCCCGTGGGTCGGATACACTGCGTAAATATCACGCAGCGTATCCGACCTGGAACCCGCAGCACCTTCCGTCCGATAAATCGCACCACATTTTTCGTTTTTTTGGACGGAATTTCTGCTGCGTAAAAAAGCGCTCATACTTACCCCCTACCTACCTCATGACGTTGTAGGCCATGTGAGCTGCAACTTGTGATTGGCTGAAGCGGTCTCATGGGCTGAAAGTCATCCCAGGAGGCCAGACTGCAGAAGGAAGGGGGGTGTAAGTATGATTTTTTTGTCAGCAGTTGTGATTTTTGCTGCGTAATCGCTGCGATTACGCCACAAAACTCACAGCACTTGGCTTTCTGTTGCAGGTTTTGCATCCCCATTCAATTCAATGGGGAAAACCTGCAACAGAAAATCAACAAAAACACAGCATAAATTGAAATGCTGCGGAATTAAATTCTGCACCGCAGGTCAATTTATTAACGTTTACGCTGCATTTTGTTTTCCACAGCTTGGGCATGAGATTTACTAAATCTCATTCACTTTGCTGCTACTGTAAATGCTGCGGAATTTCCGTACACAACTCTGTTGCGGGAATTCCGCAGTGTTTAAGCTCTGTGGAAGCCCAGCCTAATACCGATCAAATCTAAATTGATCATTTTTGTATCTGTGATTCGTATGCTGCAGATTTGAAAATTCACAACATGGTCCGATTTCCGCACATATTTTTTCTATTATGTGTGGATGGGGTTTTGAAAACGGCATCAACATGTATTTTATTGTTAATTGCCACAGGTTTTTCTGTGTGCAATCCGTCCCAAAGTCCGGGTCAGTTCACACACGTCTGCAAACGGCCTTTAACTGGTTGCCGACACAGGCATCTGTGCACGCGATCGAGAGCGGGGCAACGGCTGTAATACACAGCAACGGCCCTGCTCTGACAGCGGAGAAGAGAGAAACATCTTCTCTCCGCCGTTAACCCTTTGAACGCCGCGATGACAGCTGATCGCGTCACAGAGAATAACTGTGACGCGATCAAAGCCCACAACTCGTATGGCCAGACAGCCCAGGGTCCATTGAAGGACCCCAGGGCTGTCTGAACATATTTCCTGTTGTTAGGGCATACTGAGGTCTGCCCTAACAACTGCCTGTGTACAATCAGTAACAAGCTAATGTACTGGCATATAGATCTATGCCAGTACATTACAGTTACAAAATCAAAATCAAAATGATAAATCCCTTTATGGGATTTAAAAAAAAAGTTAAATGAATGTAAAAATTTTTTTATGATAAATAAATAAATAAATAAAAAGTAAAAAACATACACAGAAACACACATTTTTTATAATAAATAAACTTTTTAAAATATAAGTCCCAAAACATGAAATAATATAGACATATTTGGTATCGCCACGACCGTAACAACCTGTCCAACAAATGTATAACATTACTTATGATGATCGGTGTATGGTGTAAAAAAAATAAATATTAAAACTGCAGCGGAACAACTTTTTTTTCTTTATTTTCGACAAAATAAAAATGTATAGAAATTAAACGATAATGTATTTGTACCAAAAAATGGTACCTACATAAAGTACAACTCGTCCCGCAAAAAACAAAGTCTCATACAACTACGTCATACAAAGAATAAAAGAGTTATGAGTGTCGGGATGCAAAGAGGGGAAATGTAAAAAAATTGCTCTGTCCTCCAGGCCAAAATTGTCCGTGTCCTCAAGGGGTTAACCAAAGTGTTATCTTTGTTAACAAGTAAATACATAAAAATAACAAATGTTTGGTAATTAAATGAGAGCATATATAATATGCCTATGAAGGGTTAAGAGTTGGATGGCTCTGGTTACCACACCTGCAGTTTTTGTGAAAGGGACCCCTGTCAGCATCTGTAAAGATTCAAACCCAGAAATTCCTGTGTCCCAGGCAGCTGCTCTTCTCATTGAGCCAGTGTGGCTTTCATACAACTCCACTGGATCGATTGTCCAGGTTCTCTCGATTTTTGCCTCTTGAAATTCCAAGCCTTGATTACCTTGATTGCCTAATTAATCTCACCCTTTTGGCTCCTAGATAAGTCTGGACCGTGAATTTTCTGATTGCCAAACTATTGAGCTTCTTGTCTGTAGTCTAGGTCCTTGCTGCATCTCCACAAACTGTTGCTGCTCATTTGTATACTAAATTTGGACCGTTTCCTGACCACGTCTCTGCCTCATGCTACAACTGTTGCTGCTTACCTGTGGTACTTGACTACTCGCGCTGTTTGTACCTGCCTGCCTGATCATTTCAGCCACTGGACTTCTAATCTGCTACAGAACTAGACAGAATAGTCTGACCCCAATATGGAGTCTGCTGGTCCTTTGGCAATTATAAGGCAAGAAATTGCCAAACCAAGCTTTTGGCGCCACCTATTAAGAAAATATTTCTTAGCTGCAAGATCTTGTGCAAGATCAACAAAGAGTTGATTATTGAATTGCAAATAAAACTTCTGCATGTGCATGTCTTAGCGATTCAAGTTCACATATGCAACTTCCGTCAAAGTTCACTACTGATCGTCAACAATTCCAATGTTTCCTTAACCAATGTCGCATATACTTTCAATTGCAATCTGCTACATTTACCAGTGAAAGGAAAAAAAGTATTGTTTACAATCAATCTTCTGACTTATAAAGCTCTAGTGTGGGCCTTTCCTCATGTAGAAAAGAATAGTAATCTTCTGAATGATTTGGATTACTTTATCACTGCAATGAATCAAGTATGATTACTGTAACTGTGCTGAAGATAAATTGCATAATCTGCAGCAAGGAAGACGTTCAGTTGCTGAATACACAGCAGAATTTCGCTACTGGGTAGCTGATACCACATGGAATCCAGCGTCCCAGAAGAGCAAATTTTGGCCAGGGCTTTCAGAGCAAGTGAAGGGTGAGTTTTCCAGAGTGGAAACCCCAGATGATTTGGAGGATTTAATTTAATTGTGCATTTGAATTGATGAGAGACCTAAAGAGGCTCTGTCACCAGATTATAAGTGCCCTATCTCCTACATAACCTGATTGGCGCTGTAATGTAGATAACAGTGGTTTTTATTTACAAAAACGATAATTTTTGAGCAAGTTATGAATAATTTTAGATTTATGCTAATCAGTTTCTTAGTACACAACTGGGCGTTTTTTAACTTTTTACCAACTGTGCGTTGTAAAGAGAAGTGTATGACGCTGACCAATCAGCGTCATACACTTCTCTTCATTCATGTTTAGCTATACTCACAGCACAGCGTGATCTCGCGCGATCACGCTGTGAATGACAGCACAGCTAAACATGAATGGAGAGAAGTGTGTGACGCTGATTGGTCACTGATTGGTCAGTGTCATACACTTCTCTTTACAACGCCCAGTTGGTAAAAAGTAAAAAAAAAAACAGTTGTCTATTAAGAAACAAATTAGCATAAATCTAAAATTGTTCATAACTTGCTCAAAAATTATCGTTTTTTAAAATAAAAACCACTGCTGTTATCTACATTACAGATCAGATTATGTAGGAGATAGGTCACTTATAATCTGGTGACAGAGCCTCTTTAAGGCCCTATTACTCGGGCCAATAATCGGGCAGACGAGCATTTATATGAACGCTTGTTCCCGATCATTGCCCTGTGTAATCAGGGCAACGATTAGCCGATAAACGAGCAAACGGCTCATCTGCTCTTTTATGCAGAATGAAAAAATATTATTGTCGGCAGCACATCTCCCTATGTAATCAGGGAGATGTGCCGCCGACATGTTGAAAATGTATGGGGACAAACGATCGGACATAAGCAATCATTGCTCCATGTGAAAGGAGCAAACGAGCGCCAATCAACGAGCTGTCTCATTGATCGGGCCATGTAATCGGACCCTTACTAAAAAAAGGAAAGAAAAGACTGAGCATTTGGAAATTATTTTCCCTTTCTTCGGTTAATCAACTAAGAATACCCAGCAAAATTAAGAATCTATTTCTGAATTTATGCAATTTTATATTATTTGAAAACCCTTTACTACAGCACGAAAATCTGCCCTAAAACACATGAGATTTGTTGTTCTTCTGTGCTTGACCCTGGGGTTCGTGTAAATTTCATGGAAATAACATTTGCATATTATAATAATAATTCAATGTTAACAAAATCATCACCGGTCGACATGGAAACAGTTGATGAGTCACTCCTATCATTGTATCCATTTTCTCTGAAAGGACTTGTCCACACGTAACGGAATTGCTGCATAAAATTTCTGCAGCAATTCCGTTGAAAGTAGCAGACATTCCGCTGTGGAAAAAATGCACTATTTCCTGCATTTTCCACTGCAGAAAATGGTGCGTATTTTGCTGCGTTCTTCTCAATGTTGGGAGATGGTGACATCTCCTCTGAAAACGTAGCAATTCAGTTCACTTTCCACATCAGGAATTGACATGCTGAGGTATGAAAAATACACACCGCCGGTCAATTTCTGGTCGGAATATTTACGCAGCGTGTGGATGAAACTTGTTAGATCTCACCCACTTTGCTGCTACTGTATTCTGCTGCGTATTTTCCGTACCCAGTTCTGGCCGGAAAATACGCAGCAATTCCGCTATGTGTGGACAAGCCCTTAACCCCTTCCCGCCGCTGCCATTTTTCAGATTTTCATTTTAGTTTTTTTCCAAAAGCCATAACTTTTTAATTTTTTCGTCGATATGGTCCTATGAGGGCTTGATCTTTGTGGGACGAGTTGTAGATTTTCGTAGCACCATTTATTGTGCCATATAATGTACTAGGAAACGGGAAAAATTATTTGTGGCGTAGAAAATGAAAAAAACAGCGATTCCTCCATTGTTTTTTGCGTTTTGTTTTTAAGGAATTCACTGTGCAATTAAAACAACATGTTAACTTTATTCTGCGGGTCAATACGATTACGACACAAAACTTTATTTTGTGTCGCCAAATTTTGAGAGCCATAACTTTTTTATTTTTCCGTCGATTAAGTGGTACGAGGGCTTATTTTTTGAGATGTAGATTTTAATTATACCATTTTAGGGTACATGCGATGTTTTGATCACTTCTTATTTAATTTTTTTGTGGGAGATGAGGTGACCAAAAAATAGAGATTCTGGCGCTTACAAATTTATTTATTTTTTCACAGCGTTCACCGTGCGAGTTAAATAATGATATATTGTAATAGTTCAGACTTTTATGAATGCGGCGATACCAATTACGTTTATTTATTTATTTTTTTACTATGCTCTAGGGGGAAAATGGGAAAAGGGGGGTTTTTTGAACTTTTAATATTTTTTATTTTTTTTACATAAAAAAACAACTTAATTTTACTCATATTTACTTTTTTTATTAGTCCCCCTAGGGGACTTGAACCAGCGATCGTTAGATCGCTTGCACTATATACTGCAATACTAACGTATTGCAGTATATCGTGATTCTGACAGGCTTCTATTAAGCTTCATTAGGCCCCCAGGCAGCCATAGCAACCATCGCCACCCCACGATTGCATTGAGGGGGGAGCGATGAACTGTTAGAGGGGGTCACACCCCTCTTTCTAACGAGTTAAACAAGCGGGATCGCGCTCGAGCACGATCCCGCTCGTTACTCTGAAGTGTTGGCTGTAACATACAGCTGACACCGGCATCGTATGGAGCAGGTTCACGCCGTGAGCCCGTTCCATACTTCCCCTACCCGACTTTGGCGTATGGATACGTCAAATGTCGGGAAGGGGTTAATATAAAAGGTTAAATTGTCTGTCTAACCTTACTTCTTCACATCATGAGAGCACATCAATCTCTGAACTTTCTGTTAGAGACTCATTGCCTTCACAATATGAAAAATTTCAAGATGTCTGCAATAAAAAGAATGCAAACAAGCTTCCGCCACATCATTCATATGATTGCCCAATAGGACTGTTTGCTTGAACTAATGTAATGTCACAGGTCCAGTAGAGCATTGTGTGAACCCCCTGTGTTGACAACGGATTTGGCGTGGGGCTAATCTGGGGAACGGAGTATAAGGGATTGCTATGTTTTCAAGTTTTGATGGGTCCAGACCCAAGCTCAGTAAATATATACAACACCAGAACTAAGCTCAGTACATATATACAGCATCAGAACCAACCTCAGTACATAAATACAGCACCAGAACAAATACAGCTCAATTTAGTGCAACCCTGCTGTATAGGTTTGTGCGGCGTAAAACTACAGCTCCCAGCATGGTCCAAACAAGGGTAAGGATATTCTGGGAGTTGCTGTTTCACATTCACAAAAAAAAATCATATCATCATCAAACCACCCATCTTCTCGCTGCAGATCATACAGTGACTACCTTACTGATTAGAGGCAGAATAAACATTTACATTAAGTGACTCACCGGTGACATCTCAGATTCTAGTTCTTTTTCTCTTTTCTTCTCCATCCAGTCCAGACCTCTATGATGACTTCTCCCAGCCACAACCCATTTCTGAAATTTGCTGCTCAGATGTCTTCAGCTTCCCACTTTTAAAACATTTCTGCCTTTATAAACTAAGATAAAATTCTCAACACCCCTATATATAAAAGCACCATACACTGCCCCTCTAACTATAATAGCGCCATACACCCTGATTATAATAGTACCATACACTGTGTCCCACACCCCGTGCCCCCTGTAGATAGTGACTCCCATAGAGCCTCTGTAGATAGTGCCCTACATAGGAGCCCCTGTATATAGTGCCCCACATATAGCCCCAGAGATGCAAGGCAATAGTGCTAACCACTGAGCCACCGTGCTGCCCTACATATAGCTCCCCCTATAGATAGTGCTCCACATATAGCCCACCTCTGTAGATAGTGCCTCACATATAGCTCCCCCTGTATATAGGTTTTTCAATATAGCCCACCCCTGTAGACAGTGCCCTACATATATCCCCCCTGTAGATAGTACCCCACAGGTAACCCACCCCTGTATAAATAGCTCCCCCTATAGATAGTGCTCCGCGTATAGCCTACCCCTGTATATAGTGTCCCACATATAACCCACCCCTATAGATGGTGCCCTACATATAATTCCCCCTGTATATAGTGATCCACATCCCCACATATAGACAACCCGTAGATAGAGCCTCCCCTGTAGATAATGCCACTCACAGTTTTATTAGAAAAACAAACAAACTTTACATTCCCACATGATTCCATCCCCTATGTCTAGGGGACGCAGATACAAGTGAATGTAGCTGTCGCTAGCACCGGGGCCCATGTCAGCGGGCGGCACTGGCTTCCTCGTGCCACGGGCAACGCACCAGCCGCTATGGCTGATACAGCGGTGGTTACGCCACTGGTTTTCACCCTCTAACCTCCGTGTGGAGATGTGAACTTAGCTGCTAAGAATCCCCCGGTAGCTACCCCCAGAGTAGTCCCCATTTTCAATGGCTGACATGAACACAGTACCCAAGATAGTAGGCGATTTACACGGTCAGTAATGGAAAAAGTCAGGACGGGTGGCAGATGTTCACTCACGGTTTGACAGACCTAAGATGAGGGCAGACAGATTACGGTCGTAACAGAAGACAGGAAGAATGTCAGGGAAGGCGATAGACAAGGCGTAGTTACATTTTAGGCAGAGTTGGCAAGGGAAACCCAATAACAAGTTCAGTAGAAAAATGTGTTAACTATGGTGGAACCTAGATGATTAACCTAATTTAATCCAGAACTTTCTCTGAGTCCACACAGAAAAATAAGTGTGATAGGAGACAATTTTATCTGAAAAGAACTTTGTAGGGACTACTTATTCAAAAGAGTTCCGGACCTTAAGAACGGAAATGAAAATTACTCATTGCTCAATCATCGTTCAAGAAATGCCAATCTCTTCTTTAAAAATGGATTTAGGAGGCAGCATTGTTTTTTATGTACCAGAGACAAGTACAACATGATGTTCTAAAATTAGTCATGATTCTAAGCTGGCTGGACATTTAGTCATTCAAATTAACAAGAACTGCATTCCTATTCCTTTTAGGGGCCAAGCTTTAAGAAGAATATCCAAAAATATGTTTTTTCATGTGTGGTTTGTGCTCAAAATCTAACTCCATGCTTTTCTACTTTAGGTTTGCTAAAGCCACTCCTATTTTCATCTCGCTTTTGGGGCTCAGTGTTTATGCATTTTGTGAATAACCTATCTCTCCTTCCAAAAGACTGAACACATCCTTGTTGTCATAGACTGTTTTGCAAAGTTGGCCCATTTCATTCCAAACAAGGGAATACCCACCATGGTACACTTCTAGGGTTTAATAGCAGTGACAGCCACAGTACCCCCCTAACAGTGACAGCCACAGTACTCCCATAACATTGCAGCAACAGTTTCCTCATCACAGTGACAGCCACAGTACTCCCAAAAACAATAACAGCCACAGTAATTCTAAATACAGTGACCTCACTATCTCCGAAATACAGTCACATTCACAGTGCAGTTGACTAACGTATGTTCTTCTGTGGGTCCATACGGAGCCGCAGACCTCTGAAACATAAAGCCAACACTGTCAATGCTCAGACTGTATTGCTCTTGGTTACCTACTAGTGCAAAGTTGGTCCTAATGATGGCTAGCCTTAAGGCCTCATTTACACGAGCGTGTGCGTTTTGCGCGCGCAAAAAAACGCTGCGTTTTGCGTGCGCAAAAGGCAATTGACAGCTCCGTGTGTCATCCGTGTATGATGCGCGGCTGCGTGATTTTCGCGCAGCCGCCATCATAGAGATGAGGCTAGTCAACGCCCGTCACTGTCCAAGGTGCTGAAAGAGCTAACTGATCGGCAGGAACTCTTTCAGCACCCTCGACAGTGACTGCCGATCACAATATACACCAACCTGTGAATAAAAAAAGACTTTCAAACTTACCATGAACTGCCTGCTTCCTCCAGTCCGGTCTCCCGGCCGTTGTCTTGGTGACGCGTCCCTCTCTTGTCATCCGGCCCCACCTCCCAGGATGACGCGGCAGGCCATGAGACCGCTGCAGCCTGTGATTGGCTAAAGCCTGTGCTTGGCCTGTGATTGGCTGCAGCTGTCACTTGGCCTTAATTGTCATCCCGGGAGGTCGGACTGGAGGAAGGAGCCGGGACTTATCGGTAAGTCCGAACTTCTGTTTTTTTTTACACGTATATGTATTTTGTGATCGAAAGTCACTGTCCATGGTGCTGAAACAGTTTAAGTCTTTCAGCACCGTGGGCAGTGACTGTCTCCTGACGTCGCGTACCCGAACATTTTTTGCCGGGTTCGGTCAAAACGAGTTCGGCCGAACCCGGTGAAGTTCGGTGCGCTCATCTCTAAATTGACACTCCGTTTGGATGTTTGTAACCAGAAAAGTACGTGGTGCTTTTCTGTTTACATTCATCCTTTTGACAGCTCTTGCGTGATTTTCGCGCATGCAACGCAGGACCGTCCGTGTGGCATGCGTTGTTTTCACGCACCCATTGAAGTCAATGGGTGCGTGTTGCGTGAAAAACGCAAGAATATAGAACATGTCGTGAGTTTTACGCAACGCACTCACGCAGCGCAAAATTCACGCATCGTCTAAACAGCCCCATAGACTATTATAGGTGCGTACGACACGCGTGAAAAGCACGCGCGTCGCACGCGCGTATAATACGCTCGTGTAAATGAGGCCTTACTTTGAGCTCTCAAAAATGGTCTTTGTCAGTAGGACACGTGCACACTACAGAAGTGTATTGGCATCTCCCTCATGATCTCCATTCCCATTCTCACTCTTGGTTCATGGTGTAGGTAAATGCAAGAACAAAGGAATGAGGGACAGGTAGTAGATGATAGACATATGGCGATGAAAATTTGCTAACAAATCATAGGACAATGATACTCTGTAACTACAATCCTGCAGACCTCAGTATCACTGGCTCGAGAAAATTCTTAAAATCTGTGACAGGAAACACACACCAGATATGTGGGACTTATACATGGTACAGTATATGTAAAAAAATAAAAATAAAAAAAATAAAAAGAAGCTTAGCTACTAAATACACTGCAGCATTTGTTGCACATAAGCAGATTACGATCATTTTAAATCAAAATCAAAATGTGATACAAACATTGCTTTATATGACATCCTTTATAGTTGTAACATTGCTATAGGGAATCGTGCTACTCACCGTGTAGCCCTAACATTGCACATCTCTGAATTTTTTGGAAATAAAACATTATTATTAGGAAAGGCCATCAAGCTTTGATTGGTATGAGTCCGACCCCCACATGTTTGTCGATCAGCAAGATGAAGAGGGCATTTCATTGTTTACCCGCAGGGAGATCTGTGTGTGCCTAATGTGTCTGGTCCTACAGCTCTGCCCCATTTAAGAGAAAACGGTCTTACCATAAATAGCAGATTGTTCTATTCTCCACAGCTCTCTCCTTCTCAAAGGGTCTTACACTTGGTGAACGACATTGCTTGGTAAAATACAAAGTGTTCCAATGTTACCATGGGAAGTTATGAAGCTCCTTTCCAAATGGGATTCAATGGAGATGGTGGGTACGTTTTTCACTTCAGTGTGGACTCTTCGCAATAGATTCAATTTGTCTTTGCATAGACTATATACTGTATATAAACAAAACTTCCTAAAAAAAAGAAACACACAATTACTCTGTCGCAATAAATGTTACAAAGTAAAAGTCATTCTGAAACTAGCAAAAAAAGAAAATGATGCCACTTCTCTTCTGCATTTATGTGACGGACTGTTACTGTGTATGCTTATTCACTATGTGACCACATTCTTAGCCAACTGTAGTTATAGTATCGTTATTAGTAAACTTCTAATAAGTGGGCAAGTTGCCAAACAGCGGATCCCCGCATTAACCCCTTGCAGCCGCAGCCAGTTTTGACCTTTCTGGCAGAGCGACATTTTCCAAATCTGACATGTCAATTTATGTGGTTATAAGTTTGTAGTGCTTTTACTTATACGAGTGATTCTGAGATTGATTTCTCGTGACACATTGTAGTTTATTTTAGTGGTAAATGTTGATCAATACATTTATTGTTTATTTGTAAAAAAACTTTAGGAAACTTTGAAAAAACATTTTCGAACATCCTTTTATTTTCTTAGGAAGTTACAAGGCTTAGGGTATGTGCACACAACCTATTTTCATACGTAATGGAGGCGTTTACGCCTCGAACTACGCCTGAAAAGACGGCTCCAATACGTCGGCAAACATCTGCCCATTGCTTACAATGGGTCTTACGATGTTCTGTGTAATTTTACGCGTCTGTCAAAAGATGGCGCGTAAAATTACGCCCGCGTCAAAGAACAGGACACTTTTTGGGACGTAGTTGGAGCCGTTTTTCATTGACTAGATTGAAAAACAGCTCCAAATACGTCCGTAATGGACGCTGCGAAAAACGCGTGCACTTGTAAAAACGTCTGAAATTCAGGAGCTTTTTTCTCCTGAAATCAGCTCCATAATTTCAGACGTATTTGGCATTGTTCTGTGCACATACCCTTAAAAGGTTTAGATGCAATTTCTCACATTTTCAAGAAAATTACCAAAACCTATTTTTTAGGGACCAATTCAGGTCTGAAGTGGCTTTAAGGAGCCTATGTGTTAGAAACCCCCTATAAATCACCACATTTTAGAAACTGCACCCCTCAAAACAAAATTTAGGGCGTTTCGTATAGTATTGCCATACATTTTTTTCAATAAGATGTAGCTTTAGCTCAAAATGTTTTATTTCCACTAGGGATAAAGGAGCAAAAGCACCCCAATATTTGTAAATGGCATCATAAACTGCTGTTTGGACACACAGCAGGACTCAGAAAGGAAGGAGCGCCATTTGGCTTTTGGAGTGCAGATTTTCCTATATTGCTTTCTCTGCGCCATGTCACATTTGCAGAGACCATGAGATACCAGTATAGTGGAAACCTTTGAGAAGTTACTCAATTTTGGAAACTGCGCCCCTTCAGAAATTGATCTGAGGGTATAATGAGCCTTTTGACCCCATAGGTTTTTACCTGAATTTAATTGAATTGACGGTGAAAATTAAAAAAATAATTTTTTCCAATAAGATGTAGTTATAGCTCAATATTTTTCACGTGGAATAAAGAAGAAAAGGCATAAAACATTTGTAAAAGCAATTTCTAGCGAGTACGGTAATACCCCATATGTGCTGTTTGAACACATGACATGGCTTGGAAGGGAAGGAGCACCTTTTGGTTTTTGGAGCGCATATTTTGCTGGAATGGTTTACAGGTGCCAAATCACATTTGAAAGGCCCCTGAGGCACCAAAACATTGAAAACCCCCAAAAGTGACTATGGATGTAGTGAGCCTTTTTACCCTCCAGTTTTTTTCTCAGAACGTGCGCTATTTTTGCAGAGTGAAAATAAATATGGCACCCAAATATTAGGGTCTTGATATCCACCTCTTGAAACAGAATGAATGTTTCTCCCTAGCCTGCACATCGGGATGTTTTTTTCATCACCAACTTACGAGAGCCATACATCTTTTGCTTTTATGTTTTACAAATTTTGAACAAATTAAAGATAGTTGAATAAAATTGTTAATGAGCCTGGATGGGGGAGGGCGTGGGGGAGGACCCACAGAATAAAGTTAATGGTAAACGCCTTAAAATCAAAGCCCCAGAAACAATGGTGTCATTGCTGTTTTTATTTCATTCCACCCCACAAACATTTTTTTAATTTTTCTAGTACATTATATGGTACATTAAATGGTGCCATTAAAATATACAATTTGTCCAGCAAAAAACAAGCTCTCAAATTGCTATGGCGATGGAAAAATAAAAAAAAGCTATGGCTCTTGGAGGTGGGGCTGAAAAAATGTAAACTGGCTGCGGTGCCAAGGTTTTAAAGGGTTATTTCCATAACAGAAAGTCATGGCATATTGCTGTGTAGGGCTGCAGCACTGAAGCAAAGCTCCAACCCCTTCAATCTTAGGATCGGTTGGGGTGCCTGGCAATATTGTATGCCTTCACTTTCTATAATGGGTGTAACCCTTCATGCCACATGCACACAATGCGTATTACGTGTGAATTTTCCACATGGGTGTTAATTAAACTCATCTACAAATTCCAGAATTTTTCCACACGTAAATTGACCTGTGGTGCGGATTTTAAACTCTACATAATCTATTATACATAATGTCAATTTATCTTTAGTTTCTGTATCCGAGTGGTATCTGACAAGTTTTTTTAAAAGAAACCAACAGACAAAAAGACGATCAACTCAAGCACAAACGTGGTGAGTATAAAAATATATTTTTTTATTGAACAAATAGATACAAACAGTTTTATTAAAAAGATGAGTCACACAATGAAAAGATGCAAGACCAGATGACATGTATAGAGAGCATGGACATACGTACATGTAAGAGTACAGGCGTATATCTAAACAGAAGTCCAGAGAAAGAAAACCCTGGCTCTGTCCAGTGTGTACCAAAGTATTCAATGTATGTGTTAGTGGTGATCAAGATATAAAGTGCTGAAGTACAGGTAGCAAAGCATACTAATCCTCAGCCACAAACATATATATATAAGTGAGAACGTCTAGTGCCTTAAACAATCAGCTGACAAGTCAGAATGGCAATAAGTCAGAGGCATTAATCACATACACCATTAGCACATGACGTACATACCTAGATTCATAGTCTTGCGCAGGAAGGACGCCAACACCCGATGCGCGTTTCGACAGATGCCTTCGTCTGGGGGTGGCGTCATCCTGACGTGGACCTCCCCTATATATTCCCACACACATGTGTGCAGGGTCAAAAAACCCGGATCCCACCGGAGGGAAAACAGCGGTGTCAGGCAGAGGGTAAAATCAGGGAGGATGTGGGACGGCGGTGTTTGACAGCACCACCCACACATACCCTGATGGAAGAAAGCGGACGAAAGGTGCGTAGGCCACTCCCCCCTGTCAGCGCACAGACCCTCCGCCGATATCAGGCGAGTTAGACCCAGCACCGCAACCTGGGATAAAAAGCTACAACTGAATTCCATATAAAGACGCATATAGGTGCGATAAACAGGAGAAATGGGAAGACTGGAGATAGATGTGTATTACATGTTGACCTGTTGCATGGCACCCAAAGGATGCTTGGAAAAAAATAATATAAACATGCATATGTCAATTGCCCTAGGATGGGAAAAAATGGGAAGAAGTAAAAATGTGTGAATAATAACAAAGACGGTCCATTATAAACACAACAAGAGGGGACCGATGTGTGATACAAAGTAAATGGAGAGATGAACAAGAGGGGGAACAAAAGTGTAAGTGCAAACTACGTGACATTTCATGTTGCCAAAATAAAGAGCAAAAAGACACATATAAATGTGCAGAGTTATATATGGGTAACATATGTATATGAGCTGCGTACACATGAAAAAATATATAATACATGTGAGGAATATCTATATTTATCTATCATTATAAAATATAGGCATAAGGTAGTAGGGATAACATAAAAAAATGATGAAATTATAATTGTTGTGGAAAAAAAAAGAAAGTGACTGTGGAATCAAAATGAAAGGGAAGATCAAACGAATAATATAATACTGTGAAAAAGGAAATAAGGGAAAGAAAACAGGTGGGGAGGGAAAGAGAAAAGGAAAGGAGGGAGGGAAGGGAGGGGAAAGGAGGGGAAGGGAAGAAAAGGAGGAGAATAGAAAAAGGGGGAAAGAAAAGGCGAACAGGGAGGACAAGAGAGTCTCTGGTAAAAACAAAAATAGAACTATGGGTCAAACGTGGATGCCTAACACAACGAATTGTGGAAGGCAAGCTAATAGTTCGTAATCCATTTATGTTCAGTCCAGTGTCTTCCCATGTCCTTCGCGATGTATTCACTCAATATTTGCTAGTGCTACATGTGTGGAAATCCTGTAATAAGGGGAGGAAAGTGAGAGGGTAGTTATAAATGTACAAGATAAAATCCAATGAATACGGTTAAAAAACCTAGACCCGAAAGGAGTCAATGGTTATAGAAACGGAGCGAAACTCAAAGATTCATTCAAACCAAAAGCATACATTGTCCCAAGAGTCCATATCCAACGGGCTTCACATTGTGACAATTTCTGTTTAACAGCTCCTCCCCTCATTCCCGATATGATGTGATCAATCCCTCTCACCTTCAATTGAGATGGGTCACAGGAAAGATGTAGCTTGAAATGTCGGGCTACAGGTTTCAAGTCTTCCAAATTATTCACTTCTAATGCTCGCTTGATGTCAGACATATGTTCCCTTACTCGAACTTTCAATTCCCTAGATGTAAGGCCAACATAGATTTTAGGACAAGGAGATATCGCATAGTACACCACAGCCTTTGTTGTACACGTTATCGAGTGAGTGAAGGTATATATTTTTATATCTGAGGTATTTGAAAAAGTCGTAGATTTTTCAATGTTAGGACATGCTATGCAATGTCCACAGGGATTGCAACCCCATTTGGGGCCCTTGGTCCCAAAGGGGTATTTTGCAGTAATTGGGTCATAGTGGCTCCTCAAGTTTTTTTGACCGTCTTGCTGTAATGCTTGGATGTCTAGTAATTAATTTCTAAAGTGTGGGTGTTAAGGATCTGCCAGGCACAGCTTCTGTATCTACGCCCATAGGTAATCAGTCTGCACCTGCTTCTATGTCGGTGAGACTGACTCCATCTTCCACCACTCAGGATGGCAGGCTTAGGAGTGGGAGAGCCTATCACAGCCTGGCCAGACGGAACTAGCTCCCGCCCTCTGTCTATTTATATCTGCCTTTCCTGTTTCTCCTTGCTTGTGATTCTTCTCGTGTGGTTTCCTGGCCCTGCTGCAGCTTCTTGATCTATTTGACCCTGCTTCATTGTGATCCTGGCTTACCGAATACTCTCCTGCTCTGCGTTTGGTACCTCGTACACTCCTGGTTTGACTCGGCTTGTTCACTACTCTCCTGCTCTGTGTTTGGTACTTCGTACACTCCTGGTTTGACTCGACTCGTTCACCACTCTTGTTGCTCACGGTGTTGCTGTGGGCAACTGCCCCTTTTCCCTTGCTTCTGTGTACCCTTGTCTGTTTGTCTGTCGTGCACTTATTGAGCGTAGGGACCGTCGCCCAGTTGTACCCCGTCGCCTAGGGCGGGTCATTGCAAGGAGGCAGGGACTGAGTGGCGGGTAGATTAGGGCTCACTTGTCTGTTTTCCTTACCCCCATCATTACATAATCACAAACCCTTATACCTAGTCTACCCTGGTCCCTCACACTACTATGGACCCCCTTGGGACCCTGGCTCAGCAAATGCAGGGTCTCTCCTTACAGGTCCAGGCCCTGGCTCAGAGGGTCAACCAGCCTGACGCTACCATGATAGTGCCCCTCACCTCTTGAACCCCACCTCAAGTTGCCTGACCGGATCTCAGGGGACCGGAAGACTTTTCTCTCCTTTCGGGAGAGTTGTAAGCTCTATTTTCACTTAAAGCCCCACTCCTCAGGTTCTGAGAGTCAGCGGGTGGGTATAATTATGTCCCGGCTCCAGGAAGGGCCCCAAGAATGGGCCTTCTCCTTGTCTCCTGACGCCCCTGAACTTTCCTCCGTTGATCTTTTCTTTTCTGCTCTCGGACTCATTTATGACGAGATTGACAGGACTGCCTTTGGCGAGAGTCAGCTGGTGACCATACGTCAGGGTAAGAGACCTGTGGAGGAGTATTGCTCTGACTTTAGGAAGTGGTGCGTAGCTTCTCGGTGGAATGACCCTGCCTTAAGGTGCCAGTTTAGGTTGGGTCTGTCGAACGCCCTGAAGGACCTGCTAGTTAGCTATCCTTCTTCTGACTCCCTAGACCAGGTTATGGCTTTAGCGGTACGACTTGACCGACGTCTCAGGGAACGACAACGTGAAAGTTTTTGTGTTTTCTCCTCTGACTCCCCCATGATGCATCCCGAGGTTCCGTTGCTTCGTTCTTCCACGGAAGACTCGGAGGTACCTATGCAACTCGGGGCCTCCGTGTCCCCCCAACAACGTAGAGAGTTCCGCAGGAAGAATGGTCTCTGCTTCTATTGTGGGGATGACAAGCATCAAGTGAACACCTGTCCTAGGCGTAAGAATAAGCAGCCGGAAAACTTTCGCGCCTAAGTGATCTTCGGGGAGGTCACTCGGGCGCACAGGCATTTCCCGTAAATATGAAACGTAATAAAATTTTGCTTCCCTTTCAGGTCTCTTTTGGTGGTAGGTCTGCTACTGGCAGTGCCTTCGTGGATTCAGGGTCGTCTGCTAATATCATGTCTGTGGAATTTGCTATGTCTCTAGCTATGCCTTTGATTGATTTGCCTAAACCTGTCCCGGTAGTGGGTATCGACTCCACTCCTCTTGCTAATGGTTATTTTACACAGCATACCCCTGTTTTTGAACTCCTTGTTGGCTCCATGCATTTGGAGCAGTGCTCTGTACTGTTGATGCAGGGATTATCGTCCGATTTGGTTTTAGGCCTTCCCTGGTTGCAGTTGCATAATCCCACGTTTGACTGGAATACTGGGGATCTTACCAAATGGGGTAATGAATGCTTGACGTCATGTTTTTCTGTTAATTCTATTTCTCCCCCTGAGGAGGTGAACACGCTACCTGAGTTTGTTCAGGACTTCGCTGATGTTTTCTCTAAGGAGGCCTCCGAAGTGTTACCTCCTCATAGAGAATACGATTGCGCTATCGATTTGGTACCAGGAGCTAAGCTCCCTAAGGGTAGGATATTTAATCTCTCTTGTCCCGAACGTGAAGCCATGAGAGAGTTTATCCAGGAATGCCTGGCCAAGGGTTACATTCGCCCCTCTACTTCTCCGGTAGGTGCTGGCTTCTTCTTTGTAGGGAAGAAGGATGGTGGTCTTAGGCCATGCATTGACTACCGTAACTTGAATAAGGTCACTGTAAGGAACCAGTATCCCCTTCCTTTGATTCCTGATCTCTTTAATCAGGTTCAGGGGGCCCAATGGTTCTCTAAGTTTGATCTACGTGGGGCGTATAACCTTATCCGCATCAAAGAGGGGGATGAGTCGAAGACTGCGTTTAACACGCCCGAAGGTCATTTTGAATACCTCGTCATGCCCTTTGGGTTGTATAATGCTCCCGCGGTCTTCCAGAATTTCATAAATGAGATTTTAAGAGATTACCTGGGGGTATTTCTTGTAGTGTACCTTGATGACATACTTGTGTTTTCCAAGGACTGGTCCTCCCACATTGAGCATGTCAGGAAGGTCCCCCAGGTCCTTCGGGAAAACAAACTGTTTGCGAAGCCCGAAAAATGTGTGTTTGGGGTGCAGGAGATACCGTTTTTGGGTCAAATCCTAACTCCTCATGAATTCCGCATGGACCCCGCCAAGGTCCAGGCTGTGGCGGAATGGGTCCAACCTGCCTCCCTGAAGGCGTTACAGTGCTTCTTGGGGTTCGCTAATTATTACAGGAGATTTATTGCTAACTTCTCGGTCATCGCTAAGCCTCTTACGGATCTCACTCGCAAGGGTGCTGATCTCCTCCGCTGGCCTCCTGAGGCTGTCCAGGCTTTTGAGGTCCTTAAGAAGTACTTTATCTCGGCCCCGGTGTTGGTTCAGCCCAACCAAATGGAGCCATTTATCGTGGAGGTTGACGCGTCCGAGGTGGGAGTGGGGGCTGTCTTGTCCCAGGGTACCAAGTCCCTCACCCATCTCCGTCCCTGTGCCTACTTCTCCAGGAAGTTTTCGCCCACTGAGAGTAATTATGATATTGGCAACCGCGAACTCTTAGCCATTAAATGGGCATTTGAAGAGTGGCGCCACTTCCTGGAGGGGGCTAGGCACCAGGTAACGGTCCTTACCGACCACAAGAATCTGGTTTTTCTAGAATCTGCCCGGAGGCTAAACCCGAGACAAGCTCGATGGGCGTTATTTTTTACCAGATTCAACTTTTTGGTTACCTATAGGGCTGGGTCTAAAAATATTAAGGCTGATGCACTGTCGCATAGCTTCATGGCCAGCCCTCCTTCGTAGGAAGATCCTGCTTGTATTTTGCCTCCAGGTATAATCATTTCCTCTATTGACTCTGATTTAGTTTCTAAAATTGCTGCTGATCAAGGTTCAGCTCCCGGGAACCTTCCTGAGAACAAGCTGTTTGTTCCCCTGCAATTCCGGCTAAGGGTACTTAGGGAAAATCATGACTCCGCACTATCTGGTCATCCAGGCATCCTGGGTACCAAGCACCTCATTGCCAGAAACTATTGGTGGCCTGGGTTCCCTAAAGACGTTAAGGCCTACGTCGCCGCTTATGAGATTTGTGCTAGGTCCAAGACTCCCAGGTCCCGACCAGCAGGCTTACTACGTTCTTTGCCCATTCCCCAGAGACCTTGAACCCATATCTCCATGGATTTTATCACCCATTTGCCTCCATCTCAAGGCAAGTCGGTGGTGTGGGTTGTAGTAGACCGCTTCAGTAAGATGTGCCACTTTGTGCCCCTCAAAAAACTACCCAATGCTAAGACGTTAGCTACCTTGTTTGTCAAACACATCCTGCGTCTCCATGGGGTCCCTGTCAATATTGTTTCTGACAGAGGGGTACAATTTGTTTCTTTGTTTTCGAGAGCCTTCTGTAAAAAGTTGGAGATTGATCAGTCTCTAGAAGAATATTTAAGGTGTTTTATCTCTGACTGTCAATATGATTGGGTCTCATTCATTCCCCTCGCCGAATTTTCCCTTAATAACCGGGTCAGTAACTCGTCGGGGGTCTCCCCCTTTTTCTGTAATTTTGGGTTTAATCCACGGTTCTCCTCCGTTTTACCTGGTAGTTCCAACAATCCCGAGGTAGATGTCGTTCATCAGGAACTGTGCACAGTCTGGGCCCAGGTTCAGAAGAACCTAGAGGCGTCCCAGAGCATACAAAAAACTCAGGCAGATAGAAGACGTTCTGCTAACCCCTTGTTTATGGTCGGGGATCTGGTGTGGCTATCGTCAAAGAACTTGCGCCTTAAGGTCCCGTCCAAGAAGTTTGCTCCCCGGTTTATAGGGCCATACAAGGTCATTGAAGTCCTCAATACTGTCTCCTTCCGACTGGAGTTGCCCCCATCTTTTCGAGTACACGACGTGTTTCATGCCTCCCTCCTTAAACGCTGCTCCCCGTCCTTGGCTCCCTCGAGGAAACCTCCTGTCCCCGTTCTCACCCCTGAGGGGGTAGAATTCGAGGTGGCCAAGATTGTGGACAGCAAGATGGTCCAAGGCTCCCTCCAGTACCTGGTCCATTGGAGAGGATACGGGCCTGAGGAGAGGACTTGGGTACCCGCCCGGGATGTTCATGCTGGGGTATTGGTTAGGAGGTTCCACCTTCGTTTCCCCAATAAACCAGGTCCATCTAGAAAGGGTCCGGTGGCCCCTCATAAAAGGGGGGGTACTGTTAAGGATCTGCCAGGCACAGCTTCTGTATCCACGCCCATAGGTAATCAGTCTGCACCTGCTTCTATGTCTGTGAGACTGACTCCATCTTCCACCACTCAGGATGGCAGGCTTAGGAGTGGGAAAGCCTATCACAGCCTGGCCAGACGGAGCTAGCTCCCGCCCTCTGTCTATTTATACCTGCCTTTCCTGTTTCTCCTTGCTTGTGATTCTTCTTGTGTGGTTTCCTGGCCCTGCTGCAGCTTCTTGATCTATTTGACCCTGCTTCATATTGACCCTGGCTTACTGACTACTCTCCTGCTCTGCGTTTGGTACCTCGTACACTCCTGGTTTGACTCGACTTGTTCACCACTCTTGTTGCTCACGGTGTTTCCGTGGGCAACTGCCCCTTTTCCCTTGCTTCTGTGTACCCTTGTCTGTTTGTCTGTCGTGCACTTATTGAGCGTAGGGACTGTCGCCCAGTTGTACCCCGTCGCCTAGGGCGGGTCGTTGCAAGTAGGCAGGGACTGAGTGGCGGGTAGATTAGGGCTCACTTGTCTGTTTTCCTTACCCCCATCATTACAGTGGGATCTGTCAATAAAATCGGCCAATAACGTTTGAGGATTTCCCTCATCGGTGGCCACCTTGAGTGGTAATTGGTTATAAACCTCACCTGTGTTTGTGCATCTGTCCTTTTTTTCGGAAATAGCAGGTCATCTCTGATCGTGTGTTTCGCCCTGTGGTATGCCTTTTTGATAGACCTTTAAAAGAAGCACAAAAATCCACAGCATAAAATCCGCACCTGTTTCCGCATCAAAATGGAAAATCCGTACCTAAAACGCATAATAAAACACAATATTAAGTGCAGACTGTACCTGCGGAATTACCTGCTTTTTTCTGTAAATTTTCTACCTCAAATTACACAGCGTGTGCATGTAGCCTTAAGAAGGAGGCCTTCCCATATAGAAATTTTTAGGCATTTTAAACTACATCAAAAAACGCATCTAAAGACGCTAGCTTTATTAAAATATAACATGCATTTTTCAAGGAGTTGTTAGTGGCATTTTGGTTGGGTTTTTCTTTGGTGTAATTTTGTACATGCTACAAGTAGTTCTAAAATCCTATAGAGAGGTCTATTAAAAAACGCCATACCCAGTATGATATACTGAATTGGATGAATGTAGATATGGTGCAAACTAAATTTAATTAAATAAACGTACACAAGGCCCCGGGGCCACATGGGTTACACCCTAGAGTTCTTAAGGAGCTTAGTTCAGTTATTTCTGTCCACTCTTCATAATATTTAGAGATTCTCTAGAGACTGGTATAGTGCCAAGGGACTGGCGCAGGGCAAATGTGGGGCCTGTTTTCAAAAAGGGCTCTAGGTCTTCCCCAGGTAATTATAGACCAGTAAGCTTAACATCCATTGTGGGGAAAATGTTTGAGGGGCTATTGAGGGACTATATACAGGATTATGTGACAATAAATAGTATTATAAGTGAAAGCCAGCATGGTTTTACTAAGGACAGAAGCTGTCAAACCAACCTGATTTGTTTTTATGAAGAGGTGAGCAGAAGCCTAGACAGAGGGGCCGCTGTGGATATAGTGTTTTTGGACTTTGCAAAGGCATTTGACACTGTCCCTCATAGATGTCTAATGGGAAATTTAAGGACTATAGGTTTAGAAAGTATAGTTTGTAATTGGATTGAGAATTGTCTCAAGGACCATATCCAGAGAGTTGTGGTCAATGATTCCTACTCTGAATGGTCCCCGGTTATAAGTGGTGTACCCCAGGGTTCAGTGCTGGGACCACTATTATTCAACTTATTTATTAACCCCTTCGCGCTCAGGTCAGTACTATTACGTCGCGCTAAGTACATCGTTCGCGCTCAGGTCAGTAATAGTACTGACCTGAGTAAACACGGCGCCATTTAATCCCGGCGCGTGCTTGAGCTGTGATAACTGCTGTTTCTGACAGCATGCTATCACAGCTTAGTGTGCAGGGACCGATCGCGGTGGTCCCCGCCGATTAACCCCTTAGAAGCCGCGTTCAATAGCGATCGCGGCTTCTTAGGGGTTAAGCTGCCATCGCCGGCCTGCTACACGATAGCGGGTCGTGATGGCTACTATGGCAACCAGAATCCTAACAATGGACTCTGGCTACGCCATCGACGGAAGCCTAGTGGGTCCCGACAAAATCAGGACCCACTATGCTTGCTGTCAGCGAACAGCTGACAGCTCTAATACACTGCACTACGTATGTAGTGCAGTGTATTAGAATAGCGATCAGAGCCTCCTGCCCTCATGTCCCCTAGTGGGACAAAGTAAAAAAAGTGTGAAAAAGTAAAAAAAGTTGTGTAAAAATAAGAAAATAAAAGATTTAAAAGTAATAAAAGTAAAAGTCCCCCTTTTTCCCTTATCAGTCCTTTATTATTAATAAAAATATATAAAAAAACAAATAAACTATACATAATTGGTATCGCCGCGTCCGTAACGTCCTGAACTACAAAACGATGTCGTTATTTATCCCGCGCGGTGAACGCCGTAAGAGAAAATAATAATAAACCGTACCACAATCACTATTGTTTGGTCACTTCACCTCCCAAAAAATGGAATAAAAAGAGATCAAAAAGTTGCATGTACCTAAAAATGGTACTGATCGAAACTACAGTTCGTTACGCAAAAAATAAGTCCTCGCACGACTTTCCTGATGGAAAAATAAAACAGTTATGGCTCTTAGAATAAGGTAACACAAAAAATAAATTATATTTTACAAAATGTATTTTATTGTGCAAACGCCACAAGACATAAAATAAAACTATAAACATCTGGTATCACCGTAATCGTATCGCCCCGCAGAATAAAGTGAATATGTCATTTATAGCGCACGGTGAACGCTGTAAAAAAAATTGAATAAAAAACAATAGTAGAATTGCTGTTTTTTTAGTCACCACGCCACCTAAAATTAGAATAAAAACTGATCAAAAAGTCGCATGCACCCCAAGAAAACTACAATGGATTCCTCAAGGTCTCTAGTTTCCAAAAAGGGGTCACTTTTGGGGGGTTTCCACTGTTTTAGCACCACAAGACCTCTTCAAACCGGACATGGTGCCTAATAAATTAAATTAAATTAATTAAATGTCACCTCTACTTTGCTCTAAATTCCTGTGAAACACCTAAAGGGTTAATAAACTTTTTAAATGCTGTTGTGAATACTTTGAGGGGTCTAGTTTCTGAAATGGGGTGTTTGATAAGGGTGTCTAATATATGGGCCCCTCAAAGCAACTTCAGAACTGAGCTGGAAACTAAAGAATAAAATAAAAATGAGGCAATACTTCGCTTCTTACATTATACTCATAATGAGCCGTGCCCACCCCGAGATGACCCCAGTTTTGACCGTTTGTATAAACGGAGACCCCTATTAGACCATTTCAGTGCCCGGTTTTCCCAGCATTCACCCCCGAGAAGTGTATTTCTATAGATGAATCCCTGGTACATTTGAAAGGGAGGCTTCAATTCCGCCAGTACCTGCCGGGTAAGAGGGCAAGGTATGGCGTGAAGATGTATAAGCTGTGCGAGAGTGCATCAGGGTATACCTACAGATTTAGGATATATAAAGGGAAGGACACCAGTACTCAGCCCCCAGAATGCCCCCCCTTACTGGGAGTTAATACAAAAATTGTGTGGGATTTGGTGCACCCACTGCTTGACCAGGGTTACCACCTCTACCTGGATAATTTTTATACCAACGTCCCACTCTTCAACTGCCTCGCTTCCAGAAGTCCTGCGGCATGCGGCACTGCTAGAAGAAACCTGAGAGGCCTCCCTAAGACTCTGCTTGGGCAAACACTCAGAAGGGGTGAGAGCAGGGCACAATCTAGCAGCAACATATTGTGTGTCAAGTACAAGACCAGGGAGATGCCACACCAGTACCCATGTACCTGTACGAGGTACCAGTACAGGGACCCCCAAACTAGACTGCATCCTGGACTACAATAGGTACATGGGAGGGGTGGACTTGTCAGATCAAGTCCTGAAGCCTTACAGTACTTCTGGAAGTGGGGCCACAGGCATCGTACCAGGGCAACACTTTTTAGGAGAAGTTCCCCAAACTGGCAAGAAGGGAAAAAGTCAAAAGAGGTGCAGAGTCTGCTATAAGAGGGGGATAAGGAAGGACACAATATATCAATGTGACGCGTGTCCCGAAAAACCAGAGCTCTGTATGAAAGAGTGTTTTAAAATTTATCATCCATCCCTTTATTTTTAATTTACCCCAGTTTTACTCGCTCTGATCCACTTCGCACAGCTTACCCCTCCTCATCTTTCCCCTCTGAGCCCTGCTGTGTGCCCAGGCAGCTGATAACAGCCACATGTAGGGTATTGCCGTACCCAGGAGAGCCAACATTACAGTTTATGAGGTGTATATCTCCGGTGGCGCATGCTGGGCACAATATATCGGACACTGAAATGGTATATATGTATAGAAAATTGCAAATTTCACTCTGCACCAACTGCTGCACATTATCTTTTACACAATACCTGTGGGGTCAAAATGCTCACTACACCTCTAGATGAATGCCTTAAGGGGTGTAGATTTTAAAACAGGGTCACTTCTTGGGGGTTTCAACTGTACTGGTACCTTAGGGGCTTCTGCGTACAAGACTTAGCACCAGAAAAGCTCCAGTAGGCCAAATGGTGGTCCTTTCCTTCTGAGCCCTGCCGTGTGCCCAGGCAGCTAATAACAGCCACATGTAGGGTATTGCCGTACCCGGGAGAGCCCACATTACAGTTTATGGGGTGTATGTCTCCGGTGGCACATGCTGGGCACAATATATCGGACACTGACATGGCATATATATAGAAAATTGCAAATCTCACTCTGCACCATCTGCTGCGCATTATCTTTTACACAATACCTGTGGGGTCAAAATGCTCACTACACCTCTAGATGAATTCCTTAAGGGGTGTCGTTTTTAAAACGGGGTCAATTCTCGGGGGTTTCAACTGTACTGATACCTCAGGGGCTTCTGCACACACGACTTAGCACGAGAAAATTCCCAGTAGGCCACATTTCCTTCTGAGCCCTCCCATGGGCCCAAACGGCAGTTTATCACCACAAATAGGGTATTGCCGCACTAAGGACAAATTGGGCAACAAAATGCGGTATTTTATTCCTTGTGAAAATAAGAAATTTTGAGCCAAAACTACCTCTTATTGGAAAAAATATATATTTTTTTAATTCACAGCCCAATTCAAATAAATTCTGTGAAAAAACTGTGGGGTCTAAATGGTCACAACACCCATAAATAAATTCTTTGAGGGGTGTAGTTTCCAAAATGGGGTGACTTCTGGTGGGTTTCCATTGCTTTGATACCTTTGGGGCTCTGCAAATGCGACATGGCACCCGAAAACCAATCCAGCAAAATCTGGGCTCCAAAGAACACATAGCGCTCCTTTCCTTCTGAGGCCTCCCATGGGCCCAAACGGCAGTTTATCACCACAAATGGGGTATTGCCGCACTCAGGACAAATTGGGCAACAAATTGGGGTATTTTATTCCTTGTGAAAATAAGAAATTTTGAGCCAAAACTACCTCTTATTGGAAAAAATTACATTTTTTTGAATTCACAGCCCAATTCAAATAAATTCTGTGAAAAAACTGTGGAGTGTAAATGGTCACAACACCCATAAATGAATTCCTTGAGGGGTGTAGTTTCCAAAATGGGGTCACTTCTGGTGGGTTTCCATTTCTTTGATACCTTTGGGGCTCTGCAAATGCGACATGGCACCCGAAAACCAATCCAGCAAAATCTGGGCTCCAAAGAACACATAGCGCTCCTTTCCTTCTAATACCTCCCATGGGCCCAAACGGCAGTTTATGGCCACAAATAGGGTATTGCTGCACTCAGGACAAATTTGGCAACAAAATGGAGTATTTTATTCGTTGTGAAAATTAGACATTTTGAGCCAAAACTACATCTTATTGGAAAAAAGTTTTTTTTTTAAAATTCACAGCCCAATTCAAATAAGTTCTGTGAAAAAACTGTGGGGTCTAAATGGTCACAACACCCATAAATAAATTCCTTGAGGGGTTTTGTTTCCAAAATGGGGTCACTTTTGGTGTGTTTCCATTGCTTTGATACCTCTGAGGCTCTGCAAATGCGACATGGCACCCGAAAACCAATCCAGCAAAATCTGGACTCCTAAGAACACATAGCGCTCCTTTCCTTCTGAGGCCTCCCATGGGCCCAAACAGCAGTTTATCACCACAAATTGGGTATTGCCGCACTCAGGACAAATTGGGCAACAAAATGGGGCATTTTGTTCCCTGTGAAAATAAGAAATTCTGATCAAAAATGACATCTTATTGGAAAAATTGTCATTCTTTTAATTTCACAGCCCAATTCAAATACGCGCTGTGAAAAAACTACGGGGTCAAAATGGTAACAATAACCATAAATTAATTCCTTGAGGGGTGCAGTTTCCAAAATGTGGTCAGTTTTGGGGGATTCCTACTGTTTTGGCACCTCAACACCTCTCCAAACCTGGCATGCTGCCTAAAATATATGCTAATAAAAAAGCACCACCAAAATGCACTAGGTTCTTCTTTGCTTCTGGGGCTTGTGTTTTAGTCCACGAGCGCACTAGAGCCACATGTGGGACATTTCTAAAAACTGAAGAATCTGGACAATACATATTTAGTAGTGTTTCTGTGGTAAAACCTTCTTTGTTACAGAAAAAAAATAGAATAAAATTGAAATTCAGAAAGAAAAATGAAATTTGCAAATTTCACCTCCACTTTGCTTTAATTCCTGTGAAATGCCTGAAGGGTTAAAAAAACTTTCTAAATGCTGTTTTGAATACTTTGAGGGGTCTAGGTTTTAAAATGGGGTGCTTTATGGGGGTTTCTAATACATAGGCCCCTCAAAGCCTCTTCAGAACTGAACAGGTACCTTAAAAAAAAGGCTTTTGAAATTTTCCTAAAAATATGAGAAATTGCTGTTTATGTTCTAAGCCTTGTAACGTCCAAGAAAAATAAAATAATGTTCAAAAAACGATGCCAATCTAAAGTAGACATATGGGAAATGTGAACTAGTAACTATTTTGGGTGGTATAACCGTCTGTTTTTCAAGCAGATGCATTTAAATTCAGAAAAATGCTATTTTTTCTAAATTTTCTCTAAATTTTGCAATTTTTCTCAAATAAAGACTGAATATATCGACCAAATTTTACCACGAACATGAAGCCCAAAGTGTCACGAGAAAACAATCTCGGAATCGCTTGGATAGGTTTAAGCATTCCGACGTTATTACCACATAAAGTGAAATATGTCAGATTTGAAAAATGGGCTCTGAGCCTTAAGGCCCAAACTAGGCTGCGTCCTTAAGGGGTTAATGATATAGAGGATGGGATTAATAGCACTATTTCTATTTTTGCAGATGACACCAAGCTATGTAGTATTGTTCAGTCTATGGAAGATGTTCGTAAATGGCAAGCTGATTTGAACACACTAAGTGTTTGGGTGTCCACTTGGCAAATTAAATTGAATGTAGATAAATGTAAAGTTATGCAACCTGCATGCATCATATGTCCTAGGGGGAGCTACACTGGGGGAGTCACTTGTTGAGAAGGATCTGGGTGTACTTGTAAATCATAAACTAAATAACAGCATGCAATGTCAATCAGCTGCTTCAAGGGCCAGCAAGATATTGTCGTGTATTAAAAGAGGCATGGACTCGCGGGACAGGTATGTAATATTACCACTTTACAAAGTATTAGTGCAGCCTCATCTAGAATATGCAGTTCAGTTCTGGGCTCCAGTTCATAGAAAGGATGCCCTGGAATTGGAAAAAATACAAAGGAGAGCAACGAAGCTAATAAGGGGCATGGAGAATCTAAGTTATGAGGAAAGATTAAAGGAATTAAACCTATTTAGCCTTGAAAAGGGATGACTAAGGGGGGACATGATTAACTTATATAAATATATTAATGGCACATACAAAAAATATGGTGAAATCCTGTTCCTTGTAAAACCCCCTAAAAAAACAAGGGGGCACTCCCTCCGTCTGGATAAAGAAAGGTTCAACCTGCGGAGGCGACAAGCCTTCTTTACTGTGAGAACAGTGAATTTATGGAATAGTCTACCGCAGGAGCTGGTCACAGCAGGGACAGTAGATGGCTTTAAAAAAGGCTTAGATAATTTCCTAGAACAAAAGAATATTAGCTCCTACGTGTAGAATTTTTTTTACTTCCCCTTTCCCATCCCTTGGTTGAACTTGATGGACATGTGTCTTTTTTCAACCGTACAAACTATGTAACTATGAAGAGGCGTAGCTAGGTTCTCCAGCACCCGGGGCAAAGATTCAGTTTGGCTACCCCCCCAACCTCTTTCCCGACATCTCCTTCCCCCTCGCTGTGTTTGTTTTCTCTACCAATCAATGACGTGTAATTTCTTTTCCACATTTCTTTTTATGTAACTCGGGCATAAAAACATTTGTACATTTTACAAGCAATATAGTTCTATACACAACACCAGAACCAAGCTCAGTACATAAATATAGCCCCAGAACCAAGCTCAATACATATATACAGCATCAGCACAAATACAGCTCAATTTAGTGCAACCCCTGCTGTACAGGTTTGTACGGCGTAAAACTACAGCTCCCAGCATGGCCCGAACAATGATAAGGATATGCTGGGAGATGCTGTTTCACAAAAAATAAATCATATCATAATCATACCATCATCTCACTGCAGATCATACAGTGACTACATTACTGATTAGAGGCAGAATAAACATTTACATTAAGTGACTCACCGGTGATGTCTCAGATTCTAGTTCTTTTTCTCCATCCGGTCCAGACCTCTATGATGACTTCTCCCGGTCACTGCCCATTTCTGCAGTTTGCCGCTCAGATGTCTTCAGCTTCTCACTTTTCCAACATTTCTACACCTATAAATAAAGTTAAAGTTCTCATTATACCACACACTACGCCCCTAAATATAATAGTGCCATACACTGTACCTCTAATTATAACAGCACCATACACCGTGTCCCCCCCCACACACACACACACACACACACACACACACACACACTGTGCCCCCTGTAGATAGTGTCTGCCATAGAGCCCCCTGTAGATAGTGCCCCCATAGAGCCCTCTGCAGATAGTGCCCCCATATAGCCCACCCTGTATATAGTGCTCCATAGATCACCCACCCCTGTATATAGCCCCCCTGTAGATATAGCCCACCCCTGTATATAGTCCCCCTGTAGATATAGCCCACCCTTGTATATAGTATCCCACAAATAGCTCCCCCTATAGTGCTCCACAGAAAGCCCACCCCTGTATATAGCCCCCTGTAGATATAGCCCACCCCTGTATATAGTGCTCCACATATAGTTCACCCCTGTATATAGTGCTCCACAGAGAGCCCACCCCTGTATATAGCCCCCCTGTAGATATAGCCCACCCCTGTATATAGTGCTCCATAGATCGCCCACCCCTGTATTTAGCCTCCCTGTAGATATAGCCCACCCCTGTATATAGTGCTCCATAGATCGCCCACCCCTGTATATAGTCCCCCTGTAGATATAGCCCACCCCTGTATATAGTTTCCCACAAATAGCACCCCCTATAGTGCACCACAGAAAGCCCACCCCTGAATATAGCCCCCCTGTAGATGTAGCCCACCCCTGTATATAGTCCCCCTGTAGATATAGCCCAACCCTGTATATAGTATCCCACAAATAGCTCCCCCTATAGTGCTCCATAGAAAGCCCACCCCTGTATATAGCCCCCCTGTAGATATAACCCACCCCTGTATATAGTGCTCCACAGATAGCCCACCCCTGTTGATATAGCCCACCCCTGTATATAGTCCCACTGCAGATATAGCCCACCCCATATATAGTGCTCCATAGATCGCCCACCCCTGTATATAGCCCCCCCTGTAGATATAGCCCACCCCTGTATATGGTGCTCCATACATAGCCCACCCCAGCATATAGCCCCCCTGTAGATAAAGCCCCCGGTAGATAAAGTCCCCTTCGTAGATAAAGTCCCCCCGTAGATAAAGTCCACCCGTAAATAAAGTTCCCCCCGTAGATAAAGCCCCCCGTGTAGATAAAGTCCCCCTTGTAGATAAAGCCCCCCCCCCTGTAGATACAGCCACACACTTTTTCATTACAATAAAAAAAAAAACTGTTCAAACTCACCTTAATCCCGTTTCCACGCCGGCCGGCAGCAATAGAGACCTGCTCTCTTCTGCGCAGGTCTCCTGGGGGTTGAACGAAGCGTCTATGAAAGGCGCTGATTGGCTGGGCAGGATGACTTTGCCTGTCATTCAGCTCCTTTCACAGACGGAAGCACAACTTGTACAAAAGAGCTGGATGGATGGGCACGGAACGTACCCAGACATTCATGCTTCTAATTGTACCTGTGTCCTATAGACACAGGTACAATTATAGTGCAGGAAGAGGTGGCGCTGGCGCCCCCCTCTAAGTTGCGCCCTGGGCATATGCCCCGCCTGCCTCCCCTAGCTACGCCCCTGTAACCATGTAACTACACTACCGTTCAAAAGTTTAGGGTCACTTAGAAATTTCCTTATTTTTGAAAGAAAAGCACAGTTTTTTTCAATGAAGATAACATTAAATTAATCAGAAATACACTCTATACATTGTTAATGTGCTAAATGACTATTCTAGCTGCAAATGTCTGGTTTTTAATGCAATATCTACATAGGTGTATAGAGGCCCATTTCCAGCAACCATCACTCCAGTGTTCTAATGGTACATTGTGTTTGCTAAATGTGTTAGAAGGCTAATGGATGACTAGAAAACACTTGAAAACCCTTGTGCAATTATGTTAACACCTCTGTAAACAGTTTTGCTGTTTAGAGGAGCTATAAAACTGACCTTCCTTTGAGCTAGTTGAGAATCTGGAGCATTACATTTGTGGTTTCGATTAAACTCTCAAAATGCCTAGGAAAAGAGAGCTTTCATGTGAAACTCGACAGTCTATTCTTGTTCTTAGAAATGAAGGCTATTCAATGCGAGAAATTGCCAAGAAACTGAAGATTTCCTACAACGGTGTGTACTACTCCCTACAGAGGACAGCACACACAGGCTCTAACCAGAGTAGAAAGTGAAGCGGGAGGCCCCGCTGCACAACTGAGCAACAAGACAAGTACATTAGAGTCTCTAGTTTGAGAAATAGACGCCTCACAGGTCCTCAACTGGCAGCTTCATTAAATAGTACCCGCAAAACGCCAGTGTCAACGTCTACAGTGAAGAGGCGACTCCAGGATACTGGCCTTCAGGGCAGAGTGGCAAAGAAAAAGCCATATCTGAGACTGGCTAATAAAAGGAAAAGATTAATATGGGCAAAAGCACACAGACATTGGAGAGAGGAAGATTGGAAAAAAGTGTTATGGACAGATGAATCGAAGTTTGAGGTGTTTGGATCACACAGTAGAACATTTGTGAGACGCAGAACAACTGAAAAGATGCTGGAAGAGTGCCTGACGCCATCTGTCAAGCATGGTGGAGGTAATGTGATGGTCTGGGGTTGCTTTGGTTCTGGTAAAGTGGGAGATTTGTACAAGGTAAAAGGGATTTTGAATAAGGAAGGCTATCACTCCATTTTGCAACGCCATGCCATACCCTGTGGACAGCGCTTGATTGGAGCCAATTTCATCCTACAACAGGACAATGACCCAGAGCACACCTCCAAATTATGCAAGAACTATTTAGGGAAGAAGCAGGCAGCTGGTATTCTATCTGTAATGGAGTGGCCAGCGCAGTCACCAGATCTCAACCCCATAGAGCTGTTGTGGGAGCAGCTTGACCGTATGGTACGCAAGAAGTGCCCATCAAGCCAATCCAACTTGTGGGAGGGCCTTCTGGAAGCATGGGGTGAAACTTCTCCCGATTACCTCAGCAAATTAACAGCTAGAATGCCAAAGGTCTGCAATGCTGTAATTGCTGCAAATGGAGCATTCTTTGACGAAAGCAAAGTTTGAAGGAGAAAATTATTATTTCAAATAAAAATCATTATTTCTAACCTTGTCGATGTCTTGACTATATTTTCTAGTCATTTTGCAACTCATTTGATAACTATAAGTGTGAGTTTTCATGGAAAACACAAAATTGTCTGGGTGACCCCAAACTTTTGAACAGTAGTGTATGTAACTATGTAAGAGCATACTGCGATTAGAAAAAAATGCCACTGACCACAAAATTGCCTAAAAAAATAATAATAATGCAGTTATGTGTAGAGCATTTTATATTTTACTATAGACTTTAATGTAACGTCCGGCCGCTATAAAAAAAATTCTGCAAAAAATACCATTAAAAATGCAACAACAAAAAATGCACAAAAACGCAGCAAAACGGTGTGTGTGAATCCAGCGTAAGACTGGATTCACACATTGCATATTTGTTGCAGATTTTGATGCAGTTTCTCTTAGCCAAAGCCAGAAGTTGATCCAGGAGGTGGAATAAGTATACGTTTTTCTTTTATATTTCCCATGAGGTTGGATTGTCTGACAATTTCTGTCCCTTCTATAATTAAAGAAAAGACCCGACCTCACAAATATCAAAGAATCCATCTTAACTATTACCTGAAATAAAGACCAGGACCACATGACTTTGGATAAAATGGCCACAGCAGCCTCTTTATTTATTAATAAAATAACCATTTATAAATAAAATCCGTTGATATAGACCGATTCTTCGTGATTTTTCCTCGTTATACCACGCAGCAGCGCCATTAGAGATCCTACTTTTCCATTCACCCATTCATCGTATTAAGCGGTTACCTGTGTAAACTGGCTCGGATCTGGCAGCAGCACTTGTGGACCTTTAAATGCGAATTACCTTTGGCTATTTGGTGAGCATGGTTTTTGTTTCCTTCACCTGCCTATCCTATTGACCTGCACCATGTGGCGCCGTGGTTTTTGCTGTCTTTCTCACCCACCTCACAGGACATTCCCACAGACCAGCCACTCCCGGAAATTCTATCACAAATCCCCTCCCAGTAACATCAGTCTTGGACTTCCGCAAGCAGCAACGCACCACACCAGGATCACAACACACATCCAAAAGCTGCAAGCCGCCATGTACCGTCACATTCTTACTCACCAATTCGCAAATCTGAAAAGCCCAAAGAAGGCCATGAAGAAAGCCACACTAAACAAGCAACACTCATATTCAGACACACAAACTGCCCCCAACGAATCCAGCAAACCACCAAGCAAATCAAAAGACACAGGCCGGGGGTATGAGCCAAACAAGCACACAGATATATGCATAAAATTATTTATTTAATAATACCACCATGCAGTAGAGTATGCAGTCTGCAGAGTATTATCACACTGAAAACTATACAAGTGAACACAGGGCTGATCCAACACAGTCAGCGTCAGACTGAGGTTTTTTTACACTGATTTTGACGCGGAAACCGTGTCAGAATCTGAGCCCAAAAACTTCCGAAACCGCCTCCCTCAGATTTAAATGGGTGGCGGAGGTGTTTTTTTTGCCGTGGTTACACCTCTGACCTCCCATTGAAATCAATGGGAGGCAGAGAAAGTGTTTTTTTTTGCTGCGTTTTTTGCCCGTGGCGCTCAATAGCAGAAAGCGAAAAGTGCTACAAGAATCGCAGCAACAAATTGCAGGCAGGTCAAAATCTGCCTTAAAATTCCAGAAGGAAAGATTTTTGTGTGAATAGGGCCTTACATTTAGCAAAAAAAGGACCAAAACTGCAGCCTGAAAACCCAGCCTAAGGCGATGTGTGAACCCAGAGTTAAACAACAGGGGAATGGAGCGGCGCATATTCATGAGGCTGGGTTCACATGCCGTGGTCAAAGTGCGTTTTTTAACACACCATTTTGCCATGAGTTTCTGAAAATCGTGTCAAAAGTGCGCTTTTCTTCTATGACTTTTGGAAAAAAATCGCTGGAAAATGGCATGGTTTTGCCGCGATTTTTGGAAAATCAAGGCAGCATTTTGACTGCAGCATGTGAAACCAGCCTTATGAATGCCGCAAATTTTTTTAACTTTTCTTCTCACCTGCCCCAGCACATCAAATATAATCAGACATTATCCGCCAACATTACTCTTACTTTTAGTAGTACGTTGCAGCCTAGGTCCCTTCACTATGTCCTGTAATTTTCCTGCATTAACTTGCAGGGCCGTCCTCTTGTCATGGCTCCACCCACTGTCATTCCATTGGTTCCCCCATTGCTGCAAGGGGACCTGCTGATTGGATAAATGCCTGTCAACTAGGGAGACTGACAGGCACTCATCCAGTCAGCAATTCCAAGTGGCACAGTGTGCTGCGTGCATGGGAGACGGCAGCTTGAGGTATGTGGACGGTCCCACTGACTGACCTGCCCACCGGAAATCTTACCTTGCTCCATCATTCACTATGCTGTGCGCCATGTGCAGCTAAGCACAGACAAGCGCTATGTAGTGACATCATCGCGCCTGTCTGCGCCGAGTCACTCGTAGCACAGACCAAAGGAGAAGAAGGATCTCTTCCACTCATCATGGGAACGGGGATAGGTGAGTAATTATTTTATTTTTCTCTTATACTGGGCATGGGGAGTAGCCGATATATAGGGGCATTATACTATGTTGGGGCAGCTATTGGGGCATTATACTGTGTGGGGGCAGCTATAAGAGCATTATACTGTGTGGGGGCAGCTGTGGGGCATTATACTGTGTGGGGGCAGCTATATGGGCATTATACTGTGTTGGTGCAGCTATGGGGGCATTATACTATGTGGGGGCAGTTAGGTGCATTATACTGTGTGGGGTCATTGACCTATGTAGGGGTAGCTAGGGGCCATTATTTTGTGTGTGGGGGCAGCTTCAGGGGCATTATACTGTGTAGGGGCACACTGGGTTGGGGCCCACTCAGATGTGTTTCACCCTTTTGTGCTAAACCCCTAGCTACACCTCTGATGACCAGTGATAGAGGGGTCGGGTGACATGACCCACCATCAGCAGCCATAATCGAGCCTCAGTGACGCACTTCAGCAGGAAAACTAGAGCCTGCCCCATCCCCCGCCCATACAATTATCGTTGTTTTCAATGTTGCAGGGACTTATTTTTCGAATAGAGCTAAGTATCAGCATCTAGCTACAAATAATGTTGACATATGTCAGACAAAATGAGGCCATGTACGGTAGTGGGGAGTCCCAAACAAAAGTCTCGGCCAAAAGTGGGTCCCGGTCTCAGAAAGTTATCTATTCTCAGGGGCATAACTAGGAAAGACTGGGCCCAATAGCAAAATTTTGACTGGGGCCCCCCTCCGCTGGGTATCACACAAGCCCCACCTTGTAGATAGCACCATACACAGCCACCTGTAGATAACGTCTGACAGCCCCAATCCCCCTGTAGATAACGCCATACACCCCCCTGTAGATAACGCCATACAGCCTCCCTGTAGATAACGCCATACAGCCTCCCTGTAGATAACGCCATACAGCCCCCCTGAATATAACGCAATACAGCCCCCTGTAGATAACGCCATACAGCCCCCTGTAGATAACGCCATACAGCCCCCCTGTATACAACGCCATACAGCCCCCCTGAAGATAACGCCATACAGACCCCCCCTGTAGGTAACGCCATACAGACCCCCCTGTAGATAACACCATAAAGAAACCCCCGCCCTTCCCCGTAGATAACGCCATACAGACCCCCCCATGTAGATAACGCCATACAGCCCCCCTGTAGATAGCACCATACAGCCCCCCTGTAGATAATGCCATACAGCCCCCCTGTAGATAACGCCATACAGCCCCCCTGTAGACAATGCAATACAGCCCCCCTGAAGATAACGCCATACAGACCCCCCTGTAGGTAACGCCATACAGACCCCCTGTAGATAACACCTTAAAGAAACCCCCGCCCTTCCCCGTAGATAACGCCATACAGACCCCCCCATGTAGATAACGCCATACAGCCCCCCTGTAGATAACGCCGTACAGCCCCCCTGTAGATAATGCCATACAGCCCCCTGTAGATAACGCCATACAGCCTCCCTGTAGACAACGCCATACAGCCCCTCTGTAGATAACGCCATACAGACCCCCCTGTAGGTAACGCAATACAGACCCACCTGTAGATAACACCTTAAAGAAATCCCCGCCCCTCCCCGAAGATAACGCTATACAGACCCCCCCCATGTAGATAAAGGCATATAGCCCCCCCCCCAAAACAAAAACGGCTCATAGTTTGTCCTACAAAAGAGATGTATCCCTTATCCACAGGATAGGGGATACATGTGTGATCGCTGGCAGCGATAAGGACAACGGGGGACAGAAAGTCCCCCCAAGTTCTCCATGACTAACCTCGGACTTCCGGAGTCTGCACAGTTCAATAAAAATGAAGGGTGCGCTGGTCACGCATGCGCACAAGCGCGACCAGTGCACAATTCATTTCTATGGAGCTGCAGACAGCCTCCGGAAGTCCGAGGTCTATCATGGAGAACTTCGGGGGACTTTCGGTCCCCGTTCTCATTATCGCTGGGCGTCCCAGTGATCACACATGCATCCCCTATCCTGTGGATAGGGGATGCATGTCTTTTGTAGGAACAACCCCTTCAGTGGTGTTGCGCTGTAGCAGCCATAGCGGCTGCTAGCGGAGTCTCTGGCCATGCTGCGGGCCCCGTAGCAGCTGCTACGGCTGCTATAGCGGTAGTTACGCCACTGTCTATACCATCTGTGTGCGCAGAGTCCAGTGTATGTCTATGCTCCTCACTGTCTCCTGCTTGTAAGAACTGATAGGAGAAATCTATCACTAATAGAATGCAGAGGAGACAAGATAAAGATACATAAAAGAAGATACACTGAGGCTCCACAGTGTGAGGACAGACGTTTTATGTCATTGATTTATCACTTGCTGCACTTAGATAAGGCTCAGAGCAGAGCCAGAGTATCATGTGGAATGTAGTCTGCATTAGGCAAAACCATATCGGATGGGAAGAGGGAACCAAGATGACAGACAACCCATAAATGGCACATCACCTAAAACAGATATACACAAGGTATACACAAGAGCCCCTACAGTATTCTTTAACCACTTGCGGACCGCCCATAGACTATAAACATCCAGGCAGTCGGCAATTAACACCCATGGCCGTTCTAGAACGTCCTGCAGAGATAAACTTTTTTCTGCTCTTTGGCAGCATTTAGCTCCGTGATACAGCTGTCTCCAGACAATTGACATCACGGAGCTCTGCCCAGAGACCAATCAGCCTGTCACAATGATCACAATACTATGCACGTCGGTGGTGCTTCCTCGCGGCACCCCTGCCCCCCTACTCGCGACTCCCCCTCGCAACCCCCCTCTCTAAACCCCGCCTCGCAACCGCCCCCCTGTAACTTCTCCCTCTCCTCTCCTGGCAGGCTGTCAGGGAGGGAGAATAATAGTAGTAGTAATAAAACACACACACACTTTTTTTTCCCCTCCAATAAATGGATTTCTATCTATCTATCTATCTATCTATCTATCTATCTATCTATCTATCTATCTATCTATCTATCTATCTATCTATCTATCTATCTATCTATCTATCTATCTGCGTATCTCATGTATATTGATATATAGTATAGTTTTAGGCTGGGCTACACTGAGACGTTGGACATGACAGAGTCACGCGGCCGAAGATCACTAATGTTCTGTAGCGCACATGGCAAGTAATGAAAGTGAATGTGGTCACGGTAATTTTACTGGACAAAGCAATTTTTGGCCATGGGACCTGTGTCTTGGCCAAAATCGTCGTGCAGCCCCAGCCTAGAACTATACTATATATCAATATATACACCGCGTTCCAAATTATTATGCTTATAATAATTATTATTAAAATGTTATTTTTCGCTGATTTTCCTAAATAGTCGATGCAAATCACAGTCAGTATAATCTTCAAGCCATCAACCGTTGGAGTATAATGCAAATTTTATTGAACAAATCTCCTAATGATAACAGATTTTTTTTTAGAAGTAAAAAACTCAAAATGCACTGTTTCAAATTATTATGCACAACAGAGATCAAAACATTTTAAAGGTTGTAAAGAGAACTAAAATGGTAATTTGTTGAATTTGCAGCATCAGGAGATCATATTTACAGAAATCAAAAGCTCTTTCAATCAAAATAAAACTTAGCATGCCAAGTTACATGTTAACATAGGACCCCTTCTTTGATATCACCTTCACAATTCTTGCATCCATTGAATTTGTGAGTATTTGGACAGTTTCTGCTTAAATATCTTTGCAGGATGTCTGAATAGCCCCCCAAAACTTCTGTTTTGATGTGAACTGCCTCCCACCCTCATAGATATTTTGCTTGAGGATGCTCCAAAGGTTCTCAATAGGGTTGAGGTCAGGGGAACATGGGGGCCACACCATGAGTTTCTCTCCTATTATGCCCATAGCAGCAAATGACACAGAGGTATTCTTTGCAGCATGAGATGGTGCATTGTCATGCATGAAGATAATTTTGCTACGGAAGGTACGGTTCTTCTTTTTGTACCACGGAAGAAAGTGGTCAGTCATAAACGCTACGTACTTTGCAGAGGTCATTTTCACACCGTCAGGGACCCTAAAGGGGCCTACCAACTCTCTCCCCATGATTCCAGCCCAAAACATGACTCCGCCACTTCCTTGCTGACGTCGCAGCCTTGTTGGGACATGGTGGCCATTCACCAACCATCCACTACCCCATCCAGGGTTGCACGGCACTCATCAGTAAACAACACGGTTTGAAAATTAGTCTTCATGTATTTCTGAGCCCACTGCAACCATTTCTGCTTGTGAGCATTGTTTAGGAGAGGCCGAATAATAGCTTTATGCACACTTGCAAACTTCTGGAGGATCCTACACCTTGAGGTTCGCGGGACTCCAGAGGCACCAGCGGCTTCAAATACCTGTTTGCTGCTTTGCAATGGCATTTTAGCAGCTGCTCTCCTAATCCCATTAATTTGTCTGGCAGAAACCTTCCTCATTATGCCTTTATCTGAACGAACCCATCTGTGATCTGAATCAGCCACAAATCTTTTCACAGTACGATGATCACGCTTAAGTTTTCTTGAAATATGCAATGTTTTCATACCTTGTCCAAGGTATTGCACTATTTCACGCTTTTCGGCAGCAGAGAGATCCTTTTTCTTTCCCATATTGCTTGAAACCTGTGGCCTATTTAATATTGTGGAACGTCCTTCTCAAGTAGTTTTCCTTTGATTGGGCACACCTGGCAAACTAATTATCACAGGTGTCTGAGATTGATTACAATGATCCAAAGAGCCCTAAGACACAATATCATCCATGAGTTTAATTGAAAAACTAATAATTAAATGTTTATGACACTTAAATCCAATGTGCATAATAATTTGGAACGCGGTGTAGATGAAAAAATAGATAACGTCTCTGATCTGAGCATTAGAGCAACAATAGTATATAGTCTTTAGTGTAGTTATACACTTAGTAACATACGTAATAAACAATTGCAATGAGACTACGAAAATGCAACTTGATATAGAATGACTGTGTGATTAAAAAGTAATTCAGTACCTAAAATCGGCAGACTAGGCAAAACATAACAGGCAAAATCTTATTGTTGTAGATAAAGGTAAGCATTTTGAGAGGGGGTAGTAGAGCCCTTTTAGTTATAGCCAATGGGGAGTTGGTCACAGGGGATCAAGAGAAGGCAGAGTTACTAAATGGGTTCTTCCGCTCTGTATATACAACAGAAGAAGGAGCAGCTGATGTAGCCGCTGCCGGTGCTGTTAATATATCAGTTGATATACTGAATTGGATGAATGTAGATATGGTCCAAGCTAAATAAAATAAAATAAATGTACACAAGGCCCCGGGACCAGATGGGTTACACCCTAGAGTTCTTAAAGAGCTTAGTTCAGTTATTTCTGTCCCCCTCTTCATAATATTTAGAGAGTCTCTCATGAGTGGTATAGTGCCAAGGGACTGGCGCAGGGCAAATGTGGTGCCTATTTTCAAAAAGGGCTCTAGGTCTTCGCCGGGTAATTATAGACCAGTAAGCTTAACATCAATTGTGGGGAAAATGTTTGAGGGGCTATTGAGGGACTATATACAGAATTATGTGACAATAAATAGTATTATAAGTGACAGCCAGCATGGTTTTACAAAGGACAGAAGCTGTCAAACCAACCTGATTTGTTTTTATGAAGAGGTAAGCAGAAGCCTAGACAGAGGGGCCGCTGTGGATATAGTGTTTTTGGACTTTGCAAAGGCATTTGACACTGTCCCTCATAGACATCTAATGGGTAAATTAAGGACTATAGGTTTAGAAAGTATAGTTTGTAATTGGATTGAGAATTGGCTCAAGGACCGTATCCAGAGAGTTGTGGTCAATGATTCCTACTCTGAATGGTCCCCAGTTATAAGTGGTGTACCCCAGGGTTCAGTGCTGGGACCAGTATTATTCAACTTATTTATTAATGATATAGAGGATGGGATTAATAGCACTATTTCTATTTTTGCAGATGACACCAAGCTATGCAATATAGTTCAGACTATGGAAGATGTTTGTGAATTGCAGGCATATTTAAACAAACTAAGTGTTTGGGCGTCCACTTGGCAAATGAAGTTTAATGTAGATAAATGTAAAGTTATGCATCTGGGTACGAAAAACCTGCAGGCATCATATGTCCTAGGGGGAGCTACACTGGGGGAGTCAATTGTTGAGACGGATCTGGGTGTACTTGTAAATCATAAACTAAATTTCAGCATGCAGTGTCAATCAGCTGCTTCAAAGGCCAGCAAAATATTGTCGTGTATCAAAAGAGGCATGGACGCGCGGGACAAGGATGTAATATTACCACTTTACAAAGCATTAGTGAGGCCTCATCTATAATATGCAGTCCAGTTCTGGGCTCCAGTTCATAGAAAGGATGCCCTGGAGTTGGAAAAAAAAAAAGAAGAGCAACGAAGCTAATAAGGGGCATGGAGAATCTAAGTTATGAGGAAAGATTAAAAGAACTAAACCTATTTAGCCTTGAGAAAAGACGACTAAGGGGGGACATGATTAACTTATATAAATATATGAATGGCGCATACAAAAAATATGGTGAAATCCTGTTCCATGTAAAACCCCCTCAAAAAACAAGGGGGCACTCCCTCCGTCTGGAGAAAAAAAGGTTCAACCTGCAGAGGCGACAAGCCGCCTTTACTGTGAGAACTGTGAATTTATGGAATAATCTACCGCGGGAGCTGGTCGCAGCAGGGACAGTAGATGGCTTTAAAAAAGGCTTAGATAATTTCCTAGAACAAAAAAATATTAACTGCTATGTGTAGAAATTTTTTACTTCCCCTTTCCCATCCCACTTCCCCTTTCCCATCCCTTGGTTGAACTTGATAGACATGTGTCTTTTTTCAACCGTACAAACTATGTAACTATGTAACTATAAAATACCGGGAAGAACAAGAACATAAATAGAATGCAAATGTATAAGGCATTACCTGAGGATGGAGTGAAGTTTGTATGTGGATGTCTGCCAAATATGGACAGTGATGTTAGTGTTTCCTGTAGCGGAATACCCTGCCAGGGTGTTGAAGACACTACGGCCGGGGATTTTGCTACTAGAAGGAATCCCTGACGTCACTGTTAATATATTGACAATGACGTTACTGGCACCTCCCATAGTGGAATTTCTGGCTAGAGCGCTATGGCCGGGGATTCTGCTCCTGGATAGAATCCCTGCACATAACATACACTATACACTATACACACACACACACACACACACACACACACACAGAGCATAGACTACACATACACTACACACCCAGCATACACCACACAAATACACACACTATGTAAACACACTACACACACAGCCTAGACTGTAGAGACTATAAACACCAGCCCCTTTAAACGTACTCCCATTAGCTTAACATTTGGAATTAAGATTTGGAATTAACACGCACAGGTATTTTAAATACTTTTGTTGGACGGGGCGGGGGTCTGTGAGAACTTTAATTTCGTCATTTCTCCAATTAGCCAAATATATATATATATATATATATATATATATATATATATATATATATATATATAGGTACACAAAAAATGTCAACCGCACAGTCCAGGTCTCATAAAAATGTGGGTGCAAGCCCGCCAGGGATACGGCCATAGTCTCCCAAGGTATATATTTTTCAAAAAACAGGCAGCACTCAAAAAGTTGTAGCAAAATTAGAAAAGGTGCTTTATTTGATCAATCCAATACAGCAACGTTTCAGCTCTTCAATAGAGCCTTTTTCAAGCTAGTGAATGCACACTCAAACAGCATATATACTGTATAGGGGAAATACAATCAAGTAGGAGGTGCTTGCATCACATGGCAATCCACCATGTGACCACACATGCAGTGAATAATGAATGAGCAATCATAAAAAGAGTTAACAACAACACATGTAATGTTATGACCTGCCAGTGTGCAGGTTCCGATTCATAAGTGACACAATAAAATTCTGTGCATCTTCGTGATTGTACATAATCGGTTACAGAAATCACCTGTGAAAATAGTACATAATAATAGGAGGAAAACACACCATGTTGTAATCGGCCATAGTGTTTCAAATGCTGCCGCCTCATGAATTTACGCATTATCCCTCCATGTTTTACACTCTGCACCCACACTTCATGCATCACTCACCTTCCTGACCCTTTCAGTACTGCCCCCTATATTTTACACATGTTATTCACCACTCACTATACTCAGTACTGCCCCCTATATTTCACACATATTATTACTACTTGCACATTATACACAATTCATTTATTTTTTACTACATATCCCATGCACCACACACCACTCCCCTCAAGGCTAGTGGGAGTGGCTATTATTATTTAACACACCTGAGCACTTTCCTTGATCAGCATTTTTGACCTGGCTGCGTCCTGTTGGGATTATACCTGCCCAATTTGTGAGTATTGCCATTTTTTGTGTTTTTAATCTTATTATATGTCCCACTCTTTTTCTGTGGTTTGCATACAGAAGTATTGCAGTGTATTACTTAAGTGATCAGAAGATCGCAAAGTGAAGTCCCCTAGTGGGACTAAAAATAAAGTTAACAAAAAGTTTAATAAAGTTAATAATAAATAAATAAAAATCCCAAATAAAAATGAAATGAAAAACCCACTTTTTCCCTTATAAAATACTTTAATATGAAAAAAAAAACAAAAACATTAAAACATTACACATATTTGATATTGCCACGTCCGTAACGACCGCACCTATAAAGCGATTATGTTATTTAAACCGCATGGTGAACGCCGTAAAAAATGTAATAAAAAACAATACCAGAATTGCTGTTTTCTGTTCATCCTGCCTTCAAAAAAATTTGATAAAAAGTGATCAAAAAGTCGCATGTACAAAATAGTACCAATAAATACTAGAAGTCGTCCCACAAAAAACAAGCCCTCCTACAGCTGCATCGGCATAAAAATAAAACAATTATGTCTCTTAAAACATGGCAACACAAAAACAAATAATTTAAAAAAAAAGTGTTTTTACTGGGTAAAAGTAGTAAAATATACAAAATCTATATAAATTTGGTATCGCCACGATTGTAATAACCCACTGAATGAAGTTATGTTATTTAAACCACACGGTAAACGGTGTGAATCTAAGATGCAAAAAAAAACAGTAGCGAAATTTATGGTTTTTCTTTCCATTACCCCCCCCCCCAAAAGTTAATAAAAGTTAATCAATAAATTATATGTACCCCAAAATGGTGCTATTAACAAATACATTTTGTCCCACAAAAAACAAGACCTTATACAGCTATGTTGACGCAAAAATAAATGCTGTAATGTAGGTAACAGCAGTGGTTTTTTATTTAGAAAAACAATCTATTTTCTATAAGTTATGACCTATTTTAGCTTTATGCTAATGACTTTCTTAATAGACAACTGGGCGTGTTTTTAATTTTGACCAAGTGGGCATTGTGGAGAGGAGTGTATGACGATGACCAATCAGTGACCAATCAGCGTCATACACTTCTCTCCATTCATGTATTCAGCACATAGTGATCCTGCGTTATTCACTATGTGCAGTCACATCTTCACACATTAACGTTACTGAAGTGTCTTAACAGTAAATAGACTTCGCGTCCAACCGGGACGGGATGTCTATTCACAATCCCGACACTTCGGTAACGTTTGTGTGGGATTTACAGCACAGCAAGCGTAATCTCACGTGATCTTGCTGTAAATGACAGCACAGCGTGATCTCGATGTGCTGTGTGAGTAAGTCCCACACAAACGTTACCGTGTCAGGCTTGTGAATAGACATTGCGTCCTGTCAAGACACTTCAGTAACGTTAATGTGTGTGTATGTGGCTGCACATAGTGAACAATGCAGTATCACTATGTGCAGAGTAAATGGAGAGAAATGTGTGACACTGATTGGTCACTGATTGGTCAGCGTCATACACTTCTCTCCACAACGCCCACTTGGTCAAAAGTAAAAACACGCCCAGTTGTCTATTAAGAAAGTCATTAGCATAAAGCTAAAATAGGTCATAACTTGGTGAAAATAGACCGTTTTTCGAAATAAAAAACACTGCTGTAATCTACATTACAGCGCCGATCTCATTATGTAAAAGATAGGCCACTTATAATGTGGTGACAGAGCATCTTTAAGGGGGTTAAAGAGGCTCTGTCACCAGATTTTGCAACCCCTATCTGCTATTGCAGCAGATAGGCGCTGCAATGTAGATTACAGTAACGTTTTTATTTTTTTTTAAACTAGCATTTTTGGCCAAGTTATGACCATTTTTGTATTTATGCAAATGAGGCTTGCAAAAGTCCAAGTGGGCGTGTTTAAAGTAAAAGTCCAAGTGGGCGTGTATTATGTGCGTACATCGGGGCGTTTTTACTACTTTTACTAGCTGGGCATTCTGACGAGAAGTATCATCCACTTCTCTTCACAACGCCCAGCTTCTGGTAGTGCACAGACACAGCGTGTTCTCGAGAGATCACGCTGTGACGTCACTCACTTCCTGCCCCAGGTCCTGCATCGTGTCGGACGAGCGAGGACACATCGGCACCAGAGGCTACATTTGATTCTGCAGCAGCATCGGCGTTTGCAGGTAAGTCGATGTAGCTACTTACCTGCAAACGCTGATGCTGCTGCAGAATCAACTGTAGCCTCTGGTGCCGATGTGGCCGACACGATGCAGGACCTGGGGCAGGAAGTGAGTGACATAACAGCGTGATCTCTCGAGAACACGCTGTGTGTCTGCACTGCCAGAAGCTGGGCGTTCTGAAGAGAAGTGGATGATACTTCTCGTCAGAACGCCCAGCTAGTAAAAGAAGTAAAAACGCCCAGATGTACGCACATAATACACGCCCAGTTGGACTATTACTTTAAACACGCCCACTTGGACTTTTGCAAGCCTCATTTGCATAAATACAAAAATGGTCATAACTTGGCCAAAAATGCTCGTTTTTTAAAAATAAAAACGTTACTGTAATCTACATTGCAGCGCCGATCTGCTGCAATAGCAGATAGGGGTTGCAAAATCTGGTGACAGAGCCTCTTTAAAGATCCTTGAAACATGACTCGTGTTATCAGCCAATCCAGAAACACCACTATATAGACAGCACTGTTTTGAGGCTATTGATCCTCGACAATACAGAGCAGGGTTCTGGATATTCTTTCCCAGGAGCATTGACGCATGGAGAAAAAGCACCGTTCAAGAGGCAGAATGAGCAGTCCCATACATTTTTTTACATTCGCAGATATAGTTTGTCCATTAGGTGGCACTAAAATACAAATAATTACTGAATTCTTGTATTCATTAGTTCCATTCATATGATGAGAGAATATTGATGTGACTTTTCTTTTTAATATTTAAGGTCACTTTTCATGTTCATTATAATGTAAACATGGTGAAACTGACCTATCACATACTAAATGATAGTTAAAGGACATGCTCTGGACACTATGCTTGTTCATCTTATATATACAGTTAGGTCCAGAATTATTTGGACAGTGACACAATCTTCATGTTTCGGACTCTGCATGCCACCACATTGGATTTGAAATGAAACAACTGAGATGTAATTGAAGTGTAGACTTTCAGGTTTAATTCATGGGGTTGAACAAAAATATCCTGTGAAACTTTTAGGAATTGCAACCATTTTTCTACACAGCCTCCTCATTTCAGGGGCTCAAATGTTATTGGACAAATTAACATTGCCATAAATAAAATGTTTTCTCTTTTTTTAATACTTTGTAGAGAATCCTTTGCAGGCAATGACTGCCTGAAGTCTGGAACCCATGGACATCACCAAACGCTGGGTTTCCTCATATGTGATGCTTTGCCAGGCCTTTACTGCAGCGTCTTCAGTTGTTGCTTGTTTGTGGGTCTTTCTGCCTTAAGTTTGGTCTTAAGGCCCCATGCACACAAACGTAAAAATGCCTGGAAATTACGGGCCGTAATAACGGCAAGTTTTTACGGGCCCATGGACTTCTATTGGGCACAGGCACCTCCCCGTATGCTTACGGGAAGGTGCCCGTTCCGTTGAAAAATATAGAACATGTCCTTTTTCAAGCCGTAATAACGGCATGGGCAGGCCCATAGAAGTCTATGGGGCTCCCGTAATTACGAGTGACAACGTGTGTGCACCCGTAATTATGGGAGCGTTGCTAGGTGACGTCAGGGGATAGTCACTGTCCAGGGTGCTGAAAGAGTTAAACGATCGACAGTAACTGTTTCAGCACCCTGGACAGTGGCTACCGATCACAATATAGATCAACCTGTAAAAAAAAAAGACATTCATACTTACCCAGAACTCCCTGCTTCTTCCTCCAGTCCGGCCTCCTGCGATGACGTTTCAGCCCATGTGACCGCTGCAGCCAATCACAGACCAATCACAGGCTGCAGCAGTCACACAGACTGCGCGTCATCCAGGGAGGTCGGGCTGGATGTCGAAAGAGGGAAGCGTCACCAAGACAACGGCCGGGTAAGTATGAATTTCTTTTACTTTTACTACGGAAAAGGCTGTCCCTTCTCTCTATCTTGCACTGATAGAGAGAAGGGCTGCCGATTAGTGCAGTGCAATTTTGCAACGAAAACGTGCCCGTAAATACGGGTGGAATACTGGTGACACCGGACCCGTATTTACGGGCACGGGTCCGTAAATACTGGTGCTATACGGGTCGAATACGTGTGACCAAGGACCCGTATTTACGCCAGTATTTACGGGAGGACAAAAATACGTTCGTGTGTATGAGGCCTAAGCAAGTGAAATGCAGCTCAATCGGCTTGAGATCTGGTGACTGACTTGGCCATTGCAGAATATTCCACTTCTTTGCCTTAAAAATCTCCTGGGTTGCTTTCGCAGAATGTTTTGGGTCATTGTCCATCTGTACTGTGAAGCGACGTCCAATCAAACTTGCTGCATTTGGTTGAATCTGAGCAGAAAGTAAATCCCTGAACACTTCAGAATTCATCCGGCTGCTTCTGTCTTCAGCCACATCATCAATAAACACTAGTGACCCAGTGCCTTTGGCAGCCATGCATGCCCATGCCATCACACTGCCTCCACCATGTTTTACAGAGGATGTGGTGTGCTTTGGATCATGGGCCGTTCCAAGCCTTCTGCATACTTTCTTCCTCCCATCATTCTGATACAGGTTGATCTTAGTTTCATCTCACCAAAGAATAATGTTCCAGAACTGGGCGGCTTCTTTAGGGGTTGTTTGGCAAAGTCTAATCTGGCCTTTCTATTTTCAAAGCTGATTAATGGTTTGCACCTTGTGGTGAACCCTCTGTATTTGCTCCCATGAAGTCTTCTCTTCATGGTAGACTTAGATACTGATACACCTACTTCCAGGAGAGTGTTCTTCACTCGGGTAGATGTTGTGAAGGGGGTTTTCTTCACCATGGAAAGGATTCTGCGTATCATCCACCACTGTTGTCTTCCGTGGATGCCCAGGCCTTTTGGAGTTCACGAGATCACCAGTGCGCTCTTTTTTTTTTTTTATCAAGAATGTACCAAACTTTTTATTTGGCCACTCCAAACAGTTGCTTTGTTTAAATGTGGACCACAGTGTCTGCTTTTAAATCCTAAAACTGGTCTGTGCAAACTTCAAAAGATGGGCAAATGGACATCTCATCTGGACTGAGGAATCATAAAGAGTTGAATGAAAGGACAATCACCTAATTCATGGTCCTTCTTGCCTCAACGTCCATTCACAAACAACTCATTTATCTAATGAACTGGTGGGCAGCTCTTGAAGATCCAAAGTCTAAAGGCCTTATTACACTGGCCGATTTTGGCCGGTGCCGCGAGCGCCAATCAACGAAACAGCTCGTTGATCGTCGCTTGTCCTTATACATTATTATTGTAATGTCGGGGTAGGGAAACAGACAAGTGAGCCCTAATCTACCCGCCACTCAGTCCCTGCCTACTTGCAACGACCCGCCCTAGGCGACGGAGTACAACTGGGCGACGGTCCCTACACTCAATAGGTGCACGACAGACAAACAGACAAGGGTACAAGAAGCCAGGGAAATGGGGAAGTTGCCCACGGGAACACCGGGAGCAACAAGCGAGGTGAACGAGCCGAGTCAAAGCAGGAGATGAGCGAGGTACAAAAACGCAGAGCAGAAGAGTGGTCAGAAAAGCCAAGGTCAATCACAAGCAGAAGATCATTAGTTCAAGAAGCTGCAGCAGGGCCAGGAAACCAACAGAGAAGAATCACAAGCAAAGGAGGAACAGGAAAGGCAGGTATAAATAGACAGAGGGCGGGAGCTAGCTCCGTCTGGCCAGGCTGTGATAGGCTCTCCCACTCCTAAGCCTGCCATCCTGGGTGGTGGAAGATGGAGTCAGTCTCACAGACATAGAAGCAGGTGCAGACTGATTACCTATGGGCGTCGACACAGAAGTTGTGTCTGGCAGATCCTTTACAGTACCCCCCATTTATGAGGGGCCACCGGACCCTTTCTAGGTGGACCTGGTTTATTGGGGAAACGAAGGTGGAACCTCCTGAGCAATACCCCAGCGTGAACATCCCGGGCGGGTACCCAAGTCCTCTCCTCAGGCCCGTATCCCCTCCAATGGACCAGGTACTGGAGGGAGCCTTGGACCATCCTGCTGTCCACAATCTTGGCCACCTCGAATTCTACCCCCTCAGGGGTGAGAACAGGGACCGGAGGTTTCCTCAATGGAGCCAAGGACAGGGAGCAGTGTTTAAGGAGGGAGGCATGAAACACGTTGTGTACTCGAAAAGACGGGGGCAACTCCAGTCGGAAGGAGACAGGGTTAAGGACTTCAATGACCTTGTATGGCCCTATAAACCGGGGAGCAAACTTCTTGGACGGGACTTTAAGGCACAAATTTTTTGACGATAGCCACACCAGATCCCCGACCACAAACAAGGGGTTAGCAGAACGTCTTCTATCTGCCTGTCTTTTGTATGCTCTGGGACTCCTCTAGGTTCTTCTGAACCGGGGCCAGACTGTGCACAGTTCCTGATGAACGACATCTACCTCGGGATTGTTGGAACTACCAGGTGAAACGGAGGAGAACCGTGGATTAAACCCAAAATTACAGAAAAAGGGGGAGACCCCTGACGAGTTACTGACCCGGTTATTAAGGGAAAATTCGGCGAGGGGAATGAATGAGATCCAATCATATTGACAGTCAGAGATAAAACACCTTAAATATTGTTCTAGAGACTGATTAGTCCTCTCAGTTTGGCCATTAGTTTCAGGATGGAAGGCAGAGGAGAAGGACAGATCAATCTCCAACTTTTTACAGAAGGCTCTCCAAAACAATGAAAAAAATTGTACCCCTCTGTCCGAAACAATATTGACAGGGACCACATGGAGACGCAGGATGTGTTTGACAAACAAGGTAGCTAACGTCTTAGCATTGGGTAGTTTCTTGAGGGGCACAAAGTGGCACATCTTACTGAAGCGGTCTACTACAACCCACACCACCGACTTGCCTTGAGATGGAGGCAAATCGGTGATGAAATCCATGGAGATATGGGTCCAAGGTCTCTGGGGAACGGGCAAAGAACATAGTAAGCCTGCTGGTCGGGACCTGGGAGTCTAGGACCTAGCACAAACTTCACAAGCGGCGACGTAGGCCTTAACGTCTTTAGGCAACCCAGGCCACCAATTGTTTCTGGCAATGAGGTGCTTGGTACCCAGGATGCCTGGATGGCCAGATAGTGCAGAGTCATGATTTTCCCTAAGTACCCTTAGCCGGAATTGCAGGGGAACAAACAGCTTGTTCTCAGGAAGGTTCCCGGGAGCTGAACCTTGATCAGCCGCAATTTCAGAGACTAAATCAGAATCAATAGAGGAAATGATTATACCTGGAGGCAAAACACAAGCAGGATCTTCCTCCGAAGGAGGGCTGGCCATGAAGCTACGCGACAGTGCATCAGCCTTAATATTTTTAGACCCAGTCCTATAGGTGACCAAAAAGTTGAATCTGGTAAAAAATAACGCCCATCGAGCTTGTCTCTGGTTTAGCCTCCGGGCAGATTCTAGGAAAACCAGATTCTTGTGGTCGGTAAGGACCGTAACCTGGTGCCTAGCCCCCTCCAGGAAGTGGCGCCACTCTTCAAATGCCCATTTAATGGCTAAGAGTTCGCGGTTGCCAATATCATAGTTACTCTCAGTGGGCGAAAACTTCCTGGAGAAGTAGGCACAGGGGCGGAGATGGGTGAGGGACCTGGTACCCTGGGACAAGACAGCCCCCACTCCCACCTCGGACGCGTCAAACTCCACGATAAATGGCTCCATTTGGTTGGGCTGAACCAGCACTGGGGCCGAGATAAAGCACTTCTTAAGGACCTCAAAAGCCTGGACAGCCTCAGGAGGCCAGTGGAGGATGTCAGCACCTTTGCGAGTGAGATCCGTAAGAGGCTTAGCGATGACCGAGAAGTTAGCAATAAATCTCCTGTAATAATTAGCGAACCCCAGGAAGCACTGTAACGCCTTCAGGGAGGCAGGTTGGACCCATTCCGCCACAGCCTGGACCTTGGCGGGGTCCATGAGGAATTCATGAGGAGTGAGGATTTCACCCAAAAACGGTATCTCCTGCACCCCAAACACACATTTTTCGGTCTTAGCAAACAGTTTGTTTTCCTGAAGGGCCTGGAGCACCTTCCTGACATGCTCAATGTGGGAGGACCAGTCCTTGGAAAACACAAGTATGTCATTAAGGTACACTACAAGAAATACCCCCAGGTAGTCTCTTAAAACCTCATTTATGAAATTCTGGAAGACCGCGGGAGCATTACACAGCCCAAAGGGCATGACGAGGTATTCGAAATAACCTTCGGGCGTGTTAAACGCAGTCTTCCACTCATCCCCCTCTTTGATGCGGCTAAGGTTATAAGCCCCCGCGTAGATCAAACTTAGAGAACCATTGGACCCCCTGTGCCTGATTGAAAAGATCAGGAATCAAAGGAAGGGGATACTGGTTCCTTACAGTGACCTTATTCAAGTTTCGGTAGTCAATGCATGGCCTAAGACCACCATCCTTCTTCCCTACGAAGAAGAAGCCAGCACCTACCAGAGAAGTAGAGGGGCGAATGTAACCCTTGGCCAGGCATTCCTGGATATACTCTCTCATGGCTTCACGTTCGGGACAAGAGAGATTAAATATCCTACCCTTAGGGAGCTTAGCTTCTGGTACCAAATCAATTGCGCAATCATATTCTCTATGAGGTGGTAACACTTCGGAGGCCTCTTTAGAGAAACCATCAGCGAAGTCCTGAACAAACTCAGGTAGAGTGTTCACCTCCTCAGGGAGAGAAATAGAATTAACAGGAAAACATGACGTCATGCATTCATTACCCCATTTGGTAAGATCCCCAGTACTCCAGTCAAAAGTGGGATTATGCAACTGCAACCAGGGAAGGCCTAAAAACAAATCGGACGATAATCCCTGCATCACCAGTACAGAGCACTGCTCCAAATGCATGGAGCCCACAAGGAGTTCAAAAACAGGGGTATGCTGTGTAAAATAACCATTAGCAAGAGGAGTGGAGTCGATACCCACTACCGGGACAGGTTTAGGCAAATCAATCAATGGCATAGCTAGAGACATAGCAAATTCCACAGACATAATATTAGCAGAAGACCCTGAATGCACGAAGGCACTGCCGGTAGCAGACCTACCACCAAAAGAGACCTGAAAGGGAAGCAAGATTTTATTACGTTTCATATTTACGGGAAATACCTGTGCGCCCAAGTGACCTCCCCGATGATCACTTAGGCGCGAAAGTTCTTCCGGCTGCTTATTCTTACGCCTAGGACAGTTGTTCACTTGATGCTTGTCATCCCCACAGTAGAAGCAGAGACCATTCTTCCTGCGGAACTCTCTACGTTGTTGTGGGGACACGGAGGCCCCGAGTTGCATAGGTACCTCCGAGTCTTCCGTGGAAGAGCGAAGCAACGGGACCTCGGGAGGCATCATGGGGGAGTCAGAGGAGAAAACACAAACACGTTCAACTCTCCCGAAAGGAGAAAAAAGTCTTCCGGTCCCCTGAGAACCAGTCAGGCAACTTGAGGTGGGGTTCAAGAGGTGAGGTGAGGGGCACTACCAGGGCAGCATCAGGCTGGTTGTCCCTCTGAGCCAGGGTCTCAAGGGGGTCCATAGTAGTGTCAGGGACCAGGGTAGACTAGGTATATGGGCTTGTGATTATGTAATGTCGGGGTAGGGAAACAGACAAGTGAGCCCTAATCTACCCGCCACTCAGTCCCTGCCTACTTGCAACGACCCGCCCTAGGCGACGGGGTACAACTGGGCGACGGTCCCTACACTCAATAGGTGCACGACAGACAAACAGACAAGGGTACAAGAAGCCAGGGAAATGGGGAAGTTGCCCACGGGAACACCGTGAGCAACAAGCGAGGTGAACGAGCCGAGTCAAACCAGGAGATGAGCGAGGTACAAAAACGCAGAGCAGAAGAGTGGTCAGAAAAGCCAAGGTCAATCACAAGCAGAGGATCAGTAGTTCAAGAAGCTGCAGCAGGGCCAGGAAACCAACAGAGAAGAATCACAAGCAAAGGAGGAACAGGAAAGGCAGGTATAAATAGACAGAGGGCGGGAGCTAGCTCCGTCTGGCCAGGCTGTGATAGGCTCTCCCACTCCTAAGCCTGCCATCCTGGGTGGTGGAAGATGGAGTCAGTCTCACAGGCATAGAAGCAGGTGCAGACTGATTACCTATGGGCGTCGACACAGAAGCTGTGTCTGGCAGATCCTTTACAATTATTATGTCAGCAGCGCGTCTCACTGTTTACACAAGGAGATGTGCTGCTGACAACGATAATATTTTACTTTTTTAAAACGTTACGATCAGCAGATGAACGATCATTTGCTCGTTCATCTGCTGATCGCTGCCCTGTTTACAGAGGGCAATTATCGTTCTATGAACGCTTGTCTGCACTTTTACATGGGCTAATTATTGGGATAACAAGCTTTAATAGAAGTTGTCCTGGGTAAACAGGGCAACGGTCAGCCGATGAACGAGCAACGCTAATCAGTTTAAAGGCCTTTTACACGGGCCAATTATTAGGCAGATGCTCGTTCATAGAACGCTCGTTCCCGATCATTGCCCTGGGTAAACAGGGCAACGGTCAGCCCAATGGCGGATCACCATTGGGCGTTTTGGGCGGCCGCCCTGGGCCCGAGCCTCTCGGGGGACCCATAGCCACCCCAAGTACAATGCGTTTTTGACGCGATTTTGCCACGAATCGAGGCAAAGAAATGCAACAAAATGGCATTGTGTGTGTCCTGTAAATGACCTGCAGACATAAAGGTCACATGACTTTATGTCTGCAGTTCATGGCAATGATTAGAGACCTGTTGGTCACATGACCACAGGTCCTACAACAGCAACAAGAGAAGACCATGAGGTGAGCTGCAAGGTAAGTATAAGGAGATCATGGAATTGTTTAGGGGTTCTGGGGTCTGTGTTTAGGTGGTCTGTATTTAGGGGGTCTGGTGTCTGTATTTAGAGGGTCTGGTCTTGGGTCTGTATTTAGGGTGCTTGTTCTGGTTGTCTGTTTTTGTTTAGGGTGCTTTTCTTGGGTCTGGTCTGGGGCCTGGTCTGGGGTCTATATTAGTTTAGGGGGTCAGGTCTGGGGTCTGTATTTAGAGGTCTGGTCCGACGTCTGTATTTAAGGTGCTTGTTCTGGGGTCTGTATTAGTTTAAGGGGTCTGTAGTTAGGGGGTTTGGTCTGGGGTCTGTAATAGTTTAAGGGGTTCGTATTTAGGGGTCTGGTCAGAGGTCTGTATTAGTTTATGGGGTCTGTATTTAGGGGTCTGGTCTAGGGTCTGTATTAGTTTATGGGGTCTGTATTTAGTGGACCTGGTCTGGGGTCTGTATTAGTTTAAGGAGTCAGGTCTAGGGTCATTATTAATTTAGGGGGTCAGGTCTGGGGACTGTATTTAGAGGTCTGGTCCGAGGTCTGTATTTAGGATGCTTGTTCTGGTGTCTGTTTTTGTTTAGGGTGCCTTTTCTGGGGTCTGTATTTGCTTAGGGGGGTTTGGTCTGGGGACGGAAATAGAAGGTCTGGGGTCTGTATGCATTCTAATTTATTAGTCTGAGTAAAAGGGGTTGACCGGGCACATCGATAGGTCATCAGTATGAAAAACTGGTCCGTGCCCAGACAACTCCTTTAATGTATAGTCCTGGGCCTTCGTGTCTGAATTTTTGTATTTCTATAGAGACTAGAAATGGCTGCAGAAGCAAGGAGCAAAGATGTCTCATCAGGAAAAGTCGCCATACCGGTCTGTGTCAGATGGAGAAGAAAAGAGAACGACTGCCATCAGAGAAGACGTCACTTGTGAGTCACTGGATCTATAGAGGATCTGTCCCCTCTCCTGTCCGCTCTCCTGACATGTCTGTTGTAGGAAATCCTTGTATTCCACATAAAGTTTTTGTGTATCCAGGACTAATAGACAAATGCATGTTACCATTCCCATTGACAGGAGGCTGTGTCCCTGCACAGTGTTATACTGTCAGCGATGGTTGGAGACTGTCAGTATGTAGGGACACAACCCTTTGACACGAGGAATCATAACACCCATTTGTCAATGCTCGCACAAAAAGGTGGTGTTCACTGTAGACATGGCAGAGCGGAGGTGGGGAAGGGGGGCCCAAGTTTGTGGAACAGCCAAGGGACTATGGTCTACTTAATCCGCCACTGGGTCAGTCGATGAACGAGCAAACGCTAGTTCATCGGCTGTTTGTATTGTTTCTGCAGCAGAAATTATTATCGTTGTTGGCAGCACGTGCTGTCGACATGATAGAAATGTATTGGAAGGAGCAATCGTAGTAACAAGCTCTCATCCCCATACATTACTGATAATAGCTCCTCATGAAAAGAGCAAATGAGCGCCAATCAACGAGCTGTCTCGATGATCGGCGTTCATTGTTACGGCCAAAATGGGCCTCTGTAAAAGGACCCTAAAGGTGGCCATTCACAGTAGATGTACACTACCGTTCAAAAGTTTAGGGTCACTTAGAAATTTCCTTATTTTTGAAAGAAAAGCACAGTTTTTTTCAATGAAGATAACATTAAGTTAATCAGAAATACACTCTATACATTGTTAATGTGCTAAATGACTATTCTAACTGCAAACATCTGGTTTTTAATGCAATATCTACATAGGTGTATAGAGGCCCATTTCCAGCAGCCATCACTCCAGTGTTCTAATGGTACATTGTGTTTGCTAACTGTGTTAGAAGGTTAAAGGATGATTAGAAAACACTTGAAAACCCTTGTGCAATTATGTTAGCACCGCTGTAAACAGTTTTGCTGTTTAGAGGAGCTATAAAACTGACCTTCCTTTGAGCTAGTTGAGAATCTGGAGCATTACATTTGTGGGTTCGATTAAACTCTCAAAATGGCTAGAAAAAGAGAGCTTTCATGTGAAACTCGACAGTCTATTCTTGTTCTTAGAAATGAAGGCTATTCCATGTGAGAAATTGCCAAGAAACTGAAGATTTCCTACAACGATGTGTGCTACTCCCTTCAGAGGACAGCACACACAGGCTGTAACCAGAGTAGAAAAATAAGTGGGAGGCCCCGCTGCACAACAAGACAAGTACATTAGAGTCTCTAGTTTGAGAAATAGACGCCTCACAGGTCCTCAACTGGCAGCTTCATTAAAGAGGCTCTGTCACCAGATTTTGCAACCCCTATCTGCTATTGCAGCAGATAGGCGCTGCAAGGTAGATTACAGTAACGTTTTTATTTTTAAAAAACAAGCATTTTTGGCCAAGTTATGACCATTTTTGTATTTATGCAAATGAGGCTTGCAAAAGTCCAAGTGGGCGTGTTTAAAATAAAAGTCCAAGTGGGCGTGTATTATGTGCGTACATCGGGGCGTTTCTACTACTTTTACTAGCTGGGCGTTCTGACGAGAAGTATCATCCACTTCTCTTCAGAACGCCCAGCTTCTGGCAGTGCAGACACAGCCGTGTTCTCGAGAGATCACGCTGTGACGTCACTCACAGGTCCTGCATCGTGTCGGATGAGCGAGGACACATCGGCACCAGAGGCTACAGTTGATTCTGCAGCAGCATCAGCGTTTGCAGGTAAGTAGCTACATCGACTTACCTGCAAACGCCGATGCTGCTGCAGAATCAACTGTAGCCTCTGGTGCCGATGTGTCCTCGCTCGTCCGACACGACACGTTTTTGCCATTTTATTTAGTTTCTTTGTAATTTTGTTAGCACCGTACTTTTTATATTAAAGGGGCTCTCTGGGACAATAATATTGATTGCCTTTTCTTAACATAGGCCATCCATATCAGATCGTTCCAGCGTGTGTTAACCCTTAGGCTGGGTTCACACTACCTATTTTCAGGCGTAAACGAGGCGTATTATGCCTCGATTTACGCCTAAAAATACGGCTCCAATACGTCGGCAAACATCTGCCCATTCATTTGAATGGGTTTGCCGACGTACTGTGCCGACGACCTGTCATTTTACGCATCGCTGTCAAAAGACGACGCGTAAAATGACTGCCTCGTCAAAGAAGTGCAGGACACTTCTTTGGACGTAATTTGAGCCGTTTTTCATTGAATCAAATGAAGAACAGCTCCAAATTACGGCCGTCAAAGACGCCTCGCAAAATGCGAGTACGAGCAATTACGTCTGAAATTACGGACCTGAAAACAGCTCCGTCATTTCAGACGTAATGGTCGTTATCGTGTGCACATACCCTAAGTCTGCTGGAGAGCAGTATGTATGAATTGGGTACCTATTGGCCCAGAACTCGGTAGCTGGTGAAGCGATTGGTGTTTCTGGGGTATATTGTATATGTGTTGAGGTGGGATTTATGCTCCATTTCTAACCTGAGTGGAAGGTGAGTGCAAGATGGATCAAGTGAAAATAGATTAAGCAATTATAGTTGCACCCATGTCATGTGCTACATGACACCTTTAATATATTAAAAAGATTTGTGGGGGTTCAACTGCAGTAAAATTCTGTTGATTGTTTGAATGGGGTACCCTCGTTCACCTTTCTATGGATGCGGCGATAGCCAGGCATGTGCGTAGCTGGCTCATGCAAGTCTATGGGGGATGCAGAAAGAGCCATCACTCCACACAACCTACACCGATCTAAAGTTTATCACCTTTGCTGTGGATAGGTGATAAATGCAATAGTGGGAAAATCCATTAAACACTTGTCTTCATCAATACTAGCCCTAACTCTTCTATTAAAAAAACAGCACAAAGTGAAGCTTTGGAAACATACCCAAAAATTACTGCAGCTCCCCATAAAAAGGTAAAAAAAATTATTAACAGATGTGTCCGTATTTGCGTTATAAATCAAAGCTATACTGACATAACCTACCTTTACATCAAATACATTCATCTGAAATTGCTGTGCATTTTTCTTTGGCTTAGTAAAATACCAGCACACACGCACTCACACATAATACTGGTCTGATTTAATATACTTCAGTTCAGATGATCACACTGCAGTACTGTTCTGAGCTGCCAGAGAGTATATTGAATCAGCCCCTTGCAAAAGAAGCTAAGCACAGGCCTGCAGGCTTGTGGAGGAATGCCCTGTGCAGAGGTAAGTGATCCATAGCTTCCTTATCATAGAAAATCATGCATACATACAAATAGAATATGTAGAAGCTAAATGTATTATATGCATGAAGAAAATGTGATTTACCTGTGAGGTCTGTATACAGGATTGTATAGTAAGACACAAAACAATGAATCACCTCCTTTCAAACCCATAGATATGATTCATCATATAAAAGATCATGCAATTTTGTAAGTAACAATATCATTATAGGATATGATCTTTGGAGAAGTATATAGAAAAACACCATTTAATTAAGAGATACGATTCAATGTAAGGATCCAGGGAATCTGTCTCTCTCATACTCTTCCCTTTTACTTACCCCCATCCCCATTGCACCGTTATACTTAATAATTCTCCCCTACACGGTGACAGTTCATAATGATGAATGGGCTGTAGCTATAGCCAACAGATGGGAGGGAAGGGAAGGAGAGCACCTCTAACTTCATTCATTTAAGGATTGGACTTTTGCTCGTGAAAGAGATAAAAGGTATAAATTTTTTTAGAAACTACCTGATAAAAATTTCCACAAGACTACTATTGCACCTGTAATGTTTTTATGTCAACACACATGTATGAACTGAGAAGGACAGAAACGTGCAGGAGGTGGGGGGGGGGGGCTATTTTTTACTCTTGACTACATGAAGGCTTTTAGAAATAACAAGTATATTACATAGACATACTTTGGTCACTGGAGGATGTCTATAGTTGGGTGTCAACAGCATAAAGATGGTACTGACTACCGAACATGCTGCTAGTGTGGAGTGTGTAAAGAGAAAACAGAAGGTGGCCCTGCACCGAATCCTTGGGAACCTATAAAGATAGAAAGTGGGGAGGAAGTAGAACCAATAAAAGACACACTGCAAAGAGAAAGATAGTAAGAAAACTAGGATAGAACATTGTCCTAGGAGTGAAGAGGCTGTAGGAAGTGATTATCTGTGTCCAATACAAGGTTGAGAAAAGGTTGTAAGGTTGAATAAGGTTGAAAAAAGTCCAACAAGTTAAACATGTTTTTCAAAAGTGACAATCCAGGGGTAGGCAAAAACAAAAACAAACATATAAGGTATTTTACGGTTGCCACATATAATATCCTTCCTTTACAGAAACTCCATCTACTGTATGCTTATGATTAAAGTAGTGTGCCCCCATATAGTAGCTAAGTCCCCTTTGTGCTCCCATATAGTAATTAGGTCCCTTTTGTGGCCCATTTTAGTAATTAGGTCCACATTTGTATCCCCTTATAGTAGTTAGGTCCCCTTCGTGGCCCCATATAGTAGTTAGGTCCCCTTTGTGCCACTCATATAGTAGTTAGGTTCTCTTTTTGCCCCATATATTAGCTGGGTCCTCTTTGTGCCCCCTTATAGTAGTTAGGTCTGAATCTGCCTCGATATAGTTGTTAGAATCCCCTTTGTGCCCCCATATAGAATTTAGGTCTCCCTTTGCCCTCACATATAGTAGTTACATCCCTTTTGTGCCCCCATATTGTAGTTAGGTCCTCCTTTGGGCACCAATATAGTAGTACGGACAAAAGTATATAAAGTTTTTCACCGCTCAAACAGCACCGAGAAACACAGTCCAACCTGTAGTCTTATAGACGTTTCTGCTCAGTCCACAATAATAGGCAATCTACAATCCAGAGAAGGTGTGTGCAGTTGTTCTGGTCCTTGTAGTGCCACGGAGCTCTGCAGTGTATCCCAATGTTCAAGCTCCAGGCAGGATAAATCCTATGACACCAATAGAAAAGAGGAGAAATAGTGCAACACCCTCTGTTTTTTTTTTTTTTTGCAATGCGCAAGATTTATTCCATACTTACAGAAAATAGAAGAATAAAAGCATTAGTGATTCAAATAAAATCAGTAGCAGCACGTCAAACAAACTCGCCCGACCCTGGGTTTCGCCGTTACGGCTTCCTCTGGGGCATGAGTGACGTGCTAGATAATCATGGTTTAAATAGCTGCTCAAACAATAATGCAAGTGTGCAACATAATATAACAAAACGAATAACACATCAAAGAAATAACAATCATCAACATGTACGAATATGTAAACAATTCATTATATCTGATACTAAGAGAATCAACATATCTATGTGTATATATAAAAAAAGATATATATATATATATATATATATATATATATACAAAATATATTAAAAAAATATAAAAATAAAACTTTATCAAATAAATATAGAGAAAATACATCTAAAAATATATATTTAAAAAACATCCTAATTCATATCTTCTATATATAGGAATAAACAACAGTTTGTCATATGATGAGATATTAATAGAGAAATGACATATCTGTATATTCATAATACTGCACTGAGCACTTTCAAATTTGTAGCTGTGACCAAACACAAAACTAATCTCCTCACCAATAAGAATAAAAAAACACTTAAACCAATCACAAGCCTGCTCAAAAGTTTGACTGCTCTCATTGAGAGAAAAAGACTATCAGCAACAATCTGTCACAGTCATGAGGTTACCATGAGAGAACAGAGCGGTGAGTACAGCATCACAATGCTGTCCACATAGACATAAATAGAAAGAAACTTTTTAATAAAATCGCGCATTCAGCGCTATTAAAAATAAGTAACATAATCAGCACCACACCACTGTCCACATGAAATAAAGATATTATTACAATTAAATCAAGATAGGAAAAGACAAGTAGTGCGATCTGCGCTACTAAGCGAGAACAAAGTAACATAATCAGTACCACACTGCTATCCGCAAGTACGTAAGTGGATATTTTGTTATTACATTTACATAGAGAAGAACACATTCAAGCTATCTACACCACTGTGGATAAATTCAGTAGCATATTTAGCATTATATTACTATCAAAGAGATAAATAATTATATAGTTGTTATATCACAAAGAGAACACAGTAGCGCTTTCACTACTAAATTGCTATCCTTGCTATATTCTTACTGTATCTAGCAAACGGGGAATATTTATATAGTAATGTAGTTAATGAACAAAAAGTCGATAGGCTATCCTAATTAAATGTAAAACAACATAGTTGGCAATATGTTTACAATAATTAGAAAATATTTGAACAGTTTGGAACTTATATTTTATATTCATTCAAAGGAACATTAAAAACATTATGCATTTGTGAGCACTTTGCTCTAAAGTAATTAGGACCCCTTTGTGGCCCCATGTTAGTTAGGTTCCCTCTGGTGCCCCTATATAGTAGATAGGTCCCCTTTGTGTCCCTATATAGTAGTTAGGCCCCCTTTGTGCCACCCATATAGTAGTTAGGCCCCCTTTGTGCACTTTTATAGCAGTTAGGTCCCCTTTGCTCCCACATATAGTGGTTAGGTCCCTCCTTCAGGCCCCAATATAGCAGTTATGACCCTTTTGTGCCCACATGTTAGTTAGGTCCACTTTGGTGCCCCTTTATAGTAGATATGTCCCCTTTCGGCCCTATATATTAATTAGACCCCATTTGTGCCACCCGAATAGTAGTTAGGTACCCCTTTGTGCAACTATGTAGTAGTTAGGCCCTATTGTGCCCCAACATAAAAGTAAGGTCCCCTTTGTGCCCCCATATAGTAGTTAGGTTCCCCTTTGTGCCCCCATCTACTAGTTAGGTCCCCTTTAGTGACCCTATATAGTAGTTAGGCCCCTTTATGCTGCCCATTAAGTAGTAAGGCACCCTTTGTGCTGCCCATATAGTAGTTAGGCCACTTTTGTACACCTACATACTAATTAGGCCCCCTTTGTGCCCCTATATAGTAGTTAGGCCCCATTTGTGCCTCTATATAGCCTTAAACAGACTGTGGCCTACAAGTGTTAGCAGCAGGATAAGTAGCCAATGGCTCTATGCTCTACGGCTGAGGAGATGCAGCTCGGTGCCTGGGTCCACCGGAGGATCCTCCGATGGACCAGTCCAACGCTGCTCTTGAATTCAGGTGTTTCACTCAGTATAAAATCACGGAGATTGCAAGCCAGGTCTTCTCATTCAACATCAGTGTCTGAACTCACAAATGCTCTTCTGGATAAGTAGGCAAAAATTTCCACAGACACACTCCAATATCTTGTAGAAATGTCCCAGAAGAGTGGAAGCTGTTTTTGCTGAGAAGGGGGTACCATCTCATTCAACCCCTTAGATGCAGTCAATAGCGACCGCAGCATCTAAACGGTTAGAAACAGGGGGTGACCCCTGTAACGTTGCAATGGCCCAACTGCGAAGAGATAGTGGTGTGCTAATTGTAGGCAAGTCAGCCTGGGGGCCTGATGAAGACCCCCAGGTCTGCCATCTTTGTACTCCTATGAAGCCCTGATTCCGGCAGGGCTTCATAGGAGACTGTCAGTATAATGATGTAATGCAATACATTAGTATTGCAGTATGTGCAGTATGTCATCCAAGCGATCCAACTATCGCTGGTTCAAGTCCCCTAGGGGGCCTAATAAATAAAAGTTAAATACAGTAAAATAAAGTTGTTGTATTTTTTTTAAAAAATTCCCCTTTTCCCCTTTAGCACAATGTAAAAAAGATGTGTAAATTATCAAAACTGGTATCGTCGCGTCCATAAAAGCGAAAACCATAATTATTTCGTTTGCACGGTGAACGACATAAAAAATTAAACCGCCAGAATCGCAGTTTTTTGGTCACTTTATCTCCCACAAAAAATAGAATAAAAAGTGATCAAAAAGTCTCATGTACCGGAAAATGGTACGAATAGAAACCACAGCTCACTCCGCAAAAAAATAAGCGCTCATACCGCTCTATCGACAGGGGAAAAAAATGGCTCTCAGAATATGGCGAAAAAACTCAAATTTCACTTTTAACAATCAGTTTTTCCATGTAAAAGTAGTAAAACATAAAAAAATATATAATTTTGGTATCGCCGTAATCGTATTGACCCACAGAATAAAGTTCATGCCATTTTTATCGCACTGTGAACACCGTAAAAACGAAACCCCCCAAAAGATTGAGGAATCGCTGTTTTTCCACCCCACAAAGAATTTTTACCAGTTTCCCACTACATTATATGGTACAATAAATGCTGCTGTGAAAATCTAAAACTCGTCTCACAAAAAATAAGCCCTCATACGGCTGTATCGACAGAAAAACAACAAAGTTGTGGCTTTTGGAAGGTGGGGAGGAAAAAACGAAAGTGAAAATCCCAAAAATGGCTGAGGCGGGAAAGGGTTCAGAATAAACTAGTGCGTAATTATACAAATTAGTCTTCACCATATAGCTACTGCTGAGTGATTTACATACAAAAAACTAAGATGTTGACAACGTTAAAATGTATATTAAACCAGTCCTTTAAATGGAATAATATTTTAATTTCAAAATATAATATGCTTAAGGCCAGTAGTAGCTGGCCAAATTCGATTTGTGTTCAAGAGGTTTTCATAGTTTACCAGACTGTGTCATTTTCACCGAAAGCTTTCTACCAGCTATTTTGCAGCCAAATGATAGATCCTCCGAAGTAACAGAATAGCAGAGCTATATTCATGAATATGAATAATGTTATTATTAACCATGTGCAGTCACCATTGGTAACCTGGCAACTATATTCCCTAAAAGGGTCCAAGAGCGAACAAATTACAACTATCATGGACCAAGTGCCATGTCTACAGTATGGGCTCACACATATACCTCTGCATATCTGTTCACTTTCAGGAATAATATGTTTTTACAATTTTCCTATTATTCTGGTCATTATACCACATAAAAGTTAAAATATGACATTAAGTTTAAAAATTGTGTATCTCTTAATGTCTTCTGATATGTCAGAAGACATTATTGGTAGGGTCCAGACTTTTATCCTTCATGATTGCTAAGACAAAGGTGCTTCAGGGTATTGAATTGAGTATTGCCAAGTTTCAGTGTAATTTCTCTGCCCTTAGCTCAATATCAATTCAGCCGTGAGTTATCTAAGACAGACTGGTTGCTAGGGACATGCTGCCTGACAACCCTATTGGAAATTCTGAAGCTGTTAGTATATCCCTAGCAACCAGTCTGTTTTAAATGACTATTCAGCTCCATGCTGGACCAGCACTGAACTAACAGCAGAAAATGGGGGTTAGAAGTTTGACAGCAGGTAAGATAAGCCTGTGTATTAAGTAGATTTTTCTAAAAATAGTCTATTTTGATAATATTTTCACTTTTAGTTTAAATGATTATTTTTTTTTAGCTATTTGTAATCTTCAATTGCATCATGTAACCCCATTCAGGGGAAGTAAGATCAATGTTCAACCAATGTTCAATGTTGCTTCCCTTGGGGCCTCATGAGGTCTATCACTTATTATTGAGTAGGTTTTACTCCTAAATAGTGACATAATAATGCAGGTTTGAGGAATGGGAGGAGGACAACCAAGGCTGCCAAACCTTATAGTCAGGTTTATATAGCCAGCCCTTATGGCTTCATTTTAGCTTAATATGGCTTAATAGATAACAAATGTGTTCATCGTTGTTTTGACCTCGTGATTAGAAAGGTCAATAGAGTTTCATTTGGATGTTATGTGGATGTGGGCTGCATGTATCTCATGTGTTACACCAATAGGTTTGGCTCCTAATAGGCATACTGAAGGTTTACGAAAGCGGGAGTTCAGGACTTTAGCTATAAGTGAGTATATTGAGGACAAGAAGGAACTGATGGTAGGGCTGGACCATCATATAGGGTACATGGAGCCTAGTGAATGCATTCCTGAATACACAGAGGATAAGGAAGAATATACTGCTTAAAGAGGCTCTGTCACCAGATTTTGCAAGCCCTATCTGCTATTGCAGCAGATAGGCGCTGCAATGTAGATTACAGTAACATTTTTATTTTTAAAAAACGAGCATTTTTGGGCAAGTTATGACCATTTTTGTGTTTATGTAAATGAGGCTTGCAAAAGTCCAACTGGGCGTGTTTAAAGTAAATGTCCAACTGGGCGTGTATTATGTGTGTTACATCTGGGCGTGTTTACTTCTTTTACTAGCTGGGCGTTCTGACGAGAAGTATCATCCACTTCTCTTCAGAACGCCCAGCTTCTGGCAGTGCAGACACACAGCGTGTTCTCGAGAGATCACGCTGTGTCATCACTCACTTCCTGCCCCAGGTCCTGCATCGTGTCGGACGAGCGAGGACACATCGGCACCAGAGGCTACAGTTGATTCTGCAGCAGCATCGGCGTTTGCAGGTAAGTCGATGTAGCTACTTACCTGCAAACGCTGATGCAGAATCAACTGTAGACTCTGGTGCCGATGTGGCCGACACGATGCAGGACCTGGGGCAGGAAGTGAGTGACGTCACAGCGTGATCTCTCGAGAACACGCTGTGTCTGTGCACTGCCAGAAGCTGGGTGTTATAACGAACAGAAGTGGATGATGCTGATTCGTCAGCATCATACACTCCCATTCCTAACGCCCAGCTAGTAAAAGAAGTAAAAACGCCCCGATGTACACACATAATACACGCCCAATTGTACTTTTACTGTAAACACGCCCACTTGTACTTTTGCAAGCCTCATTTGCATAAATACAAAAATGGTCATAACTTGGCCAAAAATGCTTGTTTTTTAAAAATAAAAACGTTACTGTAATCTACATTGCAGCGCCTATCTGCTGCAATAGCAGATAGGGGTTGCAAAATCTGGTGACAGAGCCTCTTTAAAGGGATCCTGTCATCAACATCTTACCTGTTAAACTAGCCTGACCCCTCAATGGCCGCAGCTGTCCAGAGTTCGTTCCTGTTCTCTTCTTTCCTGAAGTCCTCCTCTGTCGGTAAATATAGTCGTTTAAACTTTTCCCACCTTTTATGGTAATTATTTTTCCCTCTGGGACGGAGCTTCTTAACCACGCCCACTGCCACCACCTGTCCGGCCCTGACTGGCTAAGGAGTTGTCAATCAAAAAGAAGGAGGTGGAGTCCACTCTGAGATGCTGGAGGAATGAAAATCTGACTCTTTTCAGATGAAGATTTGACTCTTTTCTGCTCATTTGCATACGGCGTGGGACCACTGAAAAACGGAATACTAAAGCTACAGAGCTTACTTAGAACATATTTATAGCTTAGATGACAATGATTTTTCACCCACTTTCACCAGGTATTGCTGGCTTTATAGCTAAAATGCTGGTGACAGGTTCCCTTTAAGGTCAAACAGGATACACCATATATGTCCTATGGAGTATCTTAATGAGGTTTCTTGTAGGGTTACCTGCTAGATTCCCTTACTTTTAAATTCTCAGAAGTGATTGCATTTTTGGATTGATAGCTGGCATCGGATGTCACCCTCCTGCTTAAAGAGGATCTGTCACTAGTTTAGTAATGCCAAATCTCCTAGCTAATCTAATAGGCGCTGTCACACTGATAATGCTAGTGAAAATTGTGTCCCAAAAAACTCCTTATTTTAAAAGTTAGGAGCTTTTTTCTAAATATGCAAATGAGTCTATACTAGACAAATGGTGTCAACACCAGCGATTCTCCGGAGTTAGAGCTACCTCACAGCCTCTGACACTGTCCTATCAGCATGAAGCTGCTTCACACACAGTGTGAGAAACTGAGGCTGGATGGAAGGGAGATCACTTCAAATAGGCATGTGGACCACCGGCTGTTGGCCACCTGGAACAGGTTCTGGGGGCATATGAAAGATGAGATTGTAATATTTCATATGGCATCGGGATCGCATTTGTAGCTGTAAAACAACCAGAGATATCACCAGTTGAAAACACAGTTGGGAATCGAAGCTGTATACTATATGATCACACTGCTGAGCTGTGATGCTGATTGGACAGCGTCATACAGAAAACATTACACCGCCCAGAGTGAAAAGAAAGGGTATGTTCACACGGCCTATTTTTGTCCGTTTTCGGGCCGTAAATGCCTGAAAAATGGCCGAAAAATCAGAAGCAGAACGCCTCCACACATCTGCCCATTGATTTCAATCCGATGGAGCGTTTTTCGCAGCGTTTTTTTACGCGTAAAAAATCGTTCGCAAAAAAGAAGTGCAGGACACTTCTTGGGACGTTTTTGGAGCCGTTTTCCATAGACTCTATTGGAAAAAGCTCCAAAAACGGCCATAAAAAACGCAGCGAAAAACGTCTGAAAATCAGGAGCGGTTTTCCCTTGAAAACAGCTCTGTATTTTCAGACGTTTTTAGTCTAGCGTGTAAACATACCCAAAGAGTCACCTCCAATTATAGCCAAATTAGCATATTTAGACAAATTTGTAAAGAAAAAAGATGTGGTTATAACCAAACCATACCTAACAAACCCAAAATTGCAATATAATATAGCACGGTGCCATTCCTGATAAAGATTATGGAAAAAAGAAGAAAAAAGAAGAAAAAAGAAAAATGATCCAGGAATATAAATAGGCACTCTTGGGTTAAGTAAAATTAAATATAATATTTTATTTTAGAATCCAGATAATACCGGCAAAATAAATTTTTACAACAACAAAAGTATATATTAATTTTATAAAAAGAACCTCCTGGCCAGGAAAAGAGACATGCAATGGCACCCTTAATACATTAGAGAGATTACCATATGATTATACAACGTACTGTGTATGTACAGAGCGGTTTTGAAAAGATAGAAAATTCCAAATGAAAAACCGCTGGGTAGTGTTCACACTTGCGGTTTTCAACCATATCTGTTATTTAAATCGCAAAATAGCCAGAGTTCCTATCAGGAGTAACTGGTAATGATGTTTTTTGAAAAGAATCTTTTTATACGCATATAACTCCAAAAATAGGAAGGTAGCCCCATGTATTAAGGGGATGTGGTTTACAGCGTGTTTTTTCCTCTCTTAAGTGGATCCTTAGATCTAAGGAAGTCCTTTCACAGCCCCTTGGGGTCAAATGTGTAGCCCTCGTGATCTTGAGCTTTAATGCAAGGCACTCTTATAATTTGTATAGGGTTTTTACCTTAAAAATCCAGCGAGTGCCGAGAGGTCAGTTGTGGAGGTAGTCAGCCCAAAGATGGAAAATGGTAGATCTCCAAAGAAGCAAGGTTCGTCTGTATGGCCACACATTTAATTCAAAGCCTCCAAATCTCTACCATCACATCAATTGACGATCTCCTCCCTTGATCCATGCGAATGTTTCGCCACTGCACTCAGAGAGACACGGACCTGAGAGGACAGGATCACATGCCGGCATCAAGGTGGATTGGGCACACTTCGAGAGACACAGACCCGACAGGGCAGGATCGCACGCTAGCAACCAGGTGAGTTGAAATTCCAGAGTAGGTTTCCTTCCATGTGGTATCTCATGGACAGGGATTCTCAGGGCAAGGCTTGGACGTCACTACCGGCCCTGTTGATTGGAACAGCTGACGCGTTTCATCCCTGAACGGGATTTCTTCAGAGCAGTTTGACAGGTGCTGCCAAACATAGTGTATTTATAGTGTCCCAAATTCATTCATTGGTTATGTAGTCATAGGCATAATGTTTCATGGGGATAATTAGAAGAGACGTTATGGATAGTGCATATCGATCTTTCATAAGACAAAACAATCAATTTTGATAGCAAGTACAAATATTTTTACAATCAAACAGGCAATTCATATATCCACTAAGTCGTGTTAAAAGGATATATTCGGTATTTTTATGGAGAAGGCAATCAGTGGTGCATCTCCACATGGTCATAACAGAAATAATAATTAGATCTGAGTCTTCCACCAGAGTATAATAACTACTTGGGATCTAATAATCAGAATTAATTTATCCATGAATATAGTCCGCTACTAATATCTAGATTCTATAGTTGGATTATAAAGAAATGTTTCCCCAACATAGAGTCCTTTACTACACCATTTACACTATTGAGCTATATCATACGCTATTTTAGATTAGTAAAATTAATTAGTACTTTGAAGCTAAATAGATAATCTGTTTAATTTTATAGCTATCTATACATACATACATATGGAGTTCATAAAATACTTTCGGGGAAGCAGGGAGAGAGGACCACCACCTATAAGGTATTAGGACCTGGGTCCCCACTATCCCCAAAAGAAATAAACTGTCAAAAATCAATAAAATAATTTTATCACTAAGTCTCATAACCATATGTATGTATATTACTGCACATAGAGGAGCCACCATAAAAATCCAAATGGGGGCAGGGAGGGGAATCAAATGTCCAAAAGGGGCAGTGGGTCCCTAATTTCCACCACCCAAAAAGGGCTAAGGGCAACTCATACTCCTGCGAAAAAAAAAAAAAAAAAATTTGCAAGAGATGGATACTATGTTCATTTATTTTATTTATTTATCCAATTGATTTAATATTTCATACCCAAAAGAACATTACTCATGCTCATTCTGCATGAAGTAAATTGATGATATATAGCAAATGGGATATCCATATCAGAGGCATATTATTAGAGTTAATATCAAATTCCAAGGAAAGAATACATCCAATCCATACACTATCCATTTTTAATCCAAGGATTTATTTGTCTAGTGCTGGATAACTCAGAAAGTACAGGAAATTGAGAAATGTGACACTGGACAACAAAAAGGTCTCATATACGCTTTATCACGGAGGAAAAAGAACAGACGGAGACCAATACGAGCGCAGAAGATGTGATCATCCTAATGGGAATCTATTGGCTCCCATCTGTTTAAATCTCAGAGGAACATGTTAAATTTTATTTCATTATTTAGTCCCCTAGGGTTCAAGGTTCCTAATGTATAAATCCACATGGTTTCTTTTTGAAGGAGTGTTCGGTTAAGATCACCCCCCCTTCTATCTTGAAATAGCTGATAAATCCCCATAAATTTTAAGCCAGTTGGTGATTGGGCATGATATGTTTTAAAATGTGCAGCTAGAGGATTTGTTATTTCACCTTTGGTAATGTCCCGAATGTGTTCGCTGATGCGAATATGTAATTCTCGCTTCGTTTTGCCAATATATTGTTTCCCGCATGGGCAGATAATGGAATAGACGACCATGGTCGAACGGCAATTAATAAAGTTATAAACTTTAAATTCCCTTTTGTGTTCACTGTCAAGAAAAGTGTCGGATTTTAAAACATACTTACAGCATCTACAAGAGCCACACATGAACATTCCTTTTGGACGTTTCTGTAACCACTTCTCATTACCTGGGGTCCTTCTCTTAAACTCAGAGCTTACCAACATATTCCTCAGCGTGGGGGCCCTTTTGGGGACCATACTCGGTACATTCCCCACTATTGAGTTTATTCTTTTATCCAAAGTCAAATGTGGCCAGTTTTTTATCATCAAATTCCTAAGTATATCCCAATGGGACCCATACCTCGAAATGAATCTGACTCTATTGTCACTATTATCTTTTTTACCTCTCTTGAGGATTTCCTCTCTATTCTGTCTGGATGCCCTATTGTATCCTTTCTTGATCAATTTTTTGGAGTAACCCCTATTTTCAAAACGGGAAGACAGATCTTGTGCTTCACTTTTGAAGTCCCTAAAATCAGTACAGTTGCGGCGAATCCGAAGAAATTCGCTTATCGGGATCCCCTTAATTTGAGAGGGAAAGTGATGGCTACTTGCTGCCAATAGGGTATTGCCTGATGTTGGTTTCCGATATGTAGTCGTTTTTAATCTGTTTCCCTCCCTATGAATATTAAGATCAAGAAAGCTAATATGATCTTCACTGTGAGTATAGGTCAGAAGGATATTTAAGTTGTTAACATTTAAATCTCTAATAAAGCTATCCAATAAATCCAATGGTCCCCTCCAAACTAGGAGAACATCATCCATGTATCTCAGCCAAGCGGAGGCGCATTTTCTGAAAAGGGGGTGTGGGTATACTATAAATTCTTCCCACCATCCCAAATGTAAACAGGCATATGATGGTGCGCAAGAGGATCCCATGGCTGTTCCACGGGTCTGCCGATAGAATTTGCCATCAAAAGAGAAACAATTATAATTCAAGACGAATTCCAACATTTCAATAATAAATTCATTTTGGTGAGCCCAGTCCCTTCCTCTCCTCTCCAGAAAATGCGCGACCGCTTTGAGGCCAATATCATGTGGGATGGAAGTATACAATGACTCCACATCCAATCCTACCAGGATGAAATCCTCCTCAAGGGTCAATTGATCAATTTTATTTAAGAGGTCCCCTGTGTCCAACACAAAAGATGGAAGTGTGTGAACAAAGGGTTTCAATTTTTCGTCTATGTATTTCCCAAGGTGATCTGTTGGGCCGTCACACCCCGAAATAATTGGTCTACCCGGGGGTGTATTCCTATTTTTGTGCACCTTAGGAAGCACATATATGGTAGGTATGCGAGGTTCCCTTACCTCCAAATATTGGAACTCATTTTTATTAATTAGGCCCTCATCCAATGCGAAAGTCAGTTTTCTATTCAAGGTCCCCATTATATGATCCGATGGATTATCTTTCAAAAGGGAATATGTATCCGTTTCCAATTGTCTTTTAATCTCACCGACATAGTCCTCCTCCCTGAGCAGGACAACATTTCCACCCTTATCACTTGGCTTGATAACAATATTCTCAATATTCTGCAATTCCTTCAGGGCTTTTCGTTCCCTTTCAGTTAAGTTGTCCTCACACAGGAAGGAGGACCAGTCGATGACACTTATGTCCTTAAGCATGGCCTCCAAAAAAGCTTGCGTATATCTATTGGAGTGTATGCTTGGCATGGTACTACTTTTTTTGCGCAAACCCGTGTACTCTGGGATAATATCAGAAAAATCCTCTTCAGGATTATCTGTATTTTCCAATATATTACCTTCCCTCCATAATTCATTTAAATCTCCCAAGGTATTCAGATCAGACATTTCTAAATTAGGAATCAATCCAAATTCCATTATTTCTCTCTGCGACTGTGATAGAATATTCTCATTTTGACTATTCCCCTCATTTTTTTCCCCATGCCAAAGTCTCAAAAGAATCTTTCTGAGAAAGAGGTGAAGATCTTTACATATCTCAAACTCTTTTCCAGAGGTAACCGGTGAAAAGCCCAATCCTCGATTTAATAAGGATATATGATGTATTGATAGGGGGAAATCAGTTAAGTTTATTATATTATTAACATTATTTTCTATCTTCCCCTGCGCTGTCTTGTATTGGGTCCTCCTTTTTTCTCTACTATTCTTTCCTCTCCGAATTTCCCTCTGTTTCGGTCCCCTAAAAAAGATACCTTTGACTGTGGTTCCTCAGCTCTAAAATATTTCCCCATCTCATTGTCACTAGATGGGTCACTTGTAGTTTCCCCATCTGTTGACATAAAAGTATTCCTTCTTACTCGTGGTCTACTTCTATTCTGTCTTTCTCTATTTTTTGAGAAGGAGAAAATTTGTTTCTGCTCAAAGTCAAAAGTATCCCTTTGGAATTTCCTCCTTTTTCGTATTGATATTTCTCGAAGTTCCACTTCCACCTCTTTTTTGAGACTAACATTTAATTTTTCAAATTCCGGATCCTTACAAAAGATATCCAGTTTTTTAACACTCTCCTCAATTTACAAATCAAGCAAACTCAGCATGTTTTTCTCTTCTTCTATTAATAAATCCATCAGATTCCTTGAGTGTCTCAAGCACTCCTCATCCCATTTTTCCAAGAATGCCTCACTTTTAAAATGTGATGCAGGTGTAGTACGTCTACGTAGCCCTCTTGGAATTATTTTGGACAACTTATATGCCTCTAAGCTCTGGATATCCCATTTACGTCTTAGGTGACTCAAAATTAGTCTCCGATGATTTTTAAATAAACCATATATATCTCCTCTAGTGTCTTCGGCACTTTTGTTTATTTCACAATTCAAAAGTGCAGCAATCCGAGCATCTACCTCTAAATCTAGGCAATAAGCCATACTGATGACACACCACTGATTGCCCTCAAATTCAAAAACAGAGAATATAATAAGTTAATTCTAAAGGTATGCAAACAAAACAGGAAGGAAAACCCTCCAAAATAAATTTGTAAAGAAAAAAGATGTGGTTATAACCAAACCATACCTAACAAACCCAAAATTGCAATATAATATAGCACGGTGCCATTCCTGATAAAGATTATGGAAAAAAGAAGAAAAAAGAAAAATGATCCAGGAATATAAATAGGCACTCTTGGGTTAAGTAAAATTAAATATAATATTTTATTTTAGAATCCAGATAATACCGGCAAAATAAATTTTTACAACAACAAAAGTATATATTAATTTTATAAAAAGAACCTCCTGGCCAGGAAAAGAGACATGCAATGGCACCCTTAATACATTAGAGAGATTACCATATGATTATACAACGTACTGTGTATGTACAGAGCGGTTTTGAAAAGATAGAAAATTCCAAATGAAAAACCGCTGGGTAGTGTTCACACTTGCGGTTTTCAACCATATCTGTTATTTAAATCGCAAAATAGCCAGAGTTCCTATCAGGAGTAACTGGTAATGATGTTTTTTGAAAAGAATCTTTTTATACGCATATAACTCCAAAAATAGGAAGGTAGCCCCATGTATTAAGGGGATGTGGTTTACAGCGTGTTTTTTCCTCTCTTAAGTGGATCCTTAGATCTAAGGAAGTCCTTTCACAGCCCCTTGGGGTCAAATGTGTAGCCCTCGTGATCTTGAGCTTTAATGCAAGGCACTCTTATAATTTGTATAGGGTTTTTACCTTAAAAATCCAGCGAGTGCCGAGAGGTCAGTTGTGGAGGTAGTCAGCCCAAAGATGGAAAATGGTAGATCTCCAAAGAAGCAAGGTTCGTCTGTATGGCCACACATTTAATTCAAAGCCTCCAAATCTCTACCATCACATCAATTGACGATCTCCTCCCTTGATCCATGCGAATGTTTCGCCACTGCACTCAGAGAGACACGGACCTGAGAGGACAGGATCACATGCCGGCATCAAGGTGGATTGGGCACACTTCGAGAGACACAGACCCGACAGGGCAGGATCGCACGCTAGCAACCAGGTGAGTTGAAATTCCAGAGTAGGTTTCCTTCCATGTGGTATCTCATGGACAGGGATTCTCAGGGCAAGGCTTGGACGTCACTACCGGCCCTGTTGATTGGAACAGCTGACGCGTTTCATCCCTCAACGGGATTTCTTCAGAGCAGTTTGACAGGTGCTGCCAAACATAGTGTATTTATAGTGTCCCAAATTCATTCATTGGTTATGTAGTCATAGGCATAATGTTTCATGGGGATAATTAATTAGAAGAGACGTTATGGATAGTGCATATCGATCTTTCATAAGACAAAACAATCAATTTTGATAGCAAGTACAAATATTTTTACAATCAAACAGGCAATTCATATATCCACTAAGTCGTGTTAAAAGGATATATTCGGTATTTTTATGGAGAAGGCAATCAGTGGTGCATCTCCACATGGTCATAACAGAAATAATAATTAGATCTGAGTCTTCCACCAGAGTATAATAACTACTTGGGATCTAATAATCAGAATTAATTTATCCATGAATATAGTCCGCTACTAATATCTAGATTCTATAGTTGGATTATAAAGAAATGTTTCCCCAACATAGAGTCCTTTACTACACCATTTACACTATTGAGCTATATCATACGCTATTTTAGATTAGTAAAATTAATTAGTACTTTGAAGCTAAATAGATAATCTGTTTAATTTTATAGCTATCTATACATACATACATATGGAGTTCATAAAATACTTTCGGGGAAGCAGGGAGAGAGGACCACCACCTATAAGGTATTAGGACCTGGGTCCCCACTATCCCCAAAAGAAATAAACTGTCAAAAATCAATAAAATAATTTTATCACTAAGTCTCATAACCATATGTACAGTGAAGGAAATAAGTATTTGATCCCTTGCTGATTTTGTAAGTTTGCCCACTGTCAAAGACATGAACAGTCTAGAATTTTTAGGCTAGGTTAATTTTACCAGTGAGAGATAGATTATATAAAAAAAATAAAAATAAATCACATTGTCAAAATTATATATATTTATTTGCATTGTGCACAGAGAAATAAGTATTTGATCCCTTTGGCAAACCAGACTTAATACTTGGTGGCAAAACCCTTGTTGGCAAGCACAGCAGTCAGACATTTTTAGTAGTTGATGATGAGGTTTGCGCACATGTTAGATGGAATTTTGGCCCACTCCTCTTTGCAGATCATCTGTAAATCATTAAGATTTCGAGGCTGTCGCTTGGCAACTCGGATCTTCAGCTCCCTCCATAAGTTTTCGATGGGATTAAGGTCTGGAGACTGGCTAGGCCACTCCATGACCTTAATGTGCTTCTTTTTGAGCCACTCCTTTGTTGCCTTGGCTGTATGTTTCGGGTAATTATCGTGCTGGAAGACCCAGCCACGAGCCATTTTTAATGTCCTGGTGGAGGGAAGGAGGTTGTCACTCAGGCTTTGACGGTACATGGCTCCATCCATTCTCCCAATGATGCGGTGAAGTAGTCCTGTGCCCTTAGCAGAGAAACACCCCCAAAACATAATGTTTCCACCTCCATGCTTGACAGTGGGGACGGTGTTCTTTGGGTCATAGGCAGCATTTCTCTTCCTCCAAACACGGCGAGTTGAGTTAATGCCAAAGAGCTCAATTTTAGTCTCATCTGACCACAGCACCTTCTCCCAATCACTCTCAGAATCATCCAGATGTTCATTTGCAAACTTCAGACGGGCCTGTACATGTGCCTTCTTGAGCAGGGGGACCTTGCGGGCACTGCAGGATTTTAATCCATTACGGCGTAATGTGTTACCAATGGTTTTCTTGGTGACTGTGGTCCCAGCTGCCTTGAGATCATTAACAAGTTCCCCCCGTGTAGTTTTCGGCTGAGCTCTCACCTTCCTCAGGATCAAGGATACCCCACGAGGTGAGATTTTGCATGGAGCCCCAGATCGATGTCGATTGACAGTCATTTTGTATGTCTTCCATTTTCTTACTATTGCACCATCAGTTGTCTCCTTCTCACCCAGCGTCTTACTTATGGTTTTGTAGCCCATTCCAGCCTTGTGCAGGTCTATGATCTTGTCCCTGACATCCTTAGAAAGCTCTTTGGCCTTGCCCATGTTGTAGAGGTTAGAGTCAAACTGATTAATTGAGTCTGTGGACAGGAGTCTTCTATACAGGTGACCATTTAAGACAGCTGTCTTTAATGCAGGCACCAAGTCGATTTGGAGCGTGTAACTGGTCTGGAGGAGGCTGAACTCTTAATGGTTGGTGGGGGATCAAATACTTATTTCTCTGTGCACAATGCAAATAAATATATAAAATTTTGACAATGTGATTTTCTTTTCTTTTTTTTATATAATCTATCTCTCACTGGTAAAATTAACCTAGCCTAAAAATTCTAGACTGTTCATGTCTTTGACAGTGGGCAAACTTACAAAATCAGCAAGGGATCAAATACTTATTTCCTCCACTGTATGTATATTACTGCACATAGAGGAGCCACCATAAAAATCCAAATGGGGGCAGGGAGGGGAATCAAATGTCCAAAAGGGGCAGTGGGTCCCTAATTTCCACCACCCAAAAAGGGCTAAGGGCAACTCATACTCCTGCGAAAAAAAAAAATAAAAAATTTGCAAGAGATGGATACTATGTTCATTTATTTTATTTATTTATCCAATTGATTTAATATTTCATACCCAAAAGAACATTACTCATGCTCATTCTGCATGAAGTAAATTGATGATATATAGCAAATGGGATATCCATATCAGAGGCATATTATTAGAGTTAATATCAAATTCCAAGGAAAGAATACATCCAATCCATACACTATCCATTTTTAATCCAAGGATTTATTTGTCTAGTGCTGGATAACTCAGAAAGTACAGGAAATTGAGAAATGTGACACTGGACAACAAAAAGGTCTCATATACGCTTTATCACGGAGGAAAAAGAACAGACGGAGACCAATACGAGCGCAGAAGATGTGATCATCCTAATGGGAATCTATTGGCTCCCATCTGTTTAAATCTCAGAGGAACATGTTAAATTTTATTTCATTATTTAGTCCCCTAGGGTTCAAGGTTCCTAATGTATAAATCCACATGGTTTCTTTTTGAAGGAGTGTTCGGTTAAGATCACCCCCCCTTCTATCTTGAAATAGCTGATAAATCCCCATAAATTTTAAGCCAGTTGGTGATTGGGCATGATATGTTTTAAAATGTGCAGCTAGAGGATTTGTTATTTCACCTTTGGTAATGTCCCGAATGTGTTCGCTGATGCGAATATGTAATTCTCGCTTCGTTTTGCCAATATATTGTTTCCCGCATGGGCAGATAATGGAATAGACGACCATGGTCGAACGGCAATTAATAAAGTTATAAACTTTAAATTCCCTTTTGTGTTCACTGTCAAGAAAAGTGTCGGATTTTAAAACATACTTACAGCATCTACAAGAGCCACACATGAACATTCCTTTTGGACGTTTCTGTAACCACTTCTCATTACCTGGGGTCCTTCTCTTAAACTCAGAGCTTACCAACATATTCCTCAGCGTGGGGGCCCTTTTGGGGACCATACTCGGTACATTCCCCACTATTGAGTTTATTCTTTTATCCAAAGTCAAATGTGGCCAGTTTTTTATCATCAAATTCCTAAGTATATCCCAATGGGACCCATACCTCGAAATGAATCTGACTCTATTGTCACTATTATCTTTTTTACCTCTCTTGAGGATTTCCTCTCTATTCTGTCTGGATGCCCTATTGTATCCTTTCTTGATCAATTTTTTGGAGTAACCCCTATTTTCAAAACGGGAAGACAGATCTTGTGCTTCACTTTTGAAGTCCCTAAAATCAGTACAGTTGCGGCGAATCCGAAGAAATTCGCTTATCGGGATCCCCTTAATTTGAGAGGGAAAGTGATGGCTACTTGCTGCCAATAGGGTATTGCCTGATGTTGGTTTCCGATATGTAGTCGTTTTTAATCTGTTTCCCTCCCTATGAATATTAAGATCAAGAAAGCTAATATGATCTTCACTGTGAGTATAGGTCAGAAGGATATTTAAGTTGTTAACATTTAAATCTCTAATAAAGCTATCCAATAAATCCAATGGTCCCCTCCAAACTAGGAGAACATCATCCATGTATCTCAGCCAAGCGGAGGCGCATTTTCTGAAAAGGGGGTGTGGGTATACTATAAATTCTTCCCACCATCCCAAATGTAAACAGGCATATGATGGTGCGCAAGAGGATCCCATGGCTGTTCCACGGGTCTGCCGATAGAATTTGCCATCAAAAGAGAAACAATTATAATTCAAGACGAATTCCAACATTTCAATAATAAATTCATTTTGGTGAGCCCAGTCCCTTCCTCTCCTCTCCAGAAAATGCGCGACCGCTTTGAGGCCAATATCATGTGGGATGGAAGTATACAATGACTCCACATCCAATCCTACCAGGATGAAATCCTCCTCAAGGGTCAATTGATCAATTTTATTTAAGAGGTCCCCTGTGTCCAACACAAAAGATGGAAGTGTGTGAACAAAGGGTTTAAATTTTTCGTCTATGTATTTCCCAAGGTGATCTGTTGGGCCGTCACACCCCGAAATAATTGGTCTACCCGGGGGTGTATTCCTATTTTGTGCACCTTAGGAAGCACATATATGGTAGGTATGCGAGGTTCCCTTACCTCCAAATATTGGAACTCATTTTTATTAATTAGGCCCTCATCCAATGCGAAAGTCAGTTTTCTATTCAAGGTCCCCATTATATGATCCGATGGATTATCTTTCAAAAGGGAATATGTATCCGTTTCCAATTGTCTTTTAATCTCACCGACATAGTCCTCCTCCCTGAGCAGGACAACATTTCCACCCTTATCACTTGGCTTGATAACAATATTCTCAATATTCTGCAATTTCTTCAGGGCTTTTCGTTCCCTTTCAGTTAAGTTGTCCTCACACAGGAAGGAGGACCAGTCGATGACACTTATGTCCTTAAGCATGGCCTCCAAAAAAGCTTGTGTATATCTATTGGAGTGTATGCTTGGCATGGTACTACTTTTTTTGCGCAAACCCGTGTACTCTGGGATAATATCAGAAAAATCCTCTTCAGGATTATCTGTATTTTCCAATATATTACCTTCCCTCCATAATTCATTTAAATCTCCCAAGGTATTCAGATCAGACATTTCTAAATTAGGAATCAATCCAAATTCTATCGGCAGACCCGTGGAACAGCCATGGGATCCTCTTGCGCACCATCATACCTACCATATATGTGCTTCCTAAGGTGCACAAAAATAGGAATACACCCCCGGGTAGACCAATTATTTCGGGGTGTGACGGCCCAACAGATCACCTTGGGAAATACATAGACGAAAAATTGAAACCCTTTGTTCACACACTTCCATCTTTTGTGTTGGACACAGGGGACCTCTTAAATAAAATTGATCAATTGACCCTTGAGGAGGATTTCATCCTGGTAGGATTGGATGTGGAGTCATTGTATACTTCCATCCCACATGATATTGGCCTCAAAGCGGTCGCGCATTTTCTGGAGAGGAGAGGAAGGGACTGGGCTCACCAAAATGAATTTATTATTGAAATGTTGGAATTCGTCTTGAATTATAATTGTTTCTCTTTTGATGGCAAATTCTATCGGCAGACCCGTGGAACAGCCATGGGATCCTCTTGCGCACCATCATATGCCTGTTTACATTTGGGATGGTGGGAAGAATTTATAGTATACCCACACCCCCTTTTCAGAAAATGCGCCTCCGCTTGGCTGAGATACATGGATGATGTTCTCCTAGTTTGGAGGGGACCATTGGATTTATTGGATAGCTTTATTAGAGATTTAAATGTTAACAACTTAAATATCCTTCTGACCTATACTCACAGTGAAGATCATATTAGCTTTCTTGATCTTAATATTCATAGGGAGGGAAACAGATTAAAAACGACTACATATCGGAAACCAACATCAGGCAATACCCTATTGGCAGCAAGTAGCCATCACTTTCCCTCTCAAATTAAGGGGATCCCGATAAGCGAATTTCTTCGGATTCGCCGCAACTGTACTGATTTTAGGGACTTCAAAAGTGAAGCACAAGATCTGTCTTCCCGTTTTGAAAATAGGGGTTACTCCAAAAAATTGATCAAGAAAGGATACAATAGGGCATCCAGACAGAATAGAGAGGAAATCCTCAAGAGAGGTAAAAAAGATAATAGTGACAATAGAGTCAGATTCATTTCGAGGTATGGGTCCCATTGGGATATACTTAGGAATTTGATGATAAAAAACTGGCCACATTTGACTTTGGATAAAAGAATAAACTCAATAGTGGGGAATGTACCGAGTATGGTCCCCAAAAGGGCCCCCACGCTGAGGAATATGTTGGTAAGCTCTGAGTTTAAGAGAAGGACCCCAGGTAATGAGAAGTGGTTACAGAAACGTCCAAAAGGAATGTTCATGTGTGGCTCTTGTAGATGCTGTAAGTATGTTTTAAAATCCGACACTTTTCTTGACAGTGAACACAAAAGGGAATTTAAAGTTTATAACTTTATTAATTGCCGTTCGACCATGGTCGTCTATTCCATTATCTGCCCATGCGGGAAACAATATATTGGCAAAACGAAGCGAGAATTACATATTCGCATCAGCGAACACATTCGGGACATTACCAAAGGTGAAATAACAAATCCTCTAGCTGCACATTTTAAAACATATCATGCCCAATCACCAACTGGCTTAAAATTTATGGGGATTTATCAGCTATTTCAAGATAGAAGGGGGGGTGATCTTAACCGAACACTCCTTCAAAAAGAAACCATGTGGATTTATACATTAGGAACCTTGAACCCTAGGGGACTAAATAATGAAATAAAATTTAACATGTTCCTCTGAGATTTAAACAGATGGGAGCCAATAGATTCCCATTAGGATGATCACATCTTCTGCGCTCGTATTGGTCTCCGTCTGTTCTTTTTCCTCCGTGATAAAGCGTATATGAGACCTTTTTGTTGTCCAGTGTCACATTTCTCAATTTCCTGTACTTTCTGAGTTATCCAGCACTAGACAAATAAATCCTTGGATTAAAAATGGATAGTGTATGGATTGGATGTATTCTTTCCTTGGAATTTGATATTAACTCTAATAATATGCCTCTGATATGGATATCCCATTTGCTATATATCATCAATTTACTTCATGCAGAATGAGCATGAGTAATGTTCTTTTGGGTATGAAATATTAAATCAATTGGATAAATAAATAAAATAAATGAACATAGTATCCATCTCTTGCAAATTTTTTATTTTTTTTTTCGCAGGAGTATGAGTTGCCCTTAGCCCTTTTTGGGTGGTGGAAATTAGGGACCCACTGCCCCTTTTGGACATTTGATTCCCCTCCCTGCCCCCATTTGGATTTTTATGGTGGCTCCTCTATGTGCAGTAATATACATACATATGGTTATGAGACTTAGTGATAAAATTATTTTATTGATTTTTGACAGTTTATTTCTTTTGGGGATAGTGGGGACCCAGGTCCTAATACCTTATAGGTGGTGGTCCTCTCTCCCTGCTTCCCCGAAAGTATTTTATGAACTCCATATGTATGTATGTATAGATAGCTATAAAATTAAACAGATTATCTATTTAGCTTCAAAGTACTAATTAATTTTACTAATCTAAAATAGCGTATGATATAGCTCAATAGTGTAAATGGTGTAGTAAAGGACTCTATGTTGGGGAAACATTTCTTTATAATCCAACTATAGAATCTAGATATTAGTAGCGGACTATATTCATGGATAAATTAATTCTGATTATTAGATCCCAAGTAGTTATTATACTCTGGTGGAAGACTCAGATCTAATTATTATTTCTGTTATGACCATGTGGAGATGCACCACTGATTGCCTTCTCCATAAAAATACCGAATATATCCTTTTAACACGACTTAGTGGATATATGAATTGCCTGTTTGATTGTAAAAATATTTGTACTTGCTATCAAAATTGATTGTTTTGTCTTATGAAAGATCGATATGCACTATCCATAACGTCTCTTCTAATTATCCCCATGAAACATTATGCCTATGACTACATAACCAATGAATGAATTTGGGACACTATAAATACACTATGTTTGGCAGCACCTGTCAAACTGCTCTGAAGAAATCCCGTTCAGGGATGAAACGCGTCAGCTGTTCCAATCAACAGGGCCGGTAGTGACGTCCAAGCCTTGCCCTGAGAATCCCTGTCCATGAGATACCACATGGAAGGAAACCTACTCTGGAATTTCAACTCACCTGGTTGCTAGCGTGCGATCCTGCCCTGTCGGGTCTGTGTCTCTCGAAGTGTGCCCAATCCACCTTGATGCCGGCATGTGATCCTGTCCTCTCAGGTCCGTGTCTCTCTGAGTGCAGTGGCGAAACATTCGCATGGATCAAGGGAGGAGATCGTCAATTGATGTGATGGTAGAGATTTGGAGGCTTTTAATTAAATGTGTGGCCATACAGACGAACCTTGCTTCTTTGGAGATCTACCATTTTCCATCTTTGGGCTGACTACCTCCACAACTGACCTCTCGGCACTCGCTGGATTTTTAAGGTAAAAACCCTATACAAATTATAAGAGTGCCTTGCATTAAAGCTCAAGATCACGAGGGCTACACATTTGACCCCAAGGGGCTGTGAAAGGACTTCCTTAGATCTAAGGATCCACTTAAGAGAGGAAAAAACACGCTGTAAACCACATCCCCTTAATACATGGGGCTACCTTCCTATTTTTGGAGTTATATGCGTATAAAAAGATTCTTTTCAAAAAACATCATTACCAGTTACTCCTGATAGGAACTCTGGCTATTTTGCGATTTAAATAACAGATATGGTTGAAAACCGCAAGTGTGAACACTACCCAGCGGTTTTTCATTTGGAATTTTCTATCTTTTCAAAACCGCTCTGTACATACACAGTACGTTGTATAATCATATGGTAATCTCTCTAATGTATTAAGGGTGCCATTGCATGTCTCTTTTCCTGGCCAGGAGGTTCTTTTTATAAAATTAATATATACTTTTGTTGTTGTAAAAATTTATTTTGCCGGTATTATCTGGATTCTAAAATAAAATATTATATTTAATTTTACTTAACCCAAGAGTGCCTATTTATATTCCTGGATCATTTTTCTTTTTTCTTCTTTTTTCCATATTTAGACAAATGTTCATAACTTTGCAAAGAATAAAAGTTTTTGAAAAAAATTACACTGTAGTTATCAGCATCATAGCGCCTATCAGATTAGATAGGAAATAGGGAATTAATAAACTAGTGACAGATCCTCTTTAACATAAAAAGGAGTCTATTGCCCTTAGGAGATTAATTAAGTTCACTATAAATTTAGGATGTTATGTCCATTGGGATTGGGTCTGTATTCAAAAGGTCCATGAAATAAGAGCAAAGAGTTCAGACTCTACCTTAACCCACAATGACACAGTTGTGAGATTATGTATCAGAATTGACTGTGCTAGTCTAACGTCCGTATAGTCAGTGGAGTATCTACCGCTGTAGCAGCCGTAGCGGCTGCTACGGGGCCTGCGGCATGTGGGGGCCCATGCCGCCCGCTGACACGATCCCACCCATATGCCAGGTGGCTGCTACAGTGGTAGCGACACTACTACGGGGCCCGCGCCGCCGAGCCTCTAACATTTATGGGCCGGGCGGCACAGGCCCTCTCATGCCCGGTGGCGTCGCTAGCACCTGAGTCCAGAGACACGTTCCGTGTCCGACCATTCAGCGCCTTACAATGACGCTGATTGGCAGGGCAAAATTACTCGCCTATCAAGGACGCTAGCAGCGCAATAACGTCATTGCGCCGCTTCCATGGTTGAAAGGCACTGACTGACGGGGCAAGTCATTCTGCACTACCAATCAGCGCCTTTCAACGACGCGCTGCTTGGGTCGTTCAGCTCCAGCAGACCTGCTCAGAAGAGAGCAGATCTGCATTGCCACTGGACGGTGAGGGAACGGGATCAGGGTGAGTATGTAAAGTTTTTTTTTCTACTAAAACTGTGAGTGGCATTATCTATAGTGGTGGCTCTATCTACATGGGGTGTCTATATGTCGGGATGTAGAGCACTATATACAGCGGGAGCTATATGTTGGGCACTATATACAGGGGTGTGCTATATGTGGGACACTATATACAGGGGTGGGCTATATGTGGAGCACTATAGGGGGAGCTATTTGTAGGGCACTATCTATAAGGGTGGGCTATTTGTGGGACACTATATACAGGGGTGGGTTACCTGTGGGACACTATCTACAGGGGGGCTATATGTAGGACACTGTCAACAAGGGTGGGCTATATGTGGGACACTATATACAGGTGGAGCTATATGTGAAGCACTATCTATAGAGGGAGCTATTTGTAGGGCACAATCTACAGGGGTGGGCTATATGTGGGACACGATATACAGGGGTGGGTTACCTGTGGGGCACTATCTACAGGGGGGCTATATGTAGGGCACTGCCTACAGGGGTGTGCTATATGTGAGGCACTATCTTTAGGGGAAGCTATATTTAGGGCAGCACGGTGGCTCAGTTGTTAGCACTATTGCCTTGCAGCTATGAACTCCATATGTGGGCACTATCTACAGAGGGCTGTATGTGGGGCACTATCTACAGGGTCTTCTCTGTAGGGCACTATCTACAGAGGCTCTATGGGGGAACTATCTACAGGTGTGTGTGGGACACAGTGTATGGTACTATTATAATCAGGGACACAGTGTATGGCGCTATTATAGTTAGAGGTGCAGTGTATGGCGCTATTATATTTAGATGTTTTGAGAATTTTATCTTCGTTTATAGGTGCAGAAATGTTTTAAAAATGAGAAGCTGAAGACATCTGAGCGGAAAACTGCAGAAATGGGTCATGGCCGGGAGATATCTATCATAGAGGTCTGGACCGGAGGGAGAAGAAAAAAGAAAAAAGAAAAAGAACTAGAATCTGAGACGTCACCGGTGAGTTACTGAATGTAAATGTTTATTCTGCCTCTAATCAGTAATGTAGTCACTGTATGATCTGCAGCGAGATGATGGGTGGTATGATTTTTTTTGTGAAACAGCATCTCCCAGCATATCTTTACCATTGCTCGGGCCATGCTGGGAGCTGTAGTTTTACGCCGTACAAACCTATACGGCAGGGATTACACTAAATTGAGTTTTATTTGTTCTGGTGTTGTATATATGTACTGAGCTTGGTTCTGGGGCTGTATATATGTACTGAGCTTTGTTCTGGTGCTGTATATATTTACTGATCTTGGTTATGATGCTGTATTTAAGTACTGACCTTAGCTCTGGTATTGTATATATGTACTGAGTTTTGTTCTAGTGCTGTATTTATGTACTGAGGTTGGTTCTGGTGCTGTATCTATGTACTGAGGTTTGTTCTAGTGCTGTATTTATGTACTGAGGTTTGTTCTGGTGCTGTATATATGTATTGTGCTCGGCTCTCGTGCCGTATATATGGATAAGATTGGTTCTAGTGGTGTATTTATGTACTGAGCTTAGTTGTGGTACTGTATATATGTCAGAGCTTGGTTCTAGTGCTGTATTTATTTACTGAGCTTTGTTGTGGTACTGTATTTATGTATGAGCTTGGTTCAGGAGCTGTAATTATATAGGATATATTTGTAATAAAAAAATTGCAGGGCAGATAGAATTGTTTTTAATTCATTGTATATTTAATGGAAACCTGTCTGGTAGTTTTAACCCCTTGAACCGCCACCATGTAGTAATACATGACATGACAATATTTCCAAATGTTTTTTCAGATGCAGCAAAATCTATAAAATCAACTTTTAAAACAGTGCACACTATATGCTCATTTCTCATTAAGGGGTCATGGGTCGGTGCCGCTATCCTGAAGAGTCACATGGTCCTGCCTCCAAACCCACCTCTCCATGTTTTATTGACATCCCCCTGGCTGATACAACTTTACAAATATGTGGCACTATATACAAGGGAGGGGGGCTGTGTGGCACTATATACAGGGGGAGCTGTATGGCGCTATATACAGGGGGGCTTTATGGGGGCTTATGGCACTATCTACAAGGGGGAGGTTGGGGGCGCTATCTACAAGTGGGGTGTGAAACTGTCTACGAGGGGGGGCTGTATAGTAAACAGAGCAGGGAGCTGTCAAATCTGGGGGCGTCCCTGCTCTGCTGAGTGAGATCGATATTAGTATCAATCTCACCCGTTTAACCCTTCAGATGCGGTGCGCAATAGCGTGCACCGCATCTGAGTGGTTTTTGGAGAGAGGGAGGGAGCTCCCTCTCATCCCACTGACAAACGGGATAAGATCGCCGAGTGTCTGTGTCTCCAATGGCAGCCGGGGGCCTAATAAAGGCCCCCAGGTCTGCCTGTAGCGAATGCCTGCTAGATCATGCCGGAGGCATGACCTAGCAGATGCCTGTCCGTATTAAACGGACAGGCAGTAATACACTGCAATACAAAAGTATTGCAATGTATTATAACAGCGATCGGATGATCGCATATTAAAGTCCCCTAGTTTGACTAGTAAAAAAGTTTAAAAAAAAGTTTAATAAAGTTAATGAAAAAAAAATTTGAAAAAAAAAGAAAAAAACACTTTTTCCCCTTACAAAGTGCTTTAGTATTAAAAAAATAAAATAAAGTAAAAAAGTTCACATATTTGGTATCGCCGCGTCCGTAACGACCCCGACTATAAATCTATTACATTATTTAACCCGCACGGTGAATGCCGTAAAAAATGAAATAAAAAACGACGAAAAAATTGTTGTTTTCTGTGAATCCTGACTTTAAAATTTTTTTATTAAAAAGTGATCAAAAAGTCGCATTTACTCCAAAATGGTACCAATAAAAACTACATGTCTTCCCGCAAAAAAAAGCCCTCATATAACTGCATCGGCGAAAAAATAAAAACGTTACGGCTCTTCAAATATGGAGACACAAAACCAAATAATTTTGAAAAAAAAGCGTTTTTACTGTGTAAAAGTAGTAAAACATACAAAATCTATACAAATTTGGTATCGTTGCAATCGTAACAACCCGCTGAATAAAGTTATTGTGTTATTTATACCACACGGTAAACGGCGTATATTTAGGACGCGAGTGGCAAAATTTCCGATTTTTTTCTATTCCCCCCCAAAAAAAGTTAATAAAAGTTAATCAATATATAATATGTACCTCAAAATGGTGCTATTAAAAAATACAACTTGTCCCGCAAAAAAACAAGACCTAATACAGCAATGTAGACGCAAAAATAAAAAAAAGTTATAGCTCTTGGAATGCTACGATGGAAAAACTTAAAAAATAGCTTGGTCTTGAAGGTCTAAAATAGGCTGGTCATTAAGGGGTTAAAGTTCCCTAACACGACACACATGGAAGTGTTTGGGGCGTTACTGGCCTACATATGCCTTCGATTTCATATGGAGGCACACAGAGGCCTTTTCTGCCGGATTCCATACTAAAAGAAAACCTACAAAACCAAAATACGAGTAGTGCTTGAAGATGCCCACAATAGGATATATATACCAATAGGAAGGTATCAACAACTGACAAAAGCCAAACAGGTTAATCAAGGTACAAAAATCTTTATTACAAACAGGTGCGGATAAACCGCCCACAATAAAAAAGACAAAAACACATGACAAAATAAAATATACCCCAAAGGGGCAGGCGAGTCATAACAATGTAATTAGTATAAGGTCACTAGATATAGACAAATGTAGGCATCACACATACCAGTTTTATGCAGGTCTGTAAGTTCTAAAAACCCAAGCAGTATATGCTATAAAAGAGTTTAACGAGACATATAGAGACAATGTAGTTGGTGTAAAGAAATATTATTTATAACCACAAGACATGAAAAAAAAAAACATTACTGACCCATAGTGGAAAGATGGAACGTGTAGGTGATGTCCCCCACCTCACCCTCCAACGCATGGTTCGCGTTAGCTACTTCCGGGTGTGGTGAGTGGTGGAATAATAGAAGGACCCTTAAATACCACATTAGACCAATCAAAGATGTACAAAAAATACTAGAAAATAGGCGCCATACCTATAGGGCGCATGGACCATGCCACATCCGCATTCCCCCACAACCGGAACACGCCCCCACATCAGTGGTGTGCTGGATAGAGCAGTTCATGATGCGGCCATACAGCTCACAGCAGCGGGGGCAGGCGGTGCATGCACGATCCATGCACTCAGCACCTAAACGGCCATCTTAATTATGGGCAAAACGGGTACAGATTTAAAGCGCATGCGCATAGATGGATATACCAGAATGCATGTACAAATACATACATGTATAAAAAACTGAAAAAAATCCATTAGCATGCGTCAAAAATCGGTACATGGCAATTATGTAGAATATAAGACAAGGGAAATAACGACAGATCCCAGAGGATACTATAATGCTATAAATTATATTTAGAATCTATGAATACTTTAAAGAATCTATTTTATGTTCGTAATAGATTAGGGGAAGTGGGATATATATCATGAGATATATACATGTCAATAAGTGCAAAATAAGTAGTGCAAAGAGAAGAAGCAAAAGTGTATAAAAGAGATATGAAAAAGGGGAGAATCAAAGTACACTGGACCAATAAATATGTTGAGTCCAGGAAAGACGTAGATAAATATATACATATAACTGAGTAAGAAAGTGAGAAACCGTGTGAACAAATACAAAAGTGTGTGGCGTGAAAGTGATAAACATCAAAGGGTGTGAAGTGAGTGACAAATGAAGAAATATAATATATAATAAAGGATGACAATAATATAAGGGTGAAGTGACAAAACAGTGTACAGACAAATATAAATAAATCTAAAAAATAACCACATGGTCCATGTGGTACCTAGGACTTATATTATACAGTAAATCAAGATAATAATAACCAGAAAAGTTAAAAAAAATCATCAGTATCACATTATTAGTTCATCCCATCTTCCAATCTGTATTGAATATAGCCACATCTTTATATTTCCAGAATATTATCCGAATTCAGAGATTCAATGATGATGATGCCTATTCATACGTCGTGAACCGGCCTTAAGCCTGGAATCTATTCATATGTAGTATTCACCTCAATTTCTGGCCTAGAAATACGTATGTACCTTGGGGAAGTCAAAAGAAAATCCCATGAGATACTCAAAGACATATATGTTGCAAAGGCTAAACACAATTGATATAAACAAGGCCGAACTATTATCCACCATAGAATAAAAAAAACGTATGCATACCAAAAAATACATTCATTCATACACAGGAAATCAGCTATGAGTGTCTATTACTTACAAGTAACAGGTGAAAGATAATCTTACATCCATGCCATCTGGAGATGCACTTTTCAACATCGTGATTCATTTACATTCTACTTTTGCCAGTTTCTGCATTAAATCTCCACCTCTTGAACAAAGCTGTACCTGATCAATCCCTCTAAATTTCAATAGCGTCCACTGACACGAATGGTGTTTAAGGAAATGTTTGGCAACTGGATTCAATTTTTGAATTTTCTCATGATCGGACAATGACAGTGATCCTTCTCTCTTAATATCACTAACATGTTCAAGTATCCACGTAGTTCCCTTGACGTGAAGCCAATGTATATCTTCCCGCAGGGACAGGTTGCATAAAAGATAACATCGGAGATTCTGCAGTTTATGTGATGCACAATTTGGTATTCTTTATCCCTCTTGGAGTTATGAAAGATATTAGTCTTTTCCATGTATCTGCACGCCATACAGTCACCACATGCATTTCAACCCTATGTAGGTCCTTTGGGTTGAAAAATAAAGTTGGATTTGGTGAGATGTAATGACTATGGACAAGCATTTCACCAAGAGTTCTGCTACGTTTAGCCACAATGTTGGGTCTCCTGGATAATATATTTTTGAGATCATGATCTTGTTCCAGGATTGGCCAGTATTTCTGAAAAATTTGTGTCATATCACGCCATCTTGTATGGAATTTTGTAATTAACCACACTTCAGTCTGTTGTTTAATTTGTTGTCCCTTGGTTAGGAGATCTTTTCTGGGTTTATTTTTGGCTCGTTGACATCATTGATTGACATTATCGATGTCATATGGTTTGTATCCACACTTTAGAAATCCCTGTTGTAGATCGTTCGCCTGTCTTTCAAATTCCTCAGACTCATCACAGATCCTTCGTACTCGAATGAATTATCCTGTTGGTATACGACCAATTTAACGGTGTGTATCCTGCCCAAAACAGGATAAGAATAGTGTGTGCCATCTCTTTAGGTCTTTCCTAATGAATTTTGGCATCGGTGGGTGATTAACTGTGTCACGGTCACAGGGTATGTGTACCCACTAGGCCGCTCCGCCGTAGCGAAGAGGCAGCTAACCAGGTCACAGTCTATATGAAAATCAATAGTAACGCTTGGGTACCTGAACTAGTCCAGACGATGGCTGTGGCTTCAGCACGGATGGAGGCCGATGCAGCAGGTAGCGCCAGACGTGGCGGGCAGTATCCAATGTGGCAGAAGACACTGGACGTGGCAGAAGACACTGGACGTGGCAGGAGACACTGGACGTGGCAGGAGACACTGGACGTGGCAAAAGACACTGGACGTGGCAAACGACAGCAAGTGCAGTAGACACGACTCCAACACTGGTAGGCACAGGAACAAGAACAGTACGGGATACAGGAACGGGTAACAGGGCACGGGTAACAACTGGAACGGGAAACACTAAGGGACCATTTGCAAGACAGACTGGGATAAACTAACAACGCTCAGGCAAGGATCAGGAGGGCTGGGGCCTTCTTATAGACCAGGAAATCATGGCAGTTGATGACACAGCAGAACGGAGCGGAAGATAGCGCTGGCGTCTCCTAGGAAGGAGATGGGGACCAGCGCTCACGGATCCATGCCTTTGGGCGTCGGGAGGTGAGTAAACCCGACGGCCCGTGTCCATGGACGCTACAAACTGAATATAAGCTATCTATTTGTGGGGTCAGAGCTACTGCAAGGTATGAGAGAAGGTGTGGGCACATTGTATAACGAAAATGTAACTTACTACGCCATTGTGTATGTTGTGGAACATTGCAAAACATGATCTCTGGTTTGGTGCTGTTAAAATGCTATGCCGAAACCTTGGAGAAGTTATCAAGAAGTCTGGTCAAGTTCTTTAAAGTAGGGAGAGGAATAAGGGGACTGTCAACAAATAAGCTTACTTTGTGATCAGATGACTCAAAACATATTCATTAAATGTTAGGTTTAGAGGTGATCCGCGTGGCCAGGGGTTCCATAGCTAGCGCAAAAAGGGCAGCCCTGTCTAGTTCCGCGTCGAATATGAATTGAAAAATATACTCTAGTTGTGGAGATTTTTTATTAGGCTGTTGGGTGGGAGTTTAGTGGGTTCAGGGCCGTCTTTACCACCGGGAAATGGGTGCAATCACAGCGAACTGATTGGACTTTTTTTAATGAAATATTCCTGCGCCAGCGCCACTGCTGCATATGTTAACAGCCTAGCAGCGACAGGCATCAAGGTCCACGTAGGGATCAAGAACCACCTCTCCTAACTTCCTCCTTTATTCTGCATTTTGGAGACAACGGCAGAAGAAGAAGGAGGCAAAGAGATAGAGGGACACACCAGCGCAGACTCCGAGATCTGGCATGAGTAGGAACACCTGGGGCAGCACTGCAGCGGGCAGGCTGTGTGTCTGGCTGTGGCATCCGTCAGTCTTTTCCGTCCCCAGCCTCCTCCCTATCTTATAAGACAACAAGAAGAGGAGGATGGACTGTTGCTGATGGCTGAGTGAGTCTTAGCTCTCAGTCAGTCTGTCTGAGAGTGTCTGGGAGGATGGGAGGGGGGTGGCAGCAGGCATTCTAGTATCCACCAATATTATATCATTTAAAAAAAGATATATAATAAATTACAGTTATCAAAAAAAAAACTTTTAGCACTGACAAACTATATTCCTGCTTTGTTGTCTCAGTGAGATAGAGAGGAGTCCGAGAGGGGTAGTAGTATAGTACAACTATACCACTATGATATAGTACGGTGTGGAAATAAAAACAATGCGTGTAAAACCTCAGAGTTGGTTCCCTAAGGGTATGTTCACACGCTTAACCAAAAACGTCTGAAAATACGGAGCTGTTTTCAAGGGAAAACAGCTCCTGATTTTCAGACGTTTTTTGAGCAACTCGCGTTTTTTGCTGCGTTTTTACGGCCATTTTTGGTGCTGTTTTCAATAGAGTCTATGAGAAAACTTCTCCAAAAACGTCCCAAGAAGTGTCCTGCACTTCTTTTGATGAGCCGTCATTTTAAGCAATGGGCAGATGTTTGCCGACGTATTGGAGCAGTCTTTTCAAGCGTAATTTGAGGCGTAAAACGCCTCCATTACGTCTGAAAAGAGGTCGTGTGCACATAACCTAATACGACACACATGGAAGTGTTTGAGGCGTTACTGTGCCTACATATGCCTTCTATTTCATATGGAGGCACACGGAGGCCTTTTCTGTCAGATTCCATATTAATACTGCAGATCAAAATTGTTGCGTGTTCCCAGGGGAGTAACAAGTTGGATCCAGGCCCCATGCCGGGCTTCAATACCCCCCCAACCCCTATTGGACCCTTTGGGGGAGTTCACATGGAGTTTTTTGACTAGTTTTTTTACGCGAAAACTGTGCCGCAAAATGCGCCAAAAAACAGCCGAAAACAGCGGAAAAACCGGCTCGCGGGAAAAAGAAGGGGCATGCCCTATCTTTGGGCATTTACGCCTCTGACCTCCCATTGACATCAATGGGAGGTAGAGAAAGTGTATTTCGCTGCATTTTATGCCCGCGGCGCTCAATGCCCGCGGGCGAAAAACGCAGCGAAAATCGGCGTGCAGGCAGAGGAATATCTGCCTCAAAATTCCAAACGGAATTTTGAGGCAGATTTTCCTCCTGCAAAAACCTCAGTGTGAACCCAGCCTTTGAGTGGAGCCCCCGACCGGAAACACCAGCTCCCCCGATCAGACATAAAAGGAAATAATAATCTACTCACGGTGCCTTTTCTCTTGTCCGCAGGGGACCTGTCTTGCATCCGCTCAGGCTGCCACATCAAGCAACGGTGCATACAAGGTCCTGACACCAGGAGGCGACAGGGAGTTATATACAATGCAGCACATGTCCTAAGAGATTAAACACATATGCAGAAAATCAGTGTTAAATGACCCAAACATTTTCAAAATAAAATAGTTTTTATTGAGACATGATAAAAATACAAAATACAGTTAATAGCATCAAAAATGGATTAAAATAGAAGTCCTCACAGTAAAGAAAGTACTGAGTGGGCTACTGGCCATAACATCTATACCATACAGAAGAACATTGTAAATAAACAGCCATGGTGAGTCACATACAAAAATAAACAACTGTGAAATAGACCATCAGAATCGATAAACAGAACTGGCAAGGTAGCCAAAAAAATAATAGAATTGAAGTTGACAGACCATGCAGATATACAATGGGGTAAAGAGTAGCGATGTGCCAGGAGCCCACTTACACCCAACGCGTATCGCCACCAGGCTTCGTCATGGGGAAAAGGACCAGAGACGGGCCCGCTTTCCCTCCAGACCCGGTCTTTCAGATATCGTATTACGCAGCTATCCACCCCTAGAACCATTGATTAGTTTTTAAAAAAAATACCTTACCGTATTGTACAGAGGCTGCAAACGGTGGCACATAAAATGACAACGCCTTTCCACAGAGATTTTGTTTCTCTCCATACGACCACCTGCACATTCTTTGTTTTTTTAACTGCCATGTATGTTTTAGTGGATCTGCACTAATGTAATAGAGACCTTCATGAATAGCAATGTCCTACTTTATAATTATGAGTACGAAAATTCCAATAACACCTGAGAGCACACAGGGAAATTAATTATTTTTTTTTATTTCTGTCAGCCCATCTGCACAATTGACTGGAGCCCATTCACAGACTGAGGCCCCATGCACACGACCGTGCCCGCAATCACGGCCCGCGATTGCGGTCACGGCCGGCCTCTGACTGACAGCGGCATTTTCAGGCCGTGCTCCCATACAAAGTATGGGAGTACGGCACGCAAAATGCGAAAGAACGGACATGTTCCATAATTCGCTGAACATTTCCACGGCACTGACACCCTTCCGTAGTGCTACGGAAAGGTGTCAGTGTTCAATGAAAGTGAATGGCTCCGGTCCGCAAAAACTGAGGTTTTTTACGGTCGTGTGCATGGGGCCTGAAGGTGGGGAATTTTAATTTCCTTCGAGAACTGCATGTGTATCATCAGAATTCCATATAAATGCATAACAGTGTAGTGAGTAATACTGATCCTCACCGGACAAGTCCCCGGCTCCACATCAACACTTCTCTCTAGCATAGCGTACTAACAAGCTGCGGTGGGAATTGTCCATGATTAGCATACTGACCAGACTCATTAACATGCAAGTTGGGTGGATTTGCATACAAGCCCGGACAACAAAGCTTAATACCACTGTGGGTGCTCTTCTATAACGTCTGATTAACCTCACCGGTTGTCCACTTTTTATTTTTTGTATTAGTCTATTTAAAGAATAGAAAAGTAAACTCAGTTCACATACCTTTCTAATATCAGTACGATTCGCCTCTGTCTAAAATCCATAGTAATGCATCCATAGGATAACTGAATGCACTAAAGATGGCGTCAGTCATGTGACCCACCACCCACACAACATGTGACCACTGGCATTCAGGTAACACTGTCCAGGTATGTAACAGGTGAATAAGAGATTAGTGAGGAGCAGAAGTTATAAAGTATTTCTACCTCCGCAACATCTCATCATCATGTCTGTCAGTATCTGAGGAGCAGCTCTTACATGATGGTACAAGGGCGACAAGGGGCCACACAAACACCCTCCTATCTAATAAATATACAATGACACAAATAAATTGGAAGGTGCTTGTCACAGCTTTATTAGATGTTTTTCTTTTACAGAACCTGAAAATATATAAAACAAGTATAAACATATTATAAACATAATTAACATATTAACATTATGCGGCTAAGTCCTTGACAACCTCCAAACATAAATAAAGAAATACCTTAACCCCTTCCCGCTCCTTGACGTACTATTACGTCATGGCAGCTGTATCGTTCGCGCTCCATGCCGTAATAGTACGTCTCGGGAGTAACGGCCGCTTCGGCCGTCCTCCCGACACATACAGGAGCTGTGACGCTGCTGTCTTGTTCAGCAGCTGTCACAGCTCCTACAGCGGGGACCGATCGCTGTGTCCCCGCTGATTAACCCCTTAAAAGCCGCGTTCTATAGAGATCGCGGCTTTTTAGGGGTTAAGCTGCCATCGCCGGCCTGCTACGCGATAGCGGCCGGCGATGGTGACTATGGCAACCGGACACCAAACAACGTCAGGACCCACTATGCTTGCTGTCAGTGAGTAGCTGACAGTTCTAATACACTGCACTACGCATGTAGTGCAGTGTATTAGAATAGCGATCAGGGCCTCCTGCCCTCAAGTCCCCTAGTGGGACAAAGTAATGAAGTAAAAAAAAAGTTAAAAAAAGATGTGTAAAAATAAGAAAATAAAAGATTTAAAAGTAATAAAAGTAAAAATCCCCCTTTTTCCCTTATCAGTCCTTTATTATTAATAAAAATATATAAACAAACAAATAAACTATACATAATTGGTATCGCCGCGTCCGTAACGGCCTGAACTACAAAATTATTTCATTATTTATCCCGCACGGTGAACGCCGTAAAATAAAATAATAATAAACCGAACCACAATCACAATTGTTTGGTCACTTCACCTCCCAAAAAATGGAATAAAAAGAGATCAAAAAGTCACATGTACCTAAAAATGGTACTGATCGAAACTACAGTTCGTTACGCAAAAAATAAGTCCTCGCACGGCTTTATTGATTGAAAAATAAAAAAGTTCTGGCTCTTAGAATAAGGGAACACAAAAAGTGAATGATTGTTTACAAAACGTATTTTATTGTGCAAACGCCATAAGACATAAAAAAAAACTATAAACATCTGGTATCGCCGTAATCGTATCGCCCCGCAGAATAAAGTGAATATGTCATTTATAGCGCACGGTGAACGCTGTAAAAAAAAACGAAAAAAAAAACAATTGTACAATTGCTGTTTTTTAGTCACCACGCCACCTAAAAATAGAATAAAAACTGATCAAAAAGCTGCATACACCCCAAGAAAACTACAATGGATTCCTCAAGGGGTCTAGTTTCCAAATTGGGGTCACTTTTGGGGGGTTCCCAATGTTTTGGCACCACAAGACCTCTTCAAACCGGACATGGTGCCTAATAAAAAAGAGGCCTCAAAATCCACTAGGTGCTCCTTTGCTTCGGAGGCCGGTGTTTCAGTCCATTACCGCACTAGAGCCACATGTGGGATATTTCTCTAAACTGCAGAATCTGGGTAATAAATATTAAGTTGCGTTTCTCTCATAAATCCTTTTGTGTTACAGGAAAAAAATGGTATAAAGAGGATTTTCTGACAAAAAAAAAATTTAAATTTCACCTCTACTTTGCTCTCAATTTTTGTGAAACACCTAAAGGGGTTCATAAACTTTCTACATGCTGTTGTGAATACTTTGAGGGGTCTAGTTTCTAAAATGGGGTATTTGATAGGGGTTTCTAATATATGGGCCCCTCAAAGCAACTTCAGAACTGAACTGGAACCTAAAAAAATAAATAAATGAGGCAATACTTCGCTTCTTACATTATACTGATAATGAGCCGTGCCCACCCCAAGATGACCCCAGTTTTGACCGTTTGTATAAACGGAGACCCCTATTAGACCGTTCCAGTGCCCGGTTTTCCCCAGCATACACCCCCGAGAAGTGTATTTCTATTCATGAGTCCCTGGTACATTTTAAAGGGAGGGTTCAATTCCGCGAGTACCTGCCGGGTATGAGGGCAAGGTATGGCGTGAAGATGTATAAGCTGCGAGAGTGCATCCGGGTATACCTACAGATTTAGGATATATGAAGGAAAGGCCACCCCCAAACCAGACTGCATCCTGGACTACAATAGGTACATGGGAGGGATGGACTTGTAAGATCAAGCCCTGAAGCCCTACAGCGCCATGCGGTGTGGTATAAGAAGCTGGCCGGGCACATCATACAGATGGCATTGTACAATGCGTACATGCTACGTCAATGTGCAGGCCAGACGGGAACTTTCCTGGAATTTCAAGAGGTGATTATCAAGAACCTAATCTTTAGGGACCAAGAAGGGGGGGCACCCAGTACTTCTGGAAGCGGGGCCACACGCATCGTACCAGGGCAACACTTTCCAGGAGAAGTTCCCCAAACTGGCAAGAAGGGAAAAAGTCAAAAGAGGTGCAAAGTCTGCTATAAGAGGGGGATAAGGGAGGACACAATATATCAATGTGACACGTGTCCCGAATAACCAGAGCTCTGTATGAAAGTGTTTTAAAATTTATCATACATCCCTTGGTTTATAATTTACCCCAATTTTACTTACCCTGATGCACTCCGCACAGCTTATCCCCCCTCGTCTTTCCCCTCTGGGCCCTGCTGTGTGTCCAGGCAGCTGATAACAGCCACATGTAGGGTATTGCCATACCCGGGAGAACCCACATTACAGTTTATGGGGTGTAGGTCTCCGGTCAAAATGCTCACTACACCTCTAGATGAATGCCTTAAGGGTGTAGTTTTTAAAATGGGGTCACTTCTTGCGGGTTTCAACTGTACTGGTACCTGAGGGGCTTCTGCATACATGACTTCGCACTAGAAAATCCCGAGTAGGCCAAATGGTGGTCCTTTCCTTCTGAGCCCTCCCATGGGCCCAAACGGCAGTTTATCACAACAAATGGGGTATTGCGGCACTCAGAACAAATTGCGCAACAGAATGGGGTATTTTCTTGTGAAAATAAGAAATTTTCAGCCAAAACTACATATTATTTGACAAAAATAATTTTGTTTTCATTCCCAGCCCAATTCAAATAAGTTCTGTGAAAAAACTATGGAGTCAAAATGGTCACAACACCCATAAATGAATTCCTTGAGGGGTGTAGTTTCCAAAATGGGGTCATTTGTGGTTGGTTTCTATTGCTTTGATACCTCTGGGGCTCTGCAAATGCGACATGGCACCCGAAAACCAATCCAGCAAAATCTGTACTCCAAAGAACACACAGCGCTCCTTCCCTTCTGAGGCCTCCCATGGGCCCAAACGGCAGTTTATCACCACAAATGGGGTATTGCCGCACTCAGGACAAATTGGGCAACAAAATTGAGTATTTTATTTCTTGTGAAAATAAGAATTTTTTAGCTAAAATGACATATTATTGGAAAAAATATATTTTTTTTTAATTCCCAGCCCAATTCAAATAAGTTCTGTGAAGAAACTATGGAGTCTAAATGGTCACATTACCCATAAATGAATTCCTTGAGGGGTGTAGTTTCCAAAATGGGGTCACTTCTGGTGGGTTTCCATTGCTTTGATACCTCTGGGGCTCTGCAAATGCGACATGGCACACGAAAACCAAACCAGCAAAATCTGTACTCCAAAGAACACACAGCGCTCCTTCCCTTCTGAGGCCTCCCATGGGCCCAAACGGCAGTTTATTGCCACAAATGGGGTATTGATGCACTCAGGAGAAATTGGGCAACAAAATTGAGTATTTTGTTCCCTGTGAAAATAAGAAATTTTGGTAAAAAATTACATCTTATTGGAAAAAATGTCATTTTTTTAATGTCACAGCCCAATTGAAATAGGTGCTGTGAAAAAACTGTGTGGTCAAAATGCTAACAACAACCATAAATGAATTCCTTGAGGGGTGTAGTTTCCAAAATGGGGTCACTTTTGGTGGGTTTCCATTGCTTTGATACCTCTGAGGCTCTGCAAATGCGACATGGCACCCGAAAACCAATCCAACAAAATCTGGACTCCAACAAACATATAGCGCTCCTTTCCTTCTGAGCCCTCCCATGGGCCCAAACGGCAGTTTATCACCACAAATGGGGTAATGCCACACTAAGGACAAATTGGGCAACAAAATGGGGTATTTTGTTCCCTGTGAAAATAATAAATTTTGATCACAAATGACATTTTATTGGAAAAAATTTCATTTTTTTCATTTCAGAGCCCAATTCAAATACGTGCTGTGAAAAAACTGTGCGGTCAAAATGGTAACAACAACCCTAAATGAATTCCTTGAGGGGTGTAGTTTCCAAAATGGGGTCACTATTGGGGGATTCCTACTGTTTTGACACCTCAACACCTCTTCAAACCTGGCATGCTGCCTAAAATATATTCTAATAAAAAAAGAGGACTCAAAATGCACTAGGTGCTTCTTTGCTTCTAGGGCTTGTGTTTTAGTCCACGAGCGCAGTAGGGCCACATGTCGGACATTTCTAAAAACTGCAGAATCTGGACAATACATATTTAGTAGTGTTTCTCTGGTAAAACCTTCTGTGTTACAGAAAAAAAAATGAATAAAATTGAAATTCAGCAAGAAAAATGAAATTTGCAAATTTCACCTCCACTTTGCTTTAATTCCTGTGAAATGCCTGAAGGGTTAAAAAACTTTCTAAATGCTGTTTTGAATACTTTGAGGGGTCTAGTTTTTAAAATGGGGTGTTTTATCAGGGTTTCTAATACATAGGCCCCACAAAGCCACTTCAGAACTCAAGAGGTACCTTAAAAAAAAGGCTTTTGAAATTTTCTTAAAAATATGAGAAATTGCTGTTTATGTTCTAAGCCTTGTAACGACCAAGAAAAATAAAAGAATGTTCAAAAAACGATGCCAATCTAAAGTAGACATATGGGAAATGTGAACTAGTAACTATTTTGGGTGGTATAACCGTCTGTTTTACAAGCAGATGCATTTAAATTCTGAAAAATGCAATTTTTTCAAAATTTTCTCTAAATTTTGCAATTTTTCACCAATAAACACTAAATATATCGACCAAATTTTACCACGAACATGAAGCCCAATGTGTCACAAGAAAACAATCTCAGAATCGCTTGGGTAGGTTTAAGCATTCCGACGTTATTACCACATAAAGTGAAATATGTCAGATTTGAAAAATGGGCTCTGAGCCTTAAGGCCAAAACTAGGCTGCGTCCTTAAGGGGTTAACCCCTTAATGACCAGCCTATGTTAAAGATGCTCTGTCACCAGATTATAAGTGCTCTATCGCCTACATAATCTGATCGGCGCTGTAATGTAGATAACAGCAGTGGTTTTTATTTTGAAAAATGATCATTTTTGAGCAAGTTATGAACATAATTAGTTTCTTAATGGCCAACTGGACGGTTTTTAACTTTTGACCAAGTGGGTGTTGTAAAGAGAAGTGTATGACGCTGACCAATCAGCGTCATACACTTCTCTCCATTCATGTCCATTTATATTCACAGCACAGCGTGATTTCGCCAGATCACGCTGTGCTGTCACATACACTCACATTAACTTTACTGAAGTGTCTTGAGAGTGAATAGACATTGCTTCCAGCCAGGATGCGATGTCTATTCACACTTCCGACACTTCGGTAAAATTACTGTGGGACTTACTCACGGCATAGGATGGGCGTCTAAAAAACATAAGAAGTCCCTCTAAGACTGCGTTCACACGACCTATTTTCAGACGTAAACGAGGCGTATTATGCCTCGTTTTACGTCTGAAAATAGGGCTATAATAAATCGGCAAACATCTGCCCATTCATTTGAATGGGTTTGCCGACGTACTGTGCAGACGACCTGTCATTTACGCGTCTGTCAAACGATGACGCGTAAAATGACTGCCTCGGCATAGAAGTGCAGGACACTTCTTTGCAACGTAATTTGAGCCGTTCTTCATTGAAGTCAATGAAGAGCAGCTCAAGATTTACGAGCGTCAAAGACGCCTCGCATAATGCAAGGAGGAGCTTTTACGTCTGAAACGATGCAGCTGTTTTCTCCTGAAAACAGTCTGTCTTTTCAGACGTAAAAGGTACCTAGCGTGTGCACATACCCTTAATGTTCTTAATGAGGTTCCGCATAGGATAACTCCCAATGTCATTACCCCCCCCCCCCCCCCGCATGAACTATTAAAACACCAGGTGGACCCCAGGCCCTAACCGCATCCTGAAAAAAAGGCCTTACCTGATCCCAGGTCAGGCCACAAACTCCAATCCCAGTGTACCAGCTTATCCATATCTAAACCCAAATACCTACCAGTCGGACGCACGCGTGCACGCTTGCACGCTTTTCAGCCCAGTAAATATAGGAATGGCTAATAATCCAGACCACATTTTTTAGAACTTGAAAGTAAAAGAAAATTAAGCAACCAGGACAGAAGTCACCTCCCTAACCAAAGCAGCCCCAAGATAAAGAAATCAACATACCAGCAAATGCGGCCTAACAAAAGCGGCAGGACTCCCAACGGCCAATCCTCTTTACTGATGCAGTGTCAAACCCAGAACGAGAAGCCTCAGTAGCGGCTCCAAAAGAATGTGAGCTGTAATCCAGATGTGAATGTCCCAAGCACTGTACGCATTTCTTAAAAACGGCAATAAATTGATATCTGGACAACACTGAACCATCCGCATGCACCAGAAAAGAGGAAAAACCCTGAGGACGCACAGCCATTAAATGCAGAAAACACCCCACCGGAAACGATTCCCCCACATGAATCTTAGTTAAACAGAGTTAAAAACCATTTCCCTTCCTATCAGTTTTGGAATGGTACAACATTATTCTCAGCACACTATCCCGAAAAATTACATCCGTGACTTGAATACCATCCTGCACCTGTTTGGAGGGACTAACTAATTCACCAACCCGAAAGGCCCCATAGAAAGCCCAGGAGAAAGCCAATTGAAACAACAACTTCTCATACCCAACATTGCAAAAGACACCAGCCTACGCTTATCCTGCCCAATATGCCCTTTCTGAAAACCCTGCAGAGCCCGCCTTACCAAAATTGCTTAGTAACATCCGTACAACCAACCAACTTAAATAAAAAGGAAAGTGCCATTACCGACTTAACAACTGAGGAAGTTGAAGACCCACTCTCCATAAAAGATAACAGAAAACAAAATATTCCCTCTAAAGCACTAAAAAGACTCCCTTGACTACGCCAAGAATCCTCCATCTGGAACCATCTCACCCATATCTTGGTATAAGCATCCCACGTAGCAGGGACCAGCGAACACTTCGCCCACCATATCAGGCGATCGACACCACTCCCAAAAGATGTTCGGGGCAAGAAACGTCTCTGCCTCTGGAGCTAGCAAAGAGAAACTATCCCACTGCAATTGAGATAGAGCATCAGCAATGTCATTGGAAATACCAGGAATATGATGAGCGCTAAATAGAATGTTCCATCTCAAACACAGAAGGACCAACTGAGGTAACAATGTGATCACCGGGGGTGTGTGGGGGGGGGAGGGGTTGGTGGACAAACTATTAATAGCTCACACGACTGCCATGTTATCACAATGAAAAACCACTGACCGATTGGACATGTTTTCCCTAAATTTCCACCGCAACTAGAATGGGAAACAACTCCAGAAAACAGAGAATACCCGACAAACCACACTCCCTCCACTCCAGTGGCCAAATACTGACACACCATTTTCCTCAAAAATAAGCCCCGAAATCGATAGAACCGGAAGCATCCGTACACAATTGCAACTCCACATTCGAAACTGCCACCGCAATCCACAATGATCTGCCGTTATATTCTACCAAAAACAAATCCCACACTCTCAAATCCGCCTAATGCTCCCGGCCATGGTGAATAAAATGATGGGGACATCGAATACCAGCGGTAGATTGTGATAAACGCCTACAGAAAAAACGGCCCATGGGCATAATTCTACAGGCAAAATTGAGCTTCCCTGAAAGAGATTGCAGGAGCCGCAGGGTGATTTTTGTTTTCACCAGAGCCTCCTACACTGTTGCCCGCAGACAGATACGTTTTCCATCTGGTGACCTACATTCCATTGCTTGGGAATCAATTTAAATTCCCAAGAAACAGAGTGTTGCGGTCGGTCCCTCAGTTCTTTCTAAAGCCAACGGAACCCCAAGGTAAAAAAAAACATCCACTACTGACTGTAACAATATCGAACACGACAGCCGAGCCAAAGGGCCCACACAAAAGAAGTCACCCAGATAATGAATAACTGATTGAGAGCCAGCATGTTCACAGATCACCCACTCCAAAAACGTGCTGAAGGCTTCGATATAGGCACAAGAAATAGAGCCATCCCATAGGGAGGCACCTATCAATATAAAAAAGATGATCAAATGAGCACCCCAGCAAGTGCATGGAGTCCGGGTGCACTGGCAAAAGGCAAAATGCAGACTCCACATCCACCTTAGCCATCAGCGCCCCTCGCCCCGACGTCCAAACCAAACGAACCGCCTCGTCAAACAATGTATAGGAAACCCGCGTCAAAGACTCATCAATATCATCATTTACCGAAGAACCCTTCGGATAAAATAAATTATATATAAGCCGAAAATTGTCCGCCTCCTTCTTGGGGACTGCTCCCAGCTGGGAGGCACGCAAATTGGAAATAAGAACATTAGAAAAGGGGCCTAACATTCTACGCAACAAAACTTCCTTCTTCAACTTGTCCCGTACCACGTCCAGATTATCCCGCACCGAACGCAGGTTATTAGCCATCAAAACACCCACCCCCGGGGGAAAACTGAATCCTAAATCCGTCCACAAAACCCTTCAATAACAGCTGCGCCTTCTCACTGTCGGGGTACATCTTTAGCCAAGGAGTCATGGCGTGGAGTTTCACTGGACTCTCCCCTTTAGCAGTACCGTCTCCTGCCTTCGTCGTACCTCCGCGTGCCCGCTTAAAATATCTGAAGACGAGGTGGTTACCACCCCCACACCCAGCACATTCGTGTCTATAGACACAATAAATTCCCCATTTACAGGTGCTCTCATATTTAAGCCAAGCAGGTCTCCCATACATTCTATAAGCCTCCCAAATAGAATCCAGGTAGTAAAATAAGCCGGAATAATGCTCCAGACATTTTTCCCCTACAACGCTAGCCATGATGGAAAAAGTTCATAGCCAGTTTCCAAACGTGCGCGGAATCAGCCTATACCGTCTTCTCTCCTCATCCTCCTCCTTACAATGCTCCTTGCCCTTTTCCCACCGTACAACACTGAAACGCTCCAATGGCAGTAAAGTAAAAATATCCAAATTCTCCTTTTTCAAAATCTTCTCCTGTAGTTCCGGCTATAAGTGTGCGCCTAATGACCCTTCAAAGCAAATGTTCATGCTCCCCTTTGCTGTATCTGAAACTGGCAAGGGCTTATTAGCCCCGTCTAACTTTTCTGTCTGGACACCGGCATCTAATGCATTAAAAGACGAAGGGCCTGCCTCAACAATCGAAGTCCGCCCCCTGACCGAGCAGCCTGGGCACCCCGAGCGCCCGCCGTAGAGCATCAGCCACTTCCACATCGAACTCCTGTCCCGATGACACATGTAACATCAAGCAAACAGACAAAACACCTGCCACCTGGCCAATGTCACCATCAGGAGGCGCTGGATGATGTAAATTTTCTTCATACCCAGCAGTCGGTGCAGACCTACCACTACTGCCGCCCACAATATATAAACTGACCGGAAGGTGGCGCAGGCCTGCCACCTCTGATGTAATACACTTCCTGACCAGCAGGTGGCACCGGCCTGGCACTACTACTGTAATACTCAGAACGGCCAACAGATGGCGCCGGATCACCCATGCCAAAGATTGCACTATGCTCACCGGCCTCCGACCCAGCAGATTGCGCTCTAGCAGCGCCGAAGGCACTCACCCTGACAGCCGCTGAATCCTGGCTTGCGCTAGCCCCACAGAAGCACTCCTGGCGGGCTACCTGAACGAGCCCGCCGCACTGGAAAGGGGAAAACCGCTCCCGGCTGCTGCATCACTGATGAAGACCGCTGCTCCCGACAACCAGCTCCACGCCACTCCACAGACCAGCGGACCCTGCTGACCTCGTGCCAACTCGAAACCCGGCGTTCCGCACCTCGTCCTCTCGCTCCAGGCTTCTCCACAGCTGCTGCCGCTTCCAACACCGCCATTGAGCCAGCAGTCGACACCAGTACACCGTCACCGCTTCCAGCCACTGGGACAGCTACACCAGGGACCGCCACAGCAGAAACAGGTAAGGGGCAAGACACACACCTCTGTCTGCGCCGGGAAAGAGGGGAGGTAGAGGGGCTCAAGTGTTCAGGCGGCCGGGAATGCAGGGCACTGGAGGGACTCCCTGCCGGGGATCCTGCTAGAGCCCCCAGCTGCTCTTGGACCCACTCCAGACCCCTTTCAGCTGCCTGCTCTCTGACCCTGGAAATTAACTGCTCTAAACCCTTCATCACAAATCTAGGCCCTGAAACGGACAAGCAAAACTGCTATACTGACACTGGCTGCACACACCTTCTCCTAACAAAATATTTTCAAGCCATAAAATTACAACATCCCCTAGAGACAGGCAGCCATTTTATAAATCATCTATAGACAGTGAATACAGGCACAGTAATGTAGTGATTTTTTATTATTCCACCACTACTCCTATTGACTTAAAGAGGCTCTGTCACCACATTATAAATGCCCTATCTTGTACATAATGTGATCGGCGCTGTAATGTAGATTACAGCTGTAATGACGGGGTAGGGAGACAGACAGGTGAGCCCTAATCTACCCGCCACTCAGTCCCTGCCTACTTGCAATGGCCTGTCCTAGGCGACGGCGTACAACTGGGCGACGGTCCCTACGCTCAATAAGTGCACGACAGACAAACAGACGAGGGTACACAGAAGCTAAGGGAAATGGGGCAGTTGCCCACGGCAACACAGTGAGCAATAAGAGTAGTGAACGAGCCGAGTCAAACCAGGAGTGCACGAGGTACAAATCGCAGAGCAGGAGCGTAGTCAGTAAAGCCAGGGTCAAAAATGAAGCAAGGTCAATAATCACAGCAGGAGCAGCAGAGCCAGGAAACAGAAAAGAATCACAGGCAAAGGAGGAGCAGGAAATGCAGGTATAAATAGACAGAGGGTGGGAGCTAGCTCCGTCTGGCCAGGCTGTGATAGGCTCTCCCACTCCTCAGCCTCCCAGCCTGACTGGTAGAAGATCCTGTCACTCTATCAGACTTAGGAGCAGGTGCAGACTGATTACCCACGGGCGTCGACACAGAAGCTGTGTCTGGCAGATCCTTTACAACAGTAGTGTTTTTTTTTTAGAAAAACTATAAATTTTGACGGAGTTATGACCTTTTTTATCTTTATGCTAATGAGTTTCTTAATGCCTAACTGGGTGTGCTTTACTTTTTGACCAAGTGGGCGTTGTGGAGAGAAGTGTATGATGCTGACCAATCAGCATAATACACTTCTCTCCACTCATTTACAAAGCACATAGTGTTCTTACTAGATCACTATGTACAGCCACTTACTCACACATTAATGTTACTCAAGTGTCCTGACAATGAATAGGCATCACCTCCAGCCAGAACGTGATGTCTATTCAGAATCCTGACACTTCGGTAACGTTTGTGTGTGATTTACAGCAAGGCAAGCATAATCTTGTTTTAAATCACAGTTTACAGCGTAATCTCGCGAGATTACGCTTGCCTTGCTGTAAATCTCACACAAACGTTACCAAAGTGTCAGGATTCTGAATAGACATCACGTCCTGGCTGGAGGTGATGCCTATTCATTGTCAGGACACTTGAGTAACTTTAGTGTGTGTGTATGTGGCTGCATCATCTAGTAAGATTACTATGTGCTGTGTAAATGAATGGAGAGAAGTGTATGACCTTGATTGGTCAGCATCATACACTTCTCTCCACAACGCCTACTTGGTCAAAAAGTAAAACACGCCCAGTTGGGCATTAAGAAACTCATAAACATAAAGCTAAAATCGTTCATAATTCCGTCAAAAATGATTGTTTTTCTAAATAAAAAACACTGCTGTAATCTACATTACAGCGCCGATCACATTATGTAGAAGATAGGGCATTTATAATGTGGTGACAGAGCCTCTTTAAGGCCCTTTTACACTGGCCAATTATCGGGAAAATGGGCGTTCATAGAACGCTCGTTCCCGATAATTGCCCTCTGTAAACAGGGCTCGTTCGTCGGCTGATTGTTTTGTTTTAAATGCATAAACTTTTATCGTTGTCGGCAGCACATCTCCCTGTGTAAACAGGGAAATGTGCTGCCGACACGATAGAAATTTATGGGGGCGAGCAATAAGATTAAAGAGCGCTCGTCCCCATACTAGCTCCTTGTGAAAGGAGCAAACGTGCGCCGATCGACAAGCTGTTTCGTTGATCGGCACTCGTTTACACGGCCCACATCATGTCGTGTAATATAACCTTTAGCCCATGGATTTGTCCTCTATGTGGGCTTAACACATGTATGTCATGTAACCCTGTTTCTACCGGAATGCTAGAGGTCACATGATGTGTGTGAGTGCTGGTTACATGACTGACGCCATGTTTAGACATATTCAGTTAGCCTGTGGATACAATACAAATAAATAATCGGTGGACTACACCAACCTACTGCAGAGACAGGAGCCTACTGTAGTGATATAAGAAAGATATGTAAGCTGAATTTCTACTACATGTGTATTAGAAAAACGTTTAATTTCATATTCCACAAATAATAATAATAAGAACAAAACAAAACTGGATAACCCCTTTAACTGTTAGCAGTTTGTTGGACGAAAGGGCATGATTAAATCTTATATTTATATGTATCTCCGACAATTATCTCATGTCTGTGGCCAGAGTAACAGACCAGAAAAGCAAAGCAATCCCTCCCTTTAGATTAGCAGAACTCCTCAGGGGTTCCGGTGATGAGGGCACTGAGCAGTTTTTGGAACTGGCAGGAGCCTAGAGAAGAAGAGCTATTTCAGAATAAAGTTTTATTATAGAATGACATCCACTAGCAGTGATAATGATATAGAGGAGGGCATCCAGGGAAATTCTCAATGGGAAGACTGTGGGCATTTTGGCTTGTAAAAAAAATATGGCAGCATAGTTCTAGTAGAAGCAATGACGATTTAGTCCGCTATATGGCATCTGATGAATCATGCACTTAATTCTCCGCACACTGGTGTATTTTTATATTATGCATGGCCCCATTATAATAGACTACGGATTTATTCGGGATACGTGTGATACAGATTTCACATACGGTCACGTGCCTGAGGCCTAAAGAATAATCTACCAAGGACGAAAATTTATATCAGTAAGTGCACTACCTAAGCATTGGACTCCCATTATACATACTACTTACCAAACAAACCACACTGAAAGATTCTGCTGTGCAAACAATTCAGGAACAAATGTGCCTTTCATCGTGGCATAGCAATAAGAACTTTCATAGATATCAATAGAATACAATGCAAAAGTTAGATGCCAGTAGAAAAATTCTAGGACTATTGGCTATGTGTATGTATGCAACCTACACTTTATGTTAAAGGGTTTACTGGGACTTTAAATATTGATGGCTTATCTTTAGGATAGACCATTAAAATTTGAGTGCTTGGGGTCCGACTCCCAGCACCCCCACAGATCAGCTGAATGAAGTGAAACCTTGCTGTGTTTTCTCCTGTTTTTGTATAGTAATGGAATAACTTGATAAATGATCTTCCCCAATATGTCCAGTCTAGGACTCTTACCTACATTGAACTCGAGGTTCATGTATGATAAACCTAAATTCTACATCAGGGAAATTTCCTAATATATTTCTTGCTATTTGAATTTTCTGCATCTCTGCATCCTATTATAACGGGAGTGAGAACTATTTTAGGACATTTTAGGGAATTGTTGTTTATACGTTTTTTTTAAATATATAAGAGTACGTTGATGGCGGTAAACATAAAGTGTAGCTAAACGTTCGTCAAACTTCTGACATGTCATAGTGACATGTCAGAAGTTTGGATTGGTGGGGGTCTGAGCACTGAGACCCCCACCAATCGCTATAACGAAACAGCTGAAGCGCTCGTGTGAGCGCTCAGCCGCTTCTTGTCTGCTTGGCTGTTTCCGGAAATAAATGTATTAGTGTACGGACTCAATAGAAAGTCTATGAGCCCCTGCTCCGAAACATCGGCTTTCCGGAAAAAGCCGAACATACACGAAGCGGCTGAGCTCTCACACGAGCGCTTCAGCTGTTTCGTTATAGCGATTGGTGGGGGTCTCAGTGCTCGGACCCCCACCAATCCAAACTTCTGACATGTCACTATGACATGCAGATTCTTAATTTTATATCTAAAGTACATCATAAGATGAGGTTTGATATAAGTGCCTTATTTAAGCTCTGCACTAAAGTCTATATAGATTTCAAGTTCATACGGCTTACATAAAACAAGTAAACTCTTGTCCAAAAAGGCTACTTAGAAAAAGCCGAAAATAGTCCTTAAAACATAGCTCCATTCATTACTTCTACGTGGAGACTTCTGGTTACAGGATTAAACTGTTTACCGTGTCATGTCTCCCATTCATTCACAGGGGAAATTGGTGTGTCAGGGGAAAGATGAAAGAGACTATGGATGAAGTCAAAGGCTTGAAGGTTAAGAGACCCCTTTTTCAGACTGGCCCAGATGTCTAGAGAATGAGCCCCTCCCTTTCTGTCAAGCAGAATCCTCCCTTTATGCAGAGCACATAGTCAGCTGGGGGACAGCAGAGCAAAACCCTTATTGGTCGGAAGTTTTTTTTTATTCTGAGCTGCAGAACTTTTGTCTGAGGCTGTTTTCTCCCTCCCATCCTGTTTCCTCCCCAGGCCCTTCTCCTCCCTCCCATTGCCAACCCTCCACTCCAGAGCAGTGGTCAGTGGTCAACATCACAGAGGCAACTTCTGTCTCCACATCTCCAGGGATCCAGCTCTGTGTCCATCATCTATTTTCCATGTGAACAGCTCCAAGCCAAGCAACATGTCCAGGTCCGATGAGGTGAACAGACTGACAGAGAATGTATACCGAGTAAGTACTCTATGAAGAGATTATCTTCTTCGCATGTACTTAAAGGGGGGTCTTCACCCTCGGCATACCTTTCATTCTTCTTCTTTATTACTTTAGTGGTCATTCCTAAAGATGTAGTGGTGCTAAATTTGTCATTTAACTCCTTGTGGTTTGCATCTTTTCTGCACCATGATGGCACTGTAGGCTACAGACTACCATCACAGTGATTTTACAATGAGTTGTGCCAAAGGACACACTCAGCTCTGCTCTATGAATTTATCTAATGATTTCTATGTATTTGCGTTCTTAAATTTACATTTTCAAATTACAGATAAAGATCACGTAAGCAAAGAGCAGACTACAGTAGCATTACTGGAAAAGTTATACAGTCCTTTATCTGTTCTATAAGATTAGCCAATTCTGTAAAACATTGAAATTAAATGATAACAATATAATGGGTATAACCAATGATTTGTTAAAAAAACAAAAAACATGTGGACAACTGATCAGAATGGCTTCACTGGCCTGAAATGACTTACTATCATGTTTGATACTAGTTTACGGATCATAACCTCAATGATATCCTTAGTTTTCCTCACAGGGTTGTGCAGAGCGGACTCTGCCTCATACTGGAGAGAATGTTTGGGGTAAACTAATCATCTGCTAATGGGGGCATTGTGCACGGTTCACTGTGGTCCACTTAACCCTTCTGTCATTTAGGATGGGGGAAGGGAGCTATTTTCTTGGTATTCTGACACTAACATGGTCCTAAATATAACAGCACGGTCTTCACCTATGATTTTTGCAGTACAAAGATATCAAGTTTAGTGGAAATAAGTCACCTAATAAGTAACATCCTAATGTTATATAAGGGCTTGTTCTAGAATGAATGCTACGTAAATTTTGGAATAATTAACAGAGATAAAATGCTTTCCTTTATACATTGATGGTTGCAGAAATATGAAAAAAATGGTAAATATTCCCGTCCTCACAACATAATCCATACACATATGCAGATAATTGTAACATGTACAACAAAATTCTTCCAAAGTCCGCCATTTAACTTTTTATTTTTCAATATCTAGTACTGGGGAGCAGGGGCCACTTCTTCATTCCAGACAGTGGACATGCTGCACTAATGCAGAATAGTGAGTGACTACACAGGAGTGCAGAGATTCAGTGTAGTCACCCACCAGTTGCAGCTGTTGTTACTAGGCAACAAATAGAGCTTATTTAACACTGAAAAATAATTTGTCATTAAATAATTAAAATGGAATACTTTGTTTTCACTGGAGTTTCCCTTTAACACTAATTGTACATGCCACATAGGGAATGGCATTCACAGTGTCCTGCCTGTCTGACTACCCCTCATTGCACGGTGACATTGTGGTGTTGTCTGACGGAGCCTGACACCTTTCTGTGTATTACAGGGCCTCATCTTGGCTAATGCTTCCTTGAGTCTCTCCAGTGTTTAATTGTAGGGGCTGCCAAAGAAAAAAGGTTGGATTTTAGAAATAACAGATGTGAAATGATCTTCTAAAAATAAGTTTCAACAGCAAACACATTCATAAATAAATATAAGCCATATGATGTATTTGAGGGTTTGCATGGCGTTAACCAAGGTTATGGACTTACACGTCTAATTCTTAAAAAGCTGTAATAGACAGTAAAATGTGGGGACCCTGGTGCAATTGATGGAAATACAGAGGTAGATCACTGCATCCCATCTACATCACTGGTAATATAAGCCCAGACCTAAGGTTAGGGTCAGTGGCGTAGCTATAGGGATCGCAGCGGTCACACCTGCGACTGGGCCCCTAAGCCTGGGGGGCCCACAGGGCCCCCATTGCCACACAGTGCGCTAATACTAATTCTTTATGTGCCATGGCGCCGGCACCTCCTGGTTACGGACAGGGCTCCTTTAGACGTCAGTCACATGGTACAATCTGTGTACCATGTGACCGCGATGTCACGTGAGGGGCGTTCCAGCCACTGTGGAAGAGCCGGTGCGGAAGAGAATGGAGGACTCCAGTTGAGCTGCAATGGGGGCCGTAATGTATGTGTGTTGTATTGTACTGTCTGTGTTTGCGGTGGAGAGAGGAGAGGGGGGGGCTTTAAATTACAGGCCCCCCACGATACAATACATTACAAACTGTGGGTCGTGACCCCCTGGGGGGTCGTGTGAAGACCTCCGGGGGGTCACGAGCCACTCACCGAGGTCCCGATTCCAACTGTATTTGCGTCCTCAGGACGCAGATACAGTTGAATTTAATGCTGGAGCAAGGAGCTGATAGCTCCTTGCTCCAGCATTCACTGTGCCATGGGCCATTAGCGGCTTGGCACAATTTAGTGACGTCATCGCACCTGTTTGCGCCGGGTCACTCATAAAACAGCGCAAAGGAGGAGAAGGATCTCCTCCTCCACCCGTCGTGCAAACGGGGATAGCTAAGTCATTTTATTATTTTTCTATTATGCACATCTGGGGGAATTATACTGTATGGGGGGGGGGCTGATATGGTGGCAGCTATTAGGGGCATTCTACTGTATAGGGCTAATATGGGGGCATTATACTTTATGGGTGGCATTATACTGTGATGGGCAGTTATGAGGGGCATTATACTGTGAGGTCTGCTATGAGGGCATTATACTGTATAGGGGGCTGATATGGTGGCAGCTATGGGGCATTACACTTTGGGGTGACCGGTATGGGGGCATTATACTGTATGGGGGCTAATATGGTGGCACATATGGGGGCATTACACTGTGGGGAGACAGCTATGGGGGCATTATACTGTGTGGGGGCAACTAAGGGGGGCATTATACTGTGTCGGGGCAGCTATGAGGGGCATTATACAGTATGGGGCTGCTATGGGGGCATTATACTGTATGGGGGTATTATACTGTGTTGGGCAGCCATGAGGAGCATTATACTGTGTGGGGCAGCTATGGGGGCATTACACTGTGGGGGCAGCTAAGGGAGGCATTATACTGTGTGTGGGCATCTATGAGGGACATTATACTGTGTGGGGCTGCTATGGGGGCATTATACTGTATGGGGGAATTTATGGGGAGCATTATACTGTGTGGGGGCATCTATCAGGGACATGATACTGTATGGGGCTGCTATGGGGGCATTATACTGTATGGGGGCATTTATGGGGCTGCTATGGGGGGCATTATACTGTATGGGGGCTGCTATGGGGGGCGCTATACTGTATGGGGTCTGCTATGCGGGCATTATACTGTGTGGGGCAGCTATGGGAGGTAATATACTGTGTGGGGCAGCTATGGGGTGCATTAAACTGTATGGGGGCATTATATTGCATGGGGAGCATTATACTGTGTGTGGGGCAGCCATGGGAGCATTATACTGTGTGGGGGGGCAGCTATGGGAGTATTATACTGTATGGGGGCAGCTACAGGAAGCATTATACTGTGTGGGGGCTGTTGGGTAAGGCGGCTGGGCATAGGCGCGGCATGGGTCTTGTGGTGTTGGGGAGGGGTAGGGGGGCCCAAGCTGAATAATAACAGAAAGCTGGGCTGCTCGGAGACCAGCTGGGGGGACTAGGAGCCCTCGCTATAGCAATGCCAAGTAAGTATTGACTTTTAAATTTTTGCTGTGAAATCGCAGCTTTTCTGGCACAAAAATTGCAACATTTTCTATTTGTTGCGGCTTTTACCTCCCCATTGAACTTAATGGGAAAAACTGCAGCAAAAGTGCAATACTTCAGCAATACATTTGACTTTTTTTGCACAAATTTAGCTGGAATGGTTTTCAGGTGCCACATTGCATTTACAAAGCCATGAAGGACCAAAACAGTGGAGACCCCCAAAAGTGAATCGATTAGGCAAACTATACCCCTCAAGGAATCTAACTAGGAGTACAGTAAGCATTCAGACCCCACAGGTCTTTTGCAAAATGTATTGGAATTAGGCAGTGCAAATTAAAACCCCAACTTTTGTAAAGTAATTTCTCCACAGTATGGCAGGGCTCAAAATCCACCCTGTGTGAACATACCCTAAAAGTCTATTGATCTGTGTCTCGAAAGTTAGTTTAGAACTAGTAAGATGTCCATTAAAAAGCTTGTCCAGGATAAGAAAAACACGGCTGCTATCCTCCAGAAACAGCGCCACAACTGTCCATGGGTTATGTCTGGTACTGCTATATAATTACTATTTGCCAAAGCAGAAAATAACCCTTTGCTACTCATCACTAGATTAAAATATAACACTTATTGTAGTTCAAAATATAAAATGCAATAGAAACCCACTATGGTTTAAAATCCAGTCATTCACTGCTATGTTTTGCCAATAGTTACATGATCGTGGATAGCCACAAATATTGCACTCTCTGATTAGAGAACAGATGTTAGGCTATGTTCACAGATCGTGATTTGTTGCAAATTTTGCTGCAGATTTTTTAACTAAAGCAAGAAGTGGATCCAGGAGGAAGGAGAAGTACAAGTTCTTCCTTTTATATTTCCCGTTCCTTTTGAAACCAATTCTGGCTTTGGCCTAAAAATCTGCATCAAAAGCTGCAATAAATTGTAAATAATGAGTGGTTTTCCAGGTTTTTGGAATTTTACCTTAGTCATATCAGGAATTTCAGGTGCCCCATACAGCTAAATTTTCTGGGCCCCCCTACCGTGGCACCGCCTGTTAACGGTACTCCGTCCAGCACTATATCATGCTACCCAGGACCACCATCAGGGGGGTATTAGGGGTACTGATGTGAGGGGCCCGGCCAAAACTAATTGAAAGGGGGGCCCGGCAACTGCCGCGACTTGCCTTTGGTAGAAAAAAAACAGGCCCCTGCAATGGGGCCCGTTTTTTTCACCAAAAGAATGTCGTGAGCTGTGGGCTCCCCCTCTCGTCATGGGGGCCGTCAAACACCGCCCGTGCGACCGATCGCGTGCACCCGCAAACTCCCGCGCGTGCGCACTCGTGAGCGTCCGCGAACGCGCACCCGCCACCGCCTGGAAGCGCGCACCGAATTTTGAGGCAGATTTTGACCTGCCCACACTATCTTGCCGCGTTTTTTGCCCGCGGCGATTGAGGACAGCAGACAAAAAACGCAGCGAAAAATGCATTTTCTGCCTCCCATTGATTTTGATGGGCGGTCAGAGGCGGAACCGCGGCAAGAAAGGATGTGCTGCTTTTTCTTTTTTCCGTGACTGGCTCCCATTTGATTTCAGATTAAATCAATGGGAGGCGGTTTTGGAAGTTGTTTGGTGCTGATTCTGACGCAGTGTCCGAGTCAATATCAAGGCCCAAAAACTCTGCGAACTGGGCCTTATTGTTAGGGCTTATTCAGATGAACGTGTAATACATCTGTGCAACATGCGTGATTTTCACGCGCCTCGCACGGACCTATGTTACTTTATGGGGCCGTGCAGACTGTCAGTGATTTTCACGCAGCGTGTGTCCGCTGCATAAAGCTCACGACATGTCCTATAGATGTGCGTTGTTCACGCATCACGCACCCATTGAAGCCAATGGGTGCGTGAAAATCACGCCCAGCACTTCCGCAGCCGTATAAACTATGAATGAAAACAGAAAAGCACCACGTGCTACAGAGTGTCATAATGATGGCGGCTGCGCGAATATCACGCAGCCGCGCACCATACGCTGCTGCCACACGGAGCTGTTATGGACCTTTTGCATGCGCAAAACGCCATGTTTTTTGCGCGCGCAAAAAGCACACGCTTGTGTAAATCCGGCCTTAGGGTAGGAACACACTAGGCATGAACACTGCGGATTTTATGCAACACATTTTATTGTGGAAAATCTGCAGCGTATTACAGTCGCAGCAGAGTGGATGAGATTTGAACAAATCTCATTCACACGCTGCAAAAAAAATTGACCTGCAGTGTGGCTTTTTAGGCTATGTTCACACTGAGTATTTTGCCGAGTTTTTTGACGCGGGAACCGCGTCGCAAAACTCGGCAAAAACGGCCCGAGAACGCCTCCCATTGATTTCAATGGGAGGCGTCGGCGTCTTTTTCCCGCGAGCAGTAAAACTGCCTCGCGGGAAAAAAAAGCGACATGCCCTATCTTCGGGCGCTTCCGCCTCTGACCTCCCATTGACTTCAATGGGAGGCAGAGAAAGTGTATTTCGTGCTGTTTTATGCACGCGGCACTCAATGGGCGCGGGCGAAAAACGGCGCGAAAATCGGCGTGCAGGGAGAGGAAAATCTGCCTCAAAGTTCCAAACGGAATTTTGAGGCAGATATTCCTCCCCCAAAATACTCCGTGTGAACATAGCCTTAAGCCGCAGCATGTCAATTTATTCTGCGGAATCGCTGCTCCTCTGTTGTGGAAATGCTGCGGTTCTGCCGCAAAAATCACAAATGAGAAAAAAAAAAAAAGGTTCTTAGCGCAGCCCGGCCTCCTGTCATGACGTTTCATCCCATGTGATTGCTGCAGCGGTCACATGGTCTACAGCGTCATCCCAGGAGGCGGGGCTACGTTCAGAAGAGAGAGATGCGTCACCTAAACTACGGCCGGGGCAAGTCTAAACTTTTTTTTCCCTGCAGGATTCCCGTAGCGGACATACCTCACGAAACCTGCGCCACTATTTGGTGCGGTTTTGCTGGCGGAATTCCCTGCAGCTACCGGGGCGGATAAGCTGTGTAGTTTTACTCAGCATATCCACCTAGTGTGTTCCTACCCTTATGATGTCGCTCCTGGAGCTGCTGCCTGTCTCTAAATAGGCAGTTGGTCCAGTAGAATTAGGAATTATTTTTTTTGTGAACCAGCTTAAAAAAATACAAAACTTTTGTGTTAGGGCCTGTTCACATCACCGTTCGCTTCCGTTCCGGGGTTCCGTCTGAGATTTCCGTCGGGTGAACCCCGCAACGGAAAGTGAAAGCACAGCTTCCGTTTCAGTCACCATTGACGGGTGCGCGCTTCCGGGCTTTCGCGTGCGGCCCTGGTCATATCGAATAAGATGGCTTTCCCTCTCTCCTTCTCTATGTCACCCGCTGACCGGATCTCAACATCATGTAAACATTGCATCCATACTCATAATCATACATGCCCCCCCCTCACCCTCTGTCCAATGTATGAGACAACCGTGCATTGCACAGAGAGTGTATCCCTGCTGCGGATGTGTCCCATGCAGTCAGAGAGTAATAGCTGGAGTGGGTGCAGGTACAGACCTGAGTGCTTCTGCAAAGTTTTGATGCAGCGGCACACCGGATCAGCGGGCACCTTGGAGAGAAGAAGAGGGTTAGGCAAAAAACAAACAAACATAGAAAACCCCTTTAAAGGGAAACTGTCACTAGATATTAGGGTACAAAATGCCTGATGTTATACTGCTGTGGTCTAGCATACTAAACATGCTCTCTTAACCCTTTTCCATCGCTCCTCCTCCGATTTACGTAGTGAAAGGTTTTTTAAAAATAGTGCCCGCTCTGAAGCCGAGCGGGTGCCATAGTTGCCAGGTCTGTGCTGTGTTGCACACCAGGGTCCCAGCAGCAATGCTTGAGATCAGAGACATTTCTGATCACAAGCATTTAACCCCTCCGATGCCGGTGTCAGAAGTGACCACTGGCATCTGAGGGGTTTTTACTGCCAAATTCACTTTGGGGCCGGTCACTGGCTCATGTGCGATGAGATCTTGTGAGCCAGTGTGCTCCTATTGCAGCTGGAAGCCTTGTGAACGCACTCGGCCCTGCCATAGGAAGATTGCTATTGAGACCCGCCTGTGGCAGGTCTCAATAGCAATGTAATGATTTTGCCATAGACTGCAATACTGTGATATTGCAGTCCATGGCATAAGCGATCTAATAATCGCAGGTTCAAGCTCCCTAGGTGGGCTAAAAATAAATTTAAAAAAATTTAAAAAAAAGTTTAAAAATGAAAAAATATAAAAATTAAAATCAACCGCCTTTCCCTAGATCACGAATAAAAATAAACAAAAAATAAAACATGAAAATATTAGGTTATCCCCACGTCCTAAAATGCTCAAACTATAAAACTCTAAAAAATATTTATCCAATACGGTGAACGCCGTAGCGGAAAAAAGGTCAGTGGCCAAATCACAGTTTTTTTTGCCACTTCAACCCCCCAAAAAAATGTAATAAAAAGTGATCAAAATGCCTGTATTAATAAAAACTACATCTTTCCCCCTACAAAAAGACGCCTTACACAGCCCTATACACATAAATAAAAAAAGTTATGGGGGTCACAATATGGCGATGCAAAACATTTTTTGTTTCTTTCAAGATTTGAATTTTTTTTTAAAGTTACTTATTGTACTGACCCGCAGAATAAAGGTAATATGTCACTTTCACAGTACAGTGAACACCGTAAAAACAAAACCCATAAGAAAAATGGCGGAGCTGCTGTTTTTTTTTCAATTCCACACCATTCTGATTTTTTTTTCCAGCTTCCCATTACATCACACATAATATTAAATAGTACCATTGGAAAGTACAATTTGTCCCATAAAAATAAAGTCTCATATGACGGGGTCAACGAAAAACTAAAAGAGAGTTATGACTTTTTGAAGGCGGGGAGGAAAGAACAAAAGCAAAAAAAAAAAAGTCTGGTCCTGAAAGGGTTAAAGCTGTCCATTAAGAACTTCTAATATAGCATGCGCATAAAGTAAATGACCAGATAAGAGTCCTGAGATGAGTCCTGGTGTACTGGCCTCAGCTTCATCTGAACACGGAGTATGCGCAGGATGCTGTTGGGCTCATCTCAAGACTCTACTCTGGTAATTTACATAAAGCGCTCGGTGTAAATTATAATTTATTTTCAGAAAAAAATGCTAAAACGGACAGTTTTGAGAGGGGCATGTTTAAGACTCTATACCCCAGCAGTAAAACGACGTGCTTTTGTGGCCGCAATTCCCCCGAAAATCCACGGGAGAATTGCAGCCCCATTAATTTCAATGGGCCCATGCACATGTGCATGGCCCAGGAGCCTGGACCGCAAAAAGAACGTCTTATTACGGCCATGTTTTGTGGTCCAGGCTCACAGAAAATAATGCACGCGGATATGTGCACGGCCCGCGATTTGCGGGCGGCTTGCGGGTGACACTCCGCGGCTGGCCGAACCAAAAATCACGGCCGTTCACATGGCTACGGTGGTGTGCATGAGGCCCATGTGCCCTAAAATGTCACATGTATCACATGTACGAGAATAGCTTTTCTTTCATATAGTTCAATGGAAGTTTCTTACCATCCTCATATAACGGTATAATTATTAAAACTAATAAAGGTCTATATTTTTGTGATATAACAAACCTGGCATGTGCATAATGTGTATTGCTGTATAAAATGTAAGCATGGTAGATTATATCCACTTTGCCAAAGAAGAGCTCAGACGCTGAGATTAGTTTGAGAAGCCGGAACAGTGTTTTACTGTCCCCACGGTGCTGAATAAGTGTAAAGATGGGCAGTATGAATAGTCTGTTATATACACCAGGATATCCCACTGCAGGATAAACAACCTCATTACCCAGGGCTCAGGCAAAAAAAGCTGTTCTATTTTATGTGAATATATAGACAGAGGCCTAGCTTGACGCTGGGGCCCAATGCAAAATCTGTACTACCAGGGCCCCCCTAACCATCACATGTCGTTAACAGTACTGCTGTACCCTTATGTACCCTTACGTTTTTCGGGGCGTTTTTGCGAGGCGTTTTTTACGTCCGTTTTTGGAGCTGTTTTCATTGGAGTCTATGAGAAAACGGCTCCAAAAACGTCCAAAGAAGTGTCCTGCACTTCTTTGCCGAGGCAGTCAAATTTACGCGTCGTCGTTTGACAGCTGTCAAACGACGACGCGTAAATTACAGGTCGTCGGCAAACCCATTCAAATGAATGGGCAGATGTTTGCCGACGTATTGTAGCCTTATTTTCAAGCGTAAATCGAGGCATAATACGCCTCGTTTACGCCTGAAAATAGGTCGTGTGAACCCAGCCTTAGAATATGTACCTCGCATGTGTTAATTCCCAGTTCAAATCTAGAATTAAAAACTGAATGGTCTATGTCTTTTGGTAGCTTAATTCACCTGCAAACTGCACAGTCCATTCATTCCAATATGGGGAAAAGTCGGATGAGACTTGAATTACTGCAGACCTTTACACCGTCCCTACTGATTTCAGCTGAAAGAGCAAAGCGAGAGTTAAGGCTACACCAGCCGATAAGCAGCCGGAGCAGCGAGCGCCGATCAACGAGACATCGTTGATCGGTGCTTGTTTGCTCCGGTCAAACGGAGCTATAGATTCGGACGAGCGGTTGTTACTTTGATCGTTCGTTCCCATACATTATTATCATGTCGGCAGCGCATCTCTCTGTTTACAGGAAGATGTGCTGCCGACAACGATAATATTTCACTTTTTTAAAACGATATGACCAGCAGATGATCGAGCGTTTGCCCTTTTTACACAGAATTATATTGTTACATGTTACATGAACGCTCGTCTACCCGATAATCGTACAGTGTAAAACTCCCATTAGAAAGACAAAAAAAACTCAATATCTTACCCAAACAGGGAATTACAAGAATTTTGTGTGTCTGTAAAGGGAATTTGCAAGTTAATATAGTCCTGTGATTACAGCAGCCTCAGCGCCGATTCAATCTGTGCATAACAGAGTATAGGAGGGAGGGAAGGAGTGGAAAGTGTAATGTAAGCTAGCAGGTTTGTAGAAACAGTGACCGGTGACTGGACTGCAGCTCCCCGGTATCTGCAACATGGCAGACAATGATAACAACTTTGTGTTAGTCAACTAGGAGGAGGAAGAGAGGTCTGCAGCACAAACGGCTGAGCTTTTAAGGGGAAAGGCTCCAGAAAGGTACTGTACATTAGGTTCCAAAAGCCATTAAATCAATTAGGCCAGTTTTTGTCTGAGACAGTTATGTTACAAGAGGGCCGTGCTATAATGTATATTAAAATTGTTGCTGCTGATACACAGTGCAGAATTTTATTTTAAAAAAACAAGTATAATGGGGCATCATGGGACGCCCGTGAGATGTTTCCTTGTGCTGCTTGTTAAACGTAAATCACATAGTAACTTTTTTGTAATCTTAGACGTCTCATCTAATATGTTTTGATATATTTACTTTGGTTCCAACACGCATTATATAAACAGATTGAATAAGGGGACATTTTCATCTGTCTACTGCTTCTGAATGAAACCTCTACAAAGTATCCAAATGTAACAATGTATCATAGATATTGCACATTATTATTTACTGAATGTAGCACCAGATCTACAGGCACAAGCTGTTTTTGTTTGTAGAGGTGTCATGCAGGATTTCAAGGCGCAAAGCCTGAGTCGTAGTGAACGCACACGGGAAGTTCATGCCAGCTGGTTAGAAACTACAAAGGCCACGGAACAAATAATGTCAGCTCAAAACATCCTTGCAAGTTTGAAGTTGTTTCAGACCCCTTGGGCTGTTATGAAGTTCAGGAAAATAATGTGAAATGAGCTGCAGCTATGGCAACCTTCTGTGCCACTGGGGCTCACAGCTCGGGTTTTCAGCACTTAGCACAAGTTGTTGAGTGTTTTGCTGGTCGTATTGTAATGCCCAGAACGTCAAGGCATTTTCATATGGAACTCTGGGGCTTTTATTTATAATTACTTGGGATACACAAGAAACCTTAATTATGTGAATATTATCATTGAATAAGAAATACTTCGGGTATGTGCACACGCTTAGCAAAAAAACGTCTGAAAATACGGAGCTGTTTTCAAGGGAAAACAGCTCCTGAATTTCAGCTGTTTTTCTATAGAGTCAATGAAAAACGGTTCGAAAAACGGCTCAAGAAGTGACATGCACTTTTTTTCGTGGGCGTTTTTTTTATGCGGCCGTTTTTAAAAACGCCCTGTCGGAAAACAGAACGCCGTATTTCCCATTGAAATCAATGGGCAGATGTTTGGATAACGGATACAAGTTGCGCTCAACGGACCCCATTAACTTCTGTCTGTTTTTATGGGGGAAAATAGCACTACATGCATCACTATAATTCCAGTCAAATTTTGACAGAATCTGATCCTACAACACAGATGTGAATATAGCAGATATGAATATTTTCCAATCAAGTTTGCCAGAATCTGCAACGGAGCCTCAAACACAAATGTGAACATGTATTATGTGACCTTATAATGTCCTTTTCACATGTTGCTGGATGGTCTATGTTGAATCTAGTTGAAGTTGCGACTTTTGCAACTCCTATATCTACACCAGTAGCCTTAGAGTACATGCAATATATGTAGCATATCCGTATATCATTTTACCTTACTTTTGGTGAACTTACGTTGTATATTATCTGAATCACTCTTGTGCGGAGCGGATGAGTTTTGTATAACAAAGAGGTGCAGCAGCTGGTGGTAATTCTGACTACCTGCAGCTGCTGTATTACACGGTCAGCAGAGTACATGTTCCATTTACAATGTCTGTATTCTGTGAATGGAGAGAATATAGGAGCTGTCACCGTGCCTCAACCCGAGGTAAAGCGAGCAATTAAATCAACAAATGTATTTCAGGTAATAGCTCATAGCGTCACTTCCTAATAAATTAGTTAAGGCGATTTAAAAGTGTTTGTATACCAGAAACATTTTATAGTGAGGTGTCTCGTTGCAGAATTGGTGACCATTCTAGATGTTATCCGAGCTTCTAAGGGCATGGCCAGACGTAGCGGAATTGCTCTGGAATTCCGCTGTGGACATGACGCAGCGGAAATCCGCAGTGGACCCGTTTCTCCATTGCCTTCCACAGCTTTGTGGTTGGGTTCGTTTGCACGTTGCGTACAATTCCTCTGCGGAGCATAGGCTGCAGTGCGAAATTTGGTGTCCGCAGCATACAATGGTTGTTGCGGACGTGTGGCGGACTGGTTGCGGACTCATTGCGGAATTTCTCCATTGACTTCAATGGAGATTCAAAATTCCGCAATGAAGTCTGCAGATGTAAAGTAGATGTTATGTGTGCTGCGGAGCGTATTGGTTTTTTAACATGACATTTCTTCATTCTGGCTGGACCTATGTATTTCTAGGTCTACAGCCAGACTGAGGAAGTCAATGGGGCTCCCGTAATTACGGGTGACTACGTGTGTGCACCCATAATTACGGGTGACTACGTGTATGCACTCGTAATTACGGGAGCGTTGCTAGGCGACGTCAGTAAATAGTCACTGTCCAGGGTGCTGAAAGAGTTAAGCGATCGGCAGTAACTGTTTCTGCACCCTGGACAGTGACTACCGATCACAATATACATCAACCTGTAAAAAAATAGAAGTTCATACTTACCGAGAACTCCCTGCTTCTTCCTCCAGTCCGGTTTCCCAGGATGACGTTTCAGTCTAAGTGACGGCTGTAGCCAATCACAGGCTGCAGTGGTCACATGGACTGCCGCGTCATCCAGGGAGGTCGGGCTGGATGCCGAAAGAGGGACGCGTCACCAAGACAACGGCCGGTAAGTATGAAATTCTTTTACTTTCACTAGGGAAAGTTCTGTCCCTTCTCTCTATCCTGCACTGATAGAGAGAAGGGAAGTACTGTCACCTCAATACGCAGCAGCTAGTCCCCATCAATTTAATGCCCATTTTGGGCAGATCCGCAACAGAATCTGCAACGCAGATTCTGTGCGGCATTGATGCGGACAGTTGCGGAAGAATTCCGCCACGTCTGGGCATGCCCTAATAAGGTTCCTATAAATACACTTCACATCAGGTTGCTGTAGTTGCATAGTGATATAAAATATTATGCCTGGGAGGCATAAATCACTGCAGAGTTAGGTTGCTCGGGTATTCTTGTGAAATTGGAAGGAAATCCAAATGCAGAAGTGACGTGTTAGTTGCCAGGACTCATTTTTTTAGTCATTGGGTTGACCTTCATCCTGCCCTGCAATATCTCACATTTTCAGTTTTCATTATGTCCTTTTTATAGAGCTTACATTTTGGCAGCAAGAGGTGTCTCCTGCCAGTCCCCTTTGGTGCGCACTTATACACTGCATCATTAGAAGAAAAATCCAACATCCAACACCACAGCGAAGTATCACAGGAGATGGAAATGCTGTAGACGTGCAGCAATAGGGCATGGCCCCACGTGGTGTATTTCTTCCGCAACTGTCCGCATCAATGGCGCACAGAATCTGCGTTGCAGATTCTGTTGCGGATCTGCCCAAAATGTGCAGTAAATTGATGCGGACTGGCCGTTGCGTATTGAGGTGAAAGTACTTCCCTTCTCTCTATCAGTGCAGGATAAAGAGAAGGGACAGCACTTTCCCTAGTGAAAGTAAAAGAATTTCATACTTACCAGCCGTTGTCTTGGTGACGCGTCCCTCTTCCGGCATCCAGCCCGACCTCCCTGGATGACGCGGCAGTCCATGTGACCGCTGCAGCCTGTGATTGGCCTGTGATTGGCTGCAGCCGTCACTTAGACTGAAACGTCATCCTGGGAGGCCAGACTGGTGGAAGAAGCAGGGAGTTCTCGGTAAGTATGAACTACTATTTTTTTTACAGGTTGCTCTATATTGGGATCGGTAGTCACCGTCCAGGGTGCTGAAACAGTTACTTCCGATCGCTTAACTCTTTCAGCACCCTGGACAGTGACTATTTACTGACGTCGCCTAGCAACGCTCCCATAATTACGGGTGCACACACGTAGTCACCCGTAATTACGGGAGCCCCATTGACTTCCTCAGTCTGGCTGTAGACCTAGAAATACATAGGTCCAGCCAGAATGAAGAAATGTCATGTTAAAAAACCAATACGCTCCGCAGCACACATAACATGTACATGACATCTGCGGACTTCATTGCGGAATTTAGAAGCTCCATTGAAGTCAATGGAGAATTTCCACAATGAGTCCGCAACCAGTCCGCCACACGTCCGCAACAACCATTGTATGCTGCGGACACCAAATTCCGCACTGCAGCCTATGCTCCGCAGCGGAATTTTCTGCATCGTCTAAACGAACACTACTAAAAAGCAGTGGAAGGCAATGGAGAAACGGGTCCGCTGCGGATTAACACTGCGCAGTGTCCGCAGCGGAATTCCAGAGCAATTCCGCCATGTGGGGCCTTGCCCATACTTCCATTTATGTAACATCTCCCTGTTGCAGTTTTTCCCTGGTAAATTCAATGGGGAAAGTGCCAAACAAGTGCATTAGTTTCAGCATAAGGCCGTTTAAAAAAGACACACAGATTAAACCTACACAATTAGGGTATGTTCACACGCAGTGTTTTCAGACGTAAAAAACGGTTGAAAAAACGGCTCCATTACGCCTACAAACATGTGCCCATTGCTTTCAATGGGTTTTACGGTGTTCTGTTCCCACGAGGCTTAATTTTAAGCGTCGCTGTCAAAATACGGCGCGTAAAAAGTCGCCAGTGAAAAAGAAGTGCATGTCACTTCTTGGGATGTTTTTGGAGCCGTTTTTCATTGACTCCAATCGAAAAACAGCTCCAATAACGTTCGTAAAATACGCCGCAAAAAAAACGCAAGTTGCTACAAAAACGTCTGAAATCAGGAGCTGTTTTCGCCTGAAAACAGCTCCGTATTTTCAGAAGTTTTTGGTCACTGCGTGTGAACATACCCTTATAGTACCCAGACTGTGATAGTGGCGGGCAGAAAAGTGCCATATTTTTTCATATGTTACCTCACGGACTTTCATTATAAAAAAATTTAAAAAAATCCCATACACTGAAAAAAGTATTCATGATATATTCCACAAATTTATATGCCAAAATAATTACAGGCAGATTTTGCAATAAAATTCATTCTTTGCATTACAAAGGTTGAAATTTGATGCAAAAATCGGGAAGAAATTTACAACACCCAGGGCATGCTGGGGATTCGAAAACCAACAGCGTGCATAAAATTTGCATGGATTCTTTTCCGCTGTTTGAATGGGGTTTTATAAATATCCACTTGCAATGTACTGTACTCCGTCGTGAATATTGGGTGCAGAATCTGCACTGAAAATGGCCAACAAATCCTCCACATCTTTGTTGGACTTAATGTACAGTACTGTGCAAAAATTGTATGCATTTGTGGAAAAATGCTGCGAAGTAGGTGCCACGTAGGGTTCGTGGACCCACTGGGCCGTACCGCCTTGGCGATATGGCAGCAGGCCAACAGAGCGCAGGTTAAAGTCTATAGTTCGTATAAGGTACCTGTGGCAGCTCGGACAGTAGCAAGGCAGGCTCGGCTGGGACTAGGCAGCAGGCAGACGTCAGGCGTAGTGGAGCAGGACAGGCGTGGTATACAGCACGACTCTGGCTCAGCACGGCACACGACCAGGATAGCACGGGATACAGGTAACAGGAACACACTAGGAGACCATCGCATAGACAAACTTAGGGTACGACAACAACGCTCAGGCATAGAAGCAAGGGGCTGAACTACTCTTATAGTCCAGGGTACTCATGGGCTGATACTTCATTAAAGTCTGGTGCGCACACTGACTCTTAAAGAGCGGGCACGAGCACCCTACAGGATCCGGCTGAGGTGAGTGGAAGTGAGCACTGGCGTCTCCTGGGGAGGAGATTGGGGCCAGCGCTTACCGACCCATGGCTGCGGCCGTCAGGGGGAGAGTGAACCTGACGGCCCGCAGCCACGGACATGACAGTAGGAATGCTTTCTCAAATAGAAGTTTTAATAGTTTTTTTTAATCAACTAACAAAATACAAATTGAATGAGCAAAAGAGAAATCTAAATCAAATCAATATTTGGTGTAACCACCCTTTGCCTTCAAAACGGCATCAAGTCTTCTAAGTACACTTGCACACCACACCCATTGTGAAGGAACTCTGCAGGGAAGTTGTTCCAAACATCTTGGAGAACTAGCCACAGATTTTATGTGGATGTGGGCTTCCTCAAATCCTTCTGTCTCTTCATGTAAGGTCTCCTTGTTCTTTTTTACGCTGAAGACAGATTTTGACTCATCAGTACAGAGCACCTGTTGCCATTTTTCTGCACCCCAGTTCCTCTTCATGCATAGTTTAGTTGCTTGGCCTTGTTTTCATGTCAAAGCTATGGCTTTTTGGCCGCAATTCTTCTCTGAACAGTAGATTAGTGTACCTGGGTCCCACTGGTTTCTGCCAGTTGAGCTGATGGCACTGCTGGATATCTTCTGATTTCGAAGGGAAGTAAGCATGATATTGTAATGGCAGGAAGGAGGTGAAGGGAAAGTGAGCCCTAATCTACCCACCGCCCTGTCCCTGCCTACTTGCAACGACCCGCCCTAGGCGACGAGGTACAACTGGGCGGCGGTCCCTACGCTGTCTAAGTGCACAGGAAAACAAACAGGGAACACGCAAGGGAAGGGGCAGTAGCCACGGAACGCCACGAGGAAACGGAGCGGCGAACGAACAGTCAGGACCAGGACGAAGTGAGTACACCCGAGCGGGCACGGAGACAGAAGCAAGCCAGGGGCAAAGCAAAGCAGGGCAAGCAGAACTGCAGCAAGGCAGAAGCACGGCAGAAGCAGGCTGGAGCAAGCAGCAGTGGGGCCAGGAATCCAAAAGAATTACAAGCACTGAGGGAGAGAACAGGGCAGGTAATAAAGGACAGGGGGCGGAGCTAACTCCGACAGACCAGGCCGCGATAGGCTCTCCCACTCCTGAGCCTGCCACCCTGGTTGGTGGGAGATGGTGTCAGTCGAACAGGTCTGGCCTCAGGTGTGGATTGATTAATCCCAGGAGTATACCTAGATGAAGTACCTGGCAGATCCCTAACAGTACTCCCCCTTTTATGAGGGGCCACCGGACCCTTACTAAGGGGACCCGGTTTAGTGGGGAAGAGAAGGTGGAACCTCCTGATCAATACCCCAGCGTGAACATCACGGGCAGGTACCCAAGTCCTCTCCTCCGGCCCGTATCCTCTCCAATGGACCAGGTACTGGAGGGAGCCCTGGACTATCCTACTGTCCATAATCTTGGCCACCTCGAATTCCACCCCCTCAGGGGTGAGAACGGGAACAGGAGGTATCCTCGAGGGGGACCAGGACGGGGAGCAGCGTTTAAGGAGGGAGGCATGGAAGACGTCATGTATGCGAAAGGATGGGGGGAGCTCCAGACGGAAGGATACAGGGTTGAGGACTTCAATGATCTTATAAGGTCCAATAAATCGGGGAGCAAACTTCCTGGACGGGATCTTAAGGCGCAAGTTCCTGGACGACAACCAGACCAAATCCCCGACGACAAACCGGGGGTTAGCAGAACGTCTACTATCCGCCTGAATCTTTTGTGCGCTCTGGGACGCCTCTAGGTTCTTCTGAACCTGGGCCCAGACAGTGCACAGTTCCCGATGAACATCCTCTACCTCAGGATTATTGGAACAACCAGGGGAGACGGAGGAGAACCTTGGGTTAAACCCGAAATTACAGAAAAACGGGGAGACCCCTGACGAGTTACTGACCCGGTTATTCAGGGAAAATTCAGCAAGGGGAAGGAATGAGACCCAATCGAATTGACAGTCAGAGATGAAACACCTTAAATATTGTTCCAGGGATTGGTTGGTCCTTTCCGTTTGGCCATTAGTTTCGGGATGGAAGGCGGAGGAGAAGGACAGATCAATCTCCAACTTTTTACAAAAAGCTCTCCAAAATAAGGAAACAAATTGTACCCCTCTGTCAGAAACGATATTGACTGGGGCCCCATGGAGACGCAGGATGTGTTTCACAAACAAAGAAGCTAACGTCTTGGCGTTAGGTAGCTTCTTAAGGGGCACAAAGTGGCACATCTTGCTGAAGCGGTCGACTACCACCCACACCACCGACTTGCCCTGAGAAGGAGGCAAATCGGTGATAAAATCCATGGAGATATTGGTCCAAGGTCTCTGGGGAATGGGCAAGGAACGTAGTAGGCCCGCAGGTCGGGACCTAGGGGTTTTGGACCTAGCGCAAACCTCACAAGCGGCGACGTAAGCCCTAACGTCTTTAGGCAACCCAGGCCACCAATAGTTTCTGGTAATGAGGTGTTTGGTGCCCAAGATGCCAGGATGACCTGATAGAGCGGAGTCATGGTTTTCCCTGAGTACCCTCAGCCGGTATTGCAGGGGAACAAACAGTTTGTCCCCAGGGACGTTCCCGGGAGCTGCACCCTGATCAGCCGCGATATCAGAAGCTAAATCAGAATCCGTGGCAGAGACGATTATACCAGGGGGTAAAATACAAGCAGGATCCTTCTTGGAAGGAGGATTGGCCATGAAACAGAGCATCAGCCTTAATATTCTTGGACCCAGCCCTATAGGTAACCAAGAAATTAAATCTGGTAAAGAATAGTGCCCACCGAGCTTGTCTAGGATTAAGCCTCCGGGCCGATTCTAGGAAAACCAGATTCTTGTGATCCGTAAGGACCGTTACCTGGTGTCTGGCCCCCTCCAGGAAGTGCCGCCACTCCTCAAAAGCCCATTTAATGGCTAGAAGTTCGCGGTTGCCAATATCATAGTTACTCTCCGTGGGCGAAAACTTCCTAGAGAAGTAAGCACAGGGGCGGAGATGGGTGAGGGAGCTGGTACCCTGGGACAAGACGGCCCCCACTCCCACCTCGGAAGCGTCAACCTCCACAATAAATGGCTCCTCTTGGTTGGGCTGAATCAGCACGGGGGCCGAGATAAAGCACTTCTTGAGAGTCTCAAAGGCCTGGACGGCCTCAGGGGGCCAATGGAGGACATCAGCACCCTTGCGGGTAAGGTCCGTAAGAGGCTTAGCGACGACCGAGAAGTTGGCAATAAATCTCCTGTAATAGTTGGCGAACCCTAAAAAACACTGTAACGCCTTAAGGGAGGCAGGTTGGACCCATTCCGCCACAGCCTGAACCTTGGCAGGGTCCATGCGGAATTCATGAGGAGTGAGGATTTGCCCTAAAAATGGTATCTCCTGTACCCCAAAGACACATTTTTCAGTCTTAGCAAACAGATTATTCTCCCGAAGGACCTGGAGCACCTTCCTGACATGCTCCACGTGGGAGGACCAGTCCTTGGAAAACACCAGTATGTCATCAAGGTACACAACAAGAAAATTACCCAGGTACTCTCTCAGGATTTCATTAATAAAATTCTGGAAGACAGCAGGGGCATTACACAACCCAAAGGGCATGACCAGGTATTCGAAATGACCCTCGGGTGTGTTGAACGCAGTTTTCCACTCATCCCCCTCTTTGATGCGGATAAGGTTATATGCCCCCCGTAGATCGAACTTAGAAAACCATTGGGCTCCCTGAACCTGATTAAAAAGATCCGGAATCAAAGGAAGTGGGTACTGGTTCCTTACGGTGACCTTATTCAGGTTACGATAATCAATGCACGGCCTAAGACCACCATCCTTCTTCCCCACGAAGAAGAAGCCAGCACCTACAGGAGAAGTCGAGGGGCGAATGAAACCCTTGGCCAGGCATTCTTGGATATACACCCTCATAGCTTCACGTTCAGGACATGAAAGATTAAATATCCTACCCTTAGGAAGCTTGGCACCAGGCACCAAATCGATAGCGCAATCGTAATCTCTATGGGGGGGCAACACCTCGGAGGCCTCCTTAGAAAACACATCGGCGAAGTCCTGAACAAACTCAGGAAGCGTGTTTACCTCCTCCCGGGGAGAAATAGAGTTAACAGAAAGACATGACATAAGACATTCATTACCCCATTTGGTGAGATCCCCAGTATTCCAATCAAACGTGGGATTATGCAACTGCAACCAGGGAAGGCCTAAAACCAGATCAGACGATAATCCCTGCATCACCAGTACAGAGCACTGCTCCAAATGCATGGAGCCAACCAGGAGTTCAAAAACAGGAGTATGCTGAGTAAAATAACCATTAGCAAGGGGAGTTGAGTCGATTCCTACTACAGGGATAGGATAAGGTAAATCAATACAAGGCATCTTTAGAGACATAGCAAATTCCACAGACATGATATTAGCAGATGAGCCAGAATCCACGAAAGCACTGCCCGTGGCAGACCGGCCAGCAAACGAGACCTGAAAGGGAAGCAAAATTTTATTGCGTTTCACATTAACGGGAAATACCTGTGCGCCCAAGTGACCTCCCCGATGATCACTTAGGCGCGGAAGTTTTCCGGCTTCTTATTCTTGCGCCTGGGACAGGTGTTCAGTAGATGCTTGTCGTCCCCACAGTAGAAGCAGAGACCATTCATTCTGCGAAACTCCCTACGTTGTCGAGGGGACATGGAGGCCCCGAGTTGCATAGGTACCTCCGAGTCCTCCGTGGAGGGGCGAGGAGACGGGACCTCGGGGGGGATCGCAGACAAGTCAGAGGGGAGCACACTGAAGCGTTCTAGCTGACGTTCCCTGAGACGTCGGTCAAGTCGTACTGCTAGGGCCATAACCTGGTCAAGGGAGTCAGACGAGGGGTAGCTAACCAGCAGATCCTTCAGGGCGTCAGATAATCCTAACCTAAACTGGTACCTTAGGGCCGGATCGTTCCACTGAGAAGCTACGCACCACTTCCTAAAATCAGAACAGTATTCCTCAACCGGTCTCCTACCCTGACGTAAGGTCACCAGCTGACTCTCGGCTAAAGCAGTCCTGTCAGTCTCGTCGTAAATGAGTCCAAGGGCAGAGAAAAAACGATCAACAGAGGAAAGTTCAGGGGCGTCAGGAGCCAAGGAGAAGGCCCACTCTTGGGGCCCTTCCTGGAGTCGGGATATGATGATACCCACCCGCTGGTTCTCGGAACCTGAGGAGTGGGACTTTAGGCGGAAATACAGTCTGCAACTCTCCCGGAAGGAGAGAAACGTCTTACGGTCCCCTGAGAACCGGTCAGGTAACTTGAGGTCGGGTTCTAGAGGTGAGGTGAGGGGTACTACTAAAGCAGCGTCACCCTGATTGACCCTTTGGGCCAGGGCCTGGACCTGTAGGGAGAGGCCCTGCATCTGCTGGGTCAGGGTCTCAAGGGGGTCCATGATAGCGTCAGCGTAGGAGAAATGGTAGACTAGGTAAGGGCTTGTAATTATGTAATGGCAGGAAGGAGGTGAAGGGAAAGTGAGCCCTAATCTACCCACCGCCCTGTCCCTGCCTACTTGCAACGACCCGCCCTAGGCGACGAGGTACAACTGGGCGGCGGTCCCTACGCTGTCTAAGTGCACAGGAAAACAAACAGGGAACACGCAAGGGAAGGGGCAGTAGCCACGGAACGCCACGAGGAAACGGAGCGGCGAACGAACAGTCAGGACCAGGACGAAGTGAGTACACCCGAGCGGGCACGGAGACAGAAGCAAGCCAGGGGCAAAGCAAAGCAGGGCAAGCAGAACTGCAGCAAGGCAGAAGCACGGCAGAAGCAGGCTGGAGCAAGCAGCAGTGGGGCCAGGAATCCAAAAGAATTACAAGCACTGAGGGAGAGAACAGGGCAGGTAATAAAGGACAGGGGGCGGAGCTAACTCCGACAGACCAGGCCACGATAGGCTCTCCCACTCCTGAGCCTGCCACCCTGGTTGGTGGGAGATGGTGTCAGTCGAACAGGTCTGGCCTCAGGTGTGGATTGATTAATCCCAGGAGTATACCTAGATGAAGTACCTGGCAGATCCCTAACAGATATGTCTTTAATCTGCTGCACTAAGTTTACTTGGCCGACCACTGCGTCTATGGTCCTCAACGTTGCCCATTTCTTTGTGCTTCTTCAAAAGAGTTTGAACAGCACATCTTGAAACCCCAGTCTGCTTTGAAATCCTTGCCCTGGGGGAGACCTTGCTGATACAGTGTAACTACCTTGTGTCTTTCTGCTGTGCTCAGTCTTGCCATGGTGGACCTGTGACATGAAAACTGTCTTCCACAACCTCACCTTTGTAGCAGAGTTTAGCTGTTCCTCATCCAGTTTTTAGCCTCCTACACAGCTGTTTCTGTTACAGTTAATGACTGTGTTTCAACCTACATCTGAAATTGATCATTATCACCTGTTTGGTAGAATTGTTTAATCATATACCTGACTATAATCCTACAATATCCATGACTTTCTGCAAGTGTACCTGGAAGACTTAATGCTGTTTTCAAGGCAAAGGGTGGTCACACCAAATATTGATTTGATATAGACTTCTCTTTTCTTCAATCACTGTCTATGTTGTTAATTGACAAAAAAAACAACTATTAACACTTCTATTTTTTTAAAGCATTCTTACTTTGCAGCATTTTTTCACAACTGCCTAAAACTTTTGCACAATACTGTACATTTTGTGTCCAGAAAAAGTTTTCATAAAGAATATAGGAAAACCTTGTGTGACATGGGCATTAATCGTGCATCCTGTTTGATTTTGCTGCATTGTTCCATATTTCCTTTCCTGATCTAGCTGAACAATAGCAGCTCCTATAGAATTAAAATAAAATGAGTGGTAATAGGGATTGTGCACTCCTATTTAAATAAAGCTTCAGAATTCCCAGTATACTTTGTGTTTCAAGTCCTCACCATTTGCACTATCTCTGCTTGCTATTAGTGAATGGAAACGTTCCTTTTTATATTCAGAAGTTGAAAACCTATCCTTATTATGGCATATTTTTATGCAAAACATATATGTAACTGTTTTGCCATGCGCTAAGTCATACATCTGCCATTGTATTGCCAAAAGGTGACTCTTTTGACATGTGTTTGACTTATAGAAACCTACTGTATGTTGGATAACTTATTTTGCTATTCAAATGTATATTTGTGACGTAGCAAAAAATAAAATAAAAAAAAAAGTCGTGTGAAACTGCAGCACAAAGCTCTCTCCTGTTAATCACACTGATGCATTAGAACAAACTGTCGCTGTGTGAAAGTAAGACTAGGTCAGGACAGGTTATCAACCTCTGAATGCAAAAAAGAATGTGACCATTCACTGACAGCAAGGATAGATCATGAAACACATTTGTTACAAATTTGCAGAACTTTTCATTATACAATGATATTATGCCCATATGGCATATTAATAGGAGAGTCATAGTATCATAGTTTAAAAGTTAAAAAAAAAAATACGTCTAAGGCGCAGTTCTCATCTGCTTAGGTTTCGTTATATGTGTACGTCGCAGATCCCGTTACATTTTTTTCAGACAAAATAGTGCAGCATGCCGCACTATGCTGTCCAGCAAAATGATAGAAACCATGAAAGAAACCTGAAGGAACCCATTAAAGTCAATGGGTTCTGCCGGGCGCCGTCATTATTGTCATTATTTTGTTCCCAGGTAAGAATAGAGTAACAGAAATACGAGCGCTGATGTGAACAGAGCCTAATTCCACCTATTATCCTGCAGTGTTGTTTCAGAGGAAGGCAAAACAACCCCAAGGGGAAGATAGCTGTAGGCCAACTCTATGACTAGCTTTACACCATCCATATGTAAGCAGGATTGGACCTGTTCTGTGAAGCACCTCTTGAGACCCTAAACCAGCTCCATTGTATATCCTTGTTTCCAAATGTGTTATCAAACTTGTATTCTTGTATTCTTTGCTGTAAAAATACTCAACACTAGAAGTTCCAGTATTTTCACAGCAACTCTTATCAATAACTGTAGCTGTAAATTCTGTATGTATCAGTTAAGGCTAGAACCGATTCGCATCACGGTTTAACATCCTGTTTAAACATCCTGTTTATTTTTTTTATCACGTCACAAAAAAAATCGGATGTCAAACAGGATGATGTAATAGGATGCCGATTCTGTAGTATCCTGTTGCCATAGACTTGTGTTGTACAGAAAAACGGATCCATGAGGATCCAGTTGTTCAATAGGACAGAAAAAACGTCAGTCTCCGTTTGTCTGTCCTATGGAAAAAATGGATCCTGATGGAAACTTGTGAAAAGGAGACTTAGGGTATGTTCACACGACCTCTTTTCAGACGTAATGGAGGCGTTTTACGCCTCGAATTACTCATGAAAAGACGGCTCCAATACGTCGGCAAACATCTGCCCATTGCTTGCAATGGGTCTTACGATGTTCTGTGCAGACGAGCTGTCATTTTACGCGTTGCTGTCAAAATACAGCGCGTAAAATGACGGCTCGTCAAAAGAAGTGCAGGACACTTCTTGGGACGTTTTTGGAGCCGTTTTCTCATAGACCCCAATGAAAACAACTCCAAAAACGGCCGTAAAAAAAAAAGCCGCGAAAAACGCGAGTTGCTCAAAAAAAGTCTGAAAATCAGGAGCTGTTTTCCCTTGAAAACAGCTCCGTATTTTCAGACGTATTTTGTTAATCGTGTGAACATACCCTAAGAGGCACTTTTCACTATGACGGACGTCCCATTGCAAACCTATGGATCCATTAACAGATCGTTGAAAAGAGAAAAAATGACCACAGACTGACATTCAAACAGGATGCTCAAAGTAATGTGAAAGGGCCCTTAGATGATTCGATACTAGTTTATGCCAGTCTGTTTTAGAGGAATTGCAATCTGAACCTGATCAGATAGGCTGGTCTTTCCTCATGTTTTATGTGTGTGTGCCCATTAATATTAGCATTAATCATGTAAATGGTTAAAAACATGACTTAAGGTATGTTTGATGACTTTCGCTATCTATGACCTTACACCCCAAACCCCAATAAGAGACCACACATGAATTTTGGTGTAAAGGCCACAGCAGCCATTTATTAAACACACACCTTTTTATGCGATAAAATAGCATAACCATAAAACATCATAAACACTCCATAATAAACATCCTGCTCTATCCAACATTCTCCAGATAAAGGATCCTTGAAGGCACTTCAGTCATTAAATAAAAAACTCCATCGTTTCCTTGTTAGGTCTGGACTTCTTGCCCTACAGCCGTTCTGCACCTGACCCGAGGGCACCAACCATCTCCAAGACCTCTCTCTCCCTTCCTGGGGACCCTGCCCATCAGGAATATATGCAATATCAGCTGGGTAACCACTACCCAGCCCCTCCAATACTATCCAGGGTTAAACGCCCCGAGTTCTCTTTCAACAATCTCCATTGTTGATTCTCCTTCTTGCCATTACGTGCCTCCAAAGACCCCTCCTACCGCCACGACAATCATGTGTGACCCCTTACACATGATTGTCCCTCCACAACTGCAGGGCTGTCTCCATGCCCTCCTTGATGTCCAGGGTCCACATATCTAGACCCACCTCGTTTAAATGAACGCCATCCGCCCTAAGGAAACCGACCTCTCTGCCCTCCAACTCTTTGTGCCGCACCACAACACCACCATTGCGTGCCACAAACCTGCCAACCACCTTATTCACCTTCGCTCGTGCTTTATTCAGACTATGGACGGAACGGGCCTGCCGCCACACCTTTCGAGCCACAATATCCGACCAGACGATCACAACTCCTGGAAAAGACGACCACAACCGCAACAGATCGATCTTTACACCCCGCACCAAATCCCTGGACGACCGTATGCCTAAATCGTTGCCACAAAGGTGCACCACCAGAATATCCGGCTCCCTGTCCAAACCTGCATAGAACTGTAGCTCTGGTAACAATCTACACCACAGCATGCCCCGCAGACCCAACCATCTGACCTGAACCTCTGAATGATCCAGGCCCAACTGCCGTCCAGCCGGACGAACATCTGCACGCACACCTCCCCAGTGCACGTAGGAGTGCCCAATAATCCATATCAAGCAGGGACCTGCACCTAAAACAACACAAAACAGCAATGTAACAACACCATATCCACCTCCAGCACATCTATTCACCACCTCCTCAAAGCAAGTGAGGCCGCACATACAACCTATATCGGTCTGACTCCCACCTACCGATCTTCTTAACCATCGCCGGGGATAAACCCCACCGAGCTTCTTCCGTAGCTGCGCCAATTCTAAAAGAGTGAGAGCTAAAACCTGCTCCACCTCTGCCAGACAACAGGATACACTTTTTGAACACCTGTGAAAACTGGAATTTTGACAAAGACAAACCATCTGAATGAACCAACAAGGATGCCGGCCCCTCAGGCCTCACTGCAACAAACTCCCGAAAACAGTGAACCGGGCACACCCGCGACCCTGGTAACTCATACAAGCGCACCACAAAACCTCTCCCCTCCTGATCTGTCTTTGATCTACGAAGCAAACAAGAAAGGCAGGAGCCATCCAATTCAACATCCGCGTACAATAAACCCCCTGCCACACTCTTACTGGCCGACACCAACTCCGATATCCTGAACGCCCCGAAGAACGCCAAAGAAAAGGCCAGTGTAAATAGCCGCGCTTCAAACGCCGAAACACAAACATCCCCCAATAAATCACAAATCGCTACCAACAGCTCAAATGACACCGGCTTCCTGTGGTCCCTAACTGCGGAACCCCTCCTGAAACCCTTCATTGCCTGCCGGACCAGAAAGCACTTAGTCACGTCCTCCTCACCTTTTTTCTTGAACCAAAACGCCAAGGCCGACAAACTCCAAGCGACCGCTGCTGCAGACGCCCCTTCACTGTACGCATTTCCTATATAATACAACAAACACGCCGACCGGTTCTGAAATGTCTGCCTGTGCATTTTCCAACAAAGCCTCCCATACCTGCCATACCGCACTGTACCTCTGCCACGTAACCGCACTAACAGACCTTTCCACGAGCGACATCGCCATTGTCACACCACCTTCCCCAGATGCTCTGGACAAGGCAGGCCATGAGACTCCGCCCCCGGCGCCAGCAGACGAAACCTGTCCCACTGTTGACGAGAAAGGGAATCAGCCACAGAATTAAGCACCCCAGGAATATGCACTGCCACAAAATGCGCATTCAACATCAAACCTCTCAAAACTAAATGCCGCAATAGTCGCACGACTGGCGGAGAATTAGCTGTCTGCGCATTAACGGCCTGAACCACACCCAGATTGTCACATACGAAACGAACTCTCCGGTCCCGCAGACAATCCCCCCACAACTCCGCAGCCACCACAATCGGGAGCAGTTCCAGCAGAGCCAAGTTACGGACAAAACTACATTCATGCCATGCATTTGGCCAAATTCCTGCACACCACTGCCCCTGGAAATAAGCCCCAAATCCACATGCACCTGATGCATCAGTATACAGCTCCAAGTCCACACTAGACACCGGCTGATACATGAGCACCGACCGCCCATTGTAGCTCTGCAAAAACTCCTCCCAAACCAACAAATCCGCTTTCAACTCCGCCGACAACCTAATAAAATGATGGGGAGAATGCACCCCTGCGGTAGCACTTGCCAATCGCCTGCAAAACACCCGCCCCATGTGCATAATCCTACAAGCAAAATTCAAATGACCCAACAAGGATTGCAAGTCCCGCAACTGTATCTTCTTCCTGCGCAGCGCACTCGCCACCAACTCTCTCAACTCCATCAATTTATCATCAGGCAAGCGACACTCCATGTTATCTGAATCAATCATGATTCCCAAAAACTTAATGACCGTCGCAGGTCCCTCAGTTTTGTCAGGCGCCAGAGGTACCCCAAAATTCTTTGCCACTCGCTCCATAGTATGTAGCAATCCTGCACACACATAGGTACCCGGCGGCCCGATAAACAGGAAATCATCCAGATAATGCAGGGCAGATGGCACCTGCGCCTCCCGACGAACCACCCACTCCAAAAACGTGCTAAACATCTCAAAATAAGCGCATGAAATGGAGCAGCCCATCGGGAGGCAACAATCTACAAAATATTCCTCCTGCCAATAACATCCCAGTAAACAAAAACTATCCGGATGCACCGGCAATAAACTAAAAGCGGCCTCAATGTCAGTTTTCGCTAACAAAGAGCCCTTCCCGTATTTGCGAACCCAAACAACCGCCGCATCAAAGGAAGTGTAACTGACCGCGCACAATGCCGGATCAATGCCGTCATTCACCGACTCGCCTTCCGGATAAGACAAGTGATGAATAAGGCGGAATTTATTCACCTCCTTTTTAGGAACCAAACCTAACGGGGAAACCCGCAAACTAGGAACAGGCGGGGAGGAAAACGGACCCGCCATGCGGCCCAAAGCCACCTCCTTCAGCAGCTTATCCGTAACCAGATCAGGCCGCGCCAAAGCAGACGACAAATTACGGACCACCCCATCACGTCCCGCCGATGTACAAGGAATCCGAAAACCTTCTGAAAAACCTAACAACAACAAATCTGCAACTTTCTTATTTGGATACTCCCTTAAAAACGGGAGCATCCTTTCCACCCTCACCGGCGTCGCCCCTCTTCTGCTCAGCATCTCCCTGCCTGCCCTTATGCTTCTTGAAGCATCTGGACAAACCATGGGCGCCTCCGCAACCGGAGCACTCGTGCTTGTACCTGCAGTCTGGGCCAAACTTGCAATGCCCCTCATTATACTGCCAGCAACACCCCTTTCCTGAGGATCCTGACCGACCCGCTGCTGACCCCTGACCGCTGGCCGCATCCCGAAAGGGCTGCTGCCCCTGTTTTGGCGCAGACATCAGACGCATCCACAAACTGATATCCTTGTGATCCCATCGCAAAGACGGGCGCACCGACTTCCGCTGACGAAACTGTTCGTCATACCGCAACCACGCATTACCACCGTATACACGATACGCCTCCCCTACTGAATCCATATAACAAAATAGCGCCGAACAATTCTCCGGCGCCTTCTCACCCACCACGCTAGCCAAAATAGCGAAGGCCTGCAGCCAATTCGCAAAAGTCCGAGGAATCAAGCGATAACGCCGCCGCTCCTCCTCCTCCTTCTTACTTTCATCCGGTTTCCACCGGTCCAAATTAAACTTCTCCAAAGGCAGTAAAGAAAAAATCTCCACATATTCATCATTCCAGATCTTTTCCCTAATCTCCACCTTCAAATGCGCCCCCAGCGGGCCCTCAAAACACACATAAACCTCACCTTTAGCAGCATCTGCTAAACGCACATCCTCCACCACTTTCTTAGCTGTACTAGCCGCCGCATCAACCACTTTCTCCACCGCCACTACGGCACCCACCACCGGCGCCACTTCACTAGCAACCGCAATCCCTGCCGCAGCTGCCCTAGAACTCGCCTCACTAACAACCGCACTCCCTGCCGCACTAGCACTCGCCTCGCTAGCAGCGCCCCATACCCTCGCTGGCGACTGCTCTACACCTGGCAAAACTCTCGTAAAATATTCCTGCATCCCTCTAAACAATAAATGCATCTGTGACATAGACAACATCCCCCACACACATCCCCGGCACCACATCCGTGGTAGACTCACCCGGCCGTCCCTGAGGTGACCTCCCAGCGGACGCGTCCACCACTCCGGATGAGCACGGCATCGGTCTTGATGGTCCTGGGGAGTGGTGCTCCTGCACCCCACGCTCCCCGTAGCTCCCCGAACTTCCAGTCGCTGACGTCCTAGGCCCAGCGGAACGCGGCCCGTCCACGGTCCTGCCACCCGCTGCTGGCGTGGCATACTCAGAACGACAGCCCTGCCGACCCAGTCCTTCTGCAGGGCTGTCAAAAATAAATCTCCTTCCAGTTGCTCTGTGTACAGCTGACCGATGCCCGCCATCGTCCGGATGGGGCCCGGCGTCACTCCCCGAAGCTGCCCGGGTACTTCCGGTCGCTGCTGCCGCCGCACGCCTCCCTGCTCCAGCAGGAGGCGATCTCACTCCCCATCTGGAGCCCGCCCGCCTCTTCCTGCGGGTCGGGCCTGGTCTCAGTACCTCTGCCTGCAGAGCTCCTCCGGCACCTGGAACATCGGCGCAGGAGAAAGCCGTCACTTCCGGTCCAGCGTGCACTTCCGGTCCCGCCTCCACTTCCGGTCTTGTCGTTGAAAACAGGAGGGGGGAAGATGGCTGCCGCGACCCCCCCCTCCTGTCACCTCCAATCTCGCCCGCCTAATGGGATTCCTCCCAGACTTCCGTGGACCAGGGTGCAGCTCCGGACCAGCAGGAGGAGGAGGGTCCCTGGAGGGGCTCCCTCGGCGCCGACGAGACTGAGGCGTTACCTCTGGGGAAGGCCTCTCCGGAGGCCTGGAACGCCCGCTGCTGCGTCCCTCGCTCTCCACTCCAGCCGCTGGAACCGGAGGAAGAGCCCCGGCAAACATCTGATCCAGCCAGCCAGCACCGTGCAGCATCGCCGCATCCCGGATCCTGGCCATCGTTATCTCCATTGCCGCATCCATTACAGGTCAGTGTAAAAACAGTTTTTTTTTTTTTTTTTTTTAAAACAGTTATAATAACAGGACAGATATTTTCTCCTGTTGTCCAGCGGGAAAGAGGGCTGCCTCTTCCCCGCATGGACTTATATACATTACTCTCCACCCACCACATATAGATACATTTGCCCCATTCCCCTTTCACTTAACCCTCTAATCCCTATAAAATAGCCTAAAACGTAGTAGCCTAAAACCCCAAACATCTAGTCATGTGCTCCCTTCATTACGGCTGCGCCTACATTACGTTGGGCTTACTTTCTACTGCTAGTTTCGGGGTTTCCTTATAGGAGATTTCAGTATTAGGGCTTATTCAGACGAACAGGATATACATGGGTGCAATGCGCGTGATTTTCACGAGTGTCGCACGGACCTATATATTAGTCTATGGGGCAGTGCAGACAGTTGCGTGATTTTTACGCAGCGTGAGTCCGCTGTGAAAAAGTCACGACATGTCCGTTCTTTGGGCATATTTCGCACATTCCGCACCCATTGAAGTCAATGGGTGCGTGAAAATCACGCGCACCACATGGAAGCACTTCCGTGGGACAAGCGTGATTAGCGCAACAGCTGTCAAACTATGAGCACCACGTGCTTTTCTGTTTACAAACATCCAAACGGAGTGTCATAATGATGGCGGCTGCGCCAAAATCACGCAGCCGCGCATCATACGGGGCTGACACACGGAGCTGTTAAGTGCCTTTTGCGCACGCAAAACGCTGCGTTTTTTGCGTGTGTGCAAAACGCACACGCTCGTGTGAATCCAGCCTTAGGGTATGTGCTCACGTAGTGTTTTCAGCCATTTTTTTGGCCGTATACGCTGGGCCGTCCCTAGGATAGATGGCGCCCTGTGCAAAATGATCTTTCGGCGCCCCACCCCATCATTTAAAAAAAATGCCCCATAAAAAAAATTATAATGCCCCTTTAGTGCCCCCATAGAGTATAATAATAATATAATATATTACAACCCCTTCAAGGACACAGTATTTTGTCCTCTAATTGTGCCCACAGTATTATGCCCCCTGTAGAACCCCTACACCATATAATGTCCGCTTAGTGGCCCCCACACAGTATAATGCCCCCCTGTAGATTTTGCCATATAGCCTCCCTGTAGACAGTGCCATAATCCCCCACCTCCTTTTTGTAGATCGTGCCATACAGTCCCCCACCTCCCCCTTGTAGATCGTGCCATACAGTCCCCACACCTCCCCCTTGTAGACAGTGCCCCCAAACAAAAACAAAAATTGTACTCACCTAGGCCACGTTCCCATGACGAACTGAGCTGCTTCATGACGGGACCCTAGTACAAAGTTTCCCAACCTTTTCGGACTCGAGGCAGTACTGGAAAAACAAAATTTCCTCAGGGCCCCCCTACCAAAATTGTTTTGAGAAAGACAGAAAATGGCTAAGAACAAGCACTCCACTCGTAGGGAATGTTCACACACGTTTTTATTGTAAGGCAAAAAAAATCTGCCTCAAAATTCCTTCAGCAACTGACCTCGTTGTGTGACCTTTTTTTGTGTTTTTTCTTAAGCTGTTGAAGCGAATGCAAAAGACGCAGGAAAAAAAGCTCCAAACGAGCGCCGCAGGTATCTTCTGCCTCCTATTAATTTCAATTGGAGGTCAGAGGTGGAAACCACTTGAAGACCATCAGCACCCCACTCACAGAAAAATGACTATTAACCCCCCACTCACAGTAAAATGACCATCAGCCCACCACTCACTAAAATGACCATCAAACCCCCACTCACAGATTCCCCCTGTAGGTAGCGCCACACAGCCCATTGTAGGTAGCGCCACACAGCCCCTTGTAGGTAGCACCACACAGCCCCTTGTAGGTAGCACCACACAGCCCACTTATAGGTAGCGCCACACAGCCCCTTGTGGGTAGCGCCACCCAGCCCCCTTGTGGGTAGCACCACACAGCCCCCTTGTGGGTAGCACCACACAGCCCCCTTGTGGGTAGCACCACATAGCCCCTTGTAGGTAGCACCACACAGCCCCCTTGTGGGTAGCGCCAGACAGCCCCCTTGTAGATAGCGTCACACAGCCCCCTGTAGAGTGTGCCACACAGCCCCCTGTAAGGAGGGCCGCACAGCCCCCTGGTTGGTAGTGCCCACAGCCCCCTGGTTGGTAGTGCCCCACAGCCCCCTGGTTGGTAGTGCCACACAGTCCACAGCCCCCTGGTTGGTAGTGCCACACAGCCCACAGCTCCCTGGTTGGTAGTGCCACACAGCCCACTGGTTGGTAGTGCCACACAGCCCACAGCCCCCTGGTTGGTAGAGCCACACAGCCCCCTGGTAGGTAGTGCCGCACAGCCCCCTGGTAGGTAGTGCCGCACAGCCCCCTGGTAGGTAGTGCCGCACAGCCCCCTGGTAGGTAGTGCCGCACAGCCCCCTGGTAGGTAGTGCCGCACAGCCCCCTGGTAGGTAGTGCCGCACAGCCCCCTGGTAGGTAGTGCCGCACAGCCCACTGGTTGGTAGTGCCACACAGCCCACAGCCCCTTGGTTGGTAGTGCCACACAGCCCACAGCCCCCTGGTAGGTAGTGCCACACTGCCCAAAGCTCCCTGGTTGGTAGTGCCACACAGCTCCCTGGTTGGTAGTGCCACACAGCCCCCTGGTTGGTAGAGCCACACAGCCCACAGCCCCCTGGTAGGTAGTGCCACACAGCCCCCTGGTAGGTAGTGCCACACAGCCCCCTGGTAGGTAGTGCCACACAGCCCACTGGTAGGTAGTGCCACACCGCCCACTGGTTGGTAGTGCCACACAGCCCACAGCCCCCTGGTTGGTAGTGCCACACAGCCCACAGCCCCCTGGTAGGTAGTGCCACACTGCCCACTGCCCCCTTGTAGGTAGTGCAAGGACTACAAAATTACCGATAGCTGGCGGGCAATAGACATTCAAAAAAGGACAACTGTGCAGGAGCACACAGAATACCCAGCTTTCCCAGCTATCAAATAAATGTGTGGAAATAAACGAAGTTATAACTTTTATTTAGTCTGAGTAAAGGATTAATCCTTTTAGCTAGATTAAATAAAAGTTATATCTTAGTTTATTTCCACACTTTTTTTTTGATCCCCGGGAAAGCTGGGTATTTTGTGTGCTCCTGCACAGTTGTCCTTTGTAGGTAGTGCCACACAGCCCCCCTGTAGATAGCAACCCCCCCTCCTTCCAGTAAAGATAGCGACACCGTAGCTCCCTGAAGGAGCGGAATCCCGGTGTGGCCGGGGATTCCGGTCCTGGAGCGCTGCTTGATGCCTCTGTCCATATATGGACAGTGACATCAGGGAAAACTCCTGAAGCGGAATCCACGGTCACAGCGTTGCAGACGCTATGACCATCGATTCCACTCCAGGAGAAGCTCCTGACGTCTGTGTCCATACTAGAGCTGTAGATCTTCGTGCCCGTGTGCGTGAGCCACTAGTCTAATTATGTGTAGCAAAACTGAAGCAGATTTTCTATTCTGATTTCCATCTAGCAGTCACAATACCATCAAGGGAGGAAGGAATTATATTTCTGTATTTTGGGCACTGGTTCTGTCCACATACCGTACCCAGGATAAGTAAGTGACCCATGGTTCAGCACCATCTTTTACAGTGAAAACATGCAGATTTCCCACAAATTGTTGTGTGGTTCAGCACTACAGAATTGGTGTAGATTTTTTGCACTTCAATGTAAATTTACTTTGGCTCAGTTCACACTTTTCCATTTTGGTTAAAGTTTAGCTGGAAATAAAAACAACATGGAAGGGCTGTATTAAAACTGGAATTGGTTTAAGCCACGGCAGGTACAAGGGATGTTGATGAAGGAGAAGCGACTAATTGAAGAGAGCGAACATTGGGCGGATATATATATATATATTATAAGAAAGTTGATGGCTGGAGATGGATGAGGGGCTGCAAGAGGCAGAAGAACCTACTACAGATATGTGACCAGCCGGCTCTGCTTTGGCAACTGCTCATGTGGAGGGGACGGTGGTGAATAGGAGTGGAGAGTAGGTATTATAAATAAGAATGCAAATTATTGGTGGGGAAAGGGGATTGGACAATTATAAGGGACCAAGGGTAAGTGACATTATGAAACCCCAAACTTTAAGCACAAAAATTGTCCTCGCTTAAACAGTGTGAATATTAAGGGAACGACGAAAATAGAGGTTGAATTCTACTGACGACTTCTGATGGGAAATCTCTGGATTGTTACTGGTTCACTATTATAAAGGGAGTATTTTGGATAATCACATCATATTAGAGGCTGGCTGCTTATTCAGTTTCTAAATATAATAGCTCCAAATTACAGCTTTAATTTAAAGTATGCTTAAAATAATCTTTAATAATATCTTTTAACAAGTATTTTCAAAAAAACTCTCAAAGCCTCTTTATTATACAGCTCTTTAATAACTATATATCACTAATATGTGATTGTGGCCCTTGGTTTATGTATGGCTGCCAAGTGATACCTTCTTCTTTCTTTTACAGGTTATATTAGACCAATTCAACCCAAGTCTTAAGAACTTTGTGACGATGGGAAAACATTATGAAAAAGCACTTTCAGGTATTATTATTATTAACTGGAGATTTACAATACCTATATGTGATAAAATGTATATTACTTAAGGGAATAGATATCACCTAATCAAATAGGAATCACTATATGGCACACGGGGCGGATATGCTGTGTAAAGTTACACTGCGTATCCCCCCGGAATGTCTGCTGCGGAAAACTGTAGCATTGACGTTTCATCCTAGGAGAGATCGCTGCAGCAGCAGTCACATGGGATGAAACATCATCGCAGGAGGCCGGCCCTCTGAGGCCATCCAGGTCGGGATGACGTTTCATCCTTTGTGACCGCTGCTACAGCCTGTGATTGGCTGCAGCGGTCGCATGGGATAAAATGTCCTCTTAGGAGGCCGGCCTGGAGGAAGAAACACAGACTTCTGGGTAAGTAAGATTTTTTTTTCTGAGTTGCATTTTTTGTGGCAGAATCGCTGCGATTTGGCCACAAAAAAATGCAACAACTGCTATTTAACGTGGGGTTTACCTCCCCATTGAAAAACCGCGAATAAGTAGCGTTTACGCAAATACAATTGACATGCTGCGGAATAAAATTCTGCACCGCATCTACATTTTTGAGCATTTTTTCCGCTGAGTATTTAAGCAGCACGTGGATGAGATTTGTCCTATCTCTTCCACTTTGCTGCTACTGTATTATGCTGTGGCTTTTCCGCAACAAACGCAGTATTTACGCAACGTGTGAACTGACCCTAGGATGTTAAAATGTATCACAAGTTATCACATAGTTAAAATAGGTATATAACAAGCTTCATATAAAAATTAACTGGGAAAAACAGTAAGGCTGGGTTCACACGACCACATTAACGTCCGTAATGGACGGACGTATTTCGGCCGGAAGTCCCTGACCGAACTCAGTGCAGGGAGCCGGGCTCCTAGCATCATAGTTATGTACGATGCTAGGAGTCCCTGCCTCTCTGCAGGACAACTGTCCCGTACTGTAATCATGTTTTCAGTACGGGACAATTAGTTCCACAGAGAGGCAGGGACTCCTTGCATCGTACATAACTATGATGCTAGGAGCCCGGCTCCCTGCCCTGAGTTCGGTCCGGGACTTCCGGCCGAAATACGTCCGTCCATTACGGACGTTAATGTGGTCGTGTGAACCCAGCTTAAAGCTTTTGTCTATAGCAAAAAACAATGTCCAACCTGGCTTATAAAAATAACAGCTTAAATGTGATTGATTGCTATGGGTGACATCTAGAATCAACTACAATATGGGAAATTGCCATGGATTTTCCTCTTGTGTGAAGACCTACTAGGATAGACAGACAGACAGACAGACAGACAGATAACACAGACCTGGCTGCCGCAAGTTTGGGCTCCCTCTTTGCTCTGTCTTCTTCCACCAACTTCATACATCTTAAGTTTGACAGGTGTGACAGGTGTGTGCTATATGTGGTGCTGTTTCATGTTAGGTATATGCTACATGCATCATACTGTAGACTTTTTAAACCCTTCATGCTTTGACTACTTTTGACCTTTCTGACAGAGCCTCATTTTTCAAATCTGACATGTTTCACTTTAGTGTAGGTTCACACGCCCTATTTTCAGCCATTTATCGGGCCATAAACACCCCGAAGAACGGCTGAAAATGCGGGGGCTGAACGCCTCCAAACATCTTCCCATTGATTTCCCACAGGGCATTTTTTACGCGGCTGTTTTTAAAAATAGCGTGAAAAAACACCCTGTAAAATAGAAATGCATGTCACTTTTGAGCCGTTTTTGGAGCCGTTCTTCATTGTCTCAATAGAAAAACAGCTCCAAACACAACCGTAAAAAACGCTTGATGCATAAAAAACGGCTGAAAATCAGAGGCTGATTTCCCTTGAAAACAGCTCCGTATTTTACGAATGTTTTTCGTTTGCCGTGTGAACATACCCTTATGTGGTAATAACTTTGGAATTCTTTTACCTATCCAAGCGGTTCTGAGATTGTTTTCTTGCAACACATTGGACTTTATGTTACTGGCAAAATTTGCTCGATGCATTCAGTATTTAATTGTGAAAAAAAACACCAAAATTTGGCGAAAAATTGCAAAAAATAAGCAGTTATACCTCACAAAATTGTTGCAAATTAACATCCCCCATATGTCTACTTTAGATTGGCACTGTTTTTTGAACATCCTTTTATTTTTCTAGGACATTACACGGCTTAGAACTAGCAATTTTACAGGGACCAGTTCAGTTGTGAAGTGGCTTTAGGGCCTTATATATTAGAAACCCCCAATAATTCACCCCATTTTAAAAACATCACCCCTCAAAGTATTTAAAACAGCATTTAGAAAGTTCCTTAACCCTTTAGACGTTTCACAGGAATTAAAGCAAATTAGAGGTGAAATTTGCAAATTAATTATTTTTTTTTGCAGAAATTGATTTTTAATAAAAAAAATGTTGTAACCAGAGAAACGCAACTCAATATTTATTGCCCAGATTCTGCAGTTTTTAGAAATATCCCACAAGTCTTCATAGTGTGCTTATGGACTGAAGCACAGGCATCAGAAGCAAAGGAGCACCTAGTGGATTTTATGCCTCCTTTTTATTAGAATATATTTTAGGCACTATGTCAGGTTTGAAGGGCTCTTGCGGTGCCAAAACAGTGGAAATCCCCCAAAGTGAACCCATTTGGGAAACTAGACCACTCAAGGAAATTATCTAGGGGTATAGTGAGCACTTTGACCCCACAGGTTTATTGCAGAAATTATTGGAAGTAGGCAGTGAAAATTTAAATCTACATTCTTTCAAAGAAAATGTAGGTTTAGATAATTTGTTTCTCATTTCCATAAGGACTAAAAGAGAAAAAGCACCACAACATTTGTGAAGCAATTTCTCCCAAGTAAAACAATACCCTACATGTGGTGTTAAATGGCTGTTTGGACACATGGCAGGGCTTAGAAGGGAAGGAGAACCATTTGGCTTTTGGAGCTCAAAGTTAGCAGGAATGGTTTGCGGAGGCCATGTTGCATTTGACAAGCCCCCGAAGGGACAAAACAGTGGAAACTCCCAAGTGTGACCACATTTTGGAAACGACACCCCTTGAGGAAATTATCTAGGAGTATAGTGAGCATTTTGACCCCACAGTTGTTTTTCAGAAATTATTGGAAGTAGGCCGTGAAAATGAAAATCTACATTCTTTCAAAGAAAATGTAGGTTTAGATAATTTTTTCTAATTTTCACAAGGACTAAAGGAGAAAAAGCACCACAACATTTGTAAAGCAATTTCTCCCGAGTAAAACAATACCCCACATGTGGTCATAAACGGCTATTTGGACACACAACAGGGCTTAGAAGGGAAAGAGCGCCATTTGGCTTTTGGAGCTGAAATTTAGCAGGAATGCTTTGCGGAGGCCATGTCGCATTTGCAAAACCCTGAAGGACCAAAACTGAGAAAACGCCAAAAAAGTTACTCCATTTTGGAGACTACATCCCTTAAGGAATTCATATAGGGGTGTAGTGAGCATTTTGACCCCACAGGTGTTTCAAAGATTTTATTAGAATTGGGCAGTGAAAATAAAAACAATCCTTTTTCTTCACTAAGACGTAGCTTTAGCTCAAAATTTTTCATTTTCTCAACAAATAAAGGAAAAAAAGAACCACAACATTTGTAAAGCAATTTCTCCCGAGTACGGCAATACCCCATATGTGGCCATAAACTGCTGTTTGGGCACACAGTAGGGCTTAGAAGGAAAGAAGCGCCATTTGGTTTTTGGAGTGCAGATTTTGCTGGATTGGTTTCTGGTCACTATGTAGTATTTGCAAAGCCCCTGTGGGACCAAAACACTGGAAACCCCCCAGAAGTGACCCTATTTTGAAAACTGCAGCCCGCAAGGTATTCATCTAGGGGCGTAGTGAGCATGTTAACCCCCGTAGGTGTTTTGCAGAAATTAGTGTGCACTCGATGTTGCAGAATGGAAATGGGATTTTTTTCTATAGATATGCCAATATGTGGTGCCCAGCTTGTGCCACCATAACAAAACAGCTCTCTTATTATTATGCTGTGTTTTCCGGTTTTAGAAACACCCTACATGTGTCCCTAATCTTTTGCCTGGACATTTGACAGGGCTCAGGAGTGAAAAAGTACCATGCGAAGTTGAGGCCTAATTTGGGGGCTTACAAAGTATTGGTTCACAATTGCAGAGGCTCAGATGTGAAACAACAAGATAAACCCCTGAGAAGTGCACCGCATTTTGGAAAATACACCCCTCAAGGCTTTTATTAAGGGGTGTAGTGAGTATTTTCACCCCACAGGTCTTTTCCATAAATGATTGCGCTGCATATGGTGCAAAGTAAAAATTTACATTTATATGCCATTTCAGTGGCAAATTTGTTGTGCCCAGCTTGTGCCACTGGTGACACACAGCCCAAAAATTGTTAAAACATTTCTTCCGGGTATGGGGATGCAATATATGTGGAAGTAAACTGCTGTTTTGGCACACTGTAGGGTTCAGAAGGGAGGGAGCGCCATTTGGCTTTTGGAGCGTGGATTTTGCTTGGTAGTAGTTTTGTTTGGAGTTTTACTGGTATTTCAGTTTATAATGTGGGGGTACATGTAAGCTGGGCAGAGTACATCAGGGACATAGTCAGGTGGTATAATAATGGGGTAAAAAAAAGAATAAAATAATCCATAGATGTGTGTTACGCTGTTTCTGCACAGGCCAGTGTCGCACTAATAAATGGTCCTTTTATCCCCCTTTTGGTCCATACTCCGCACGTTTGCATTTTGGGGAATTTTACTGGGAAGGTGTTGTCCTGGTATAATACCGGTGCCCTCGCTTCTAGCAGATATGTTTGGGCCCTCCCCTTCTTGGTTCCCTAATTTTAGGGCCTTGATAAATCACCTTTTGAAACAGAAGAAATGTTCCCCTCGGGCCTGCACTACTGCATATTTTTTTTATTTTCTGACTTATTGGAGCCTTTTTCATAGACGTAGTGATATGAGGGCCGTTTTTTTTTGCGGGACGAGCTGTAATTATTATTGGTACCATTTTAGGGTACAAGCAACTTTTTGATCACTTTTACTTTTTATCCTATTTTTTGAGAGGCAAGGTGACCAAAAAACAGCAATTCTGGCATAGTTATTTAGTTTTTTTTATACAGCGTTCACCATGCATTATACATTACATGTTAACTCTACTCTGCGGGTCAGTACGATTGTAAAACGAATGTCTTTTTTCTGTCGCCATGTTGTGAGAACCATAACGTCTAAATTTTTTTGTCGACGGAGCTGTATAAGGGCTTGTTTTTTGTGAGACGAGCTATAGTTTTTATAGGTACCATTTTTGGATACATGGAACTTTTTGATTACTTTTTATTTCAATTTTTGGAGGGCAAAGTGAGCAAAAACAGAAATTCTGGCATTGTTGTTTATGTTTTTTTTTTCTCCGTTCACCGTGTGAAATAAATAACATATTTTTATAGTTCAGGCCGTTACGGTCGCGGCCATACCAAATGTGTATGGTTTATTTTATTTTTTCAAAAATAAAGGACTTGATAAGTGAAAAAGGGTGATTGTGTTTTATTTTATTACTTGAAACTTTTATTATGTCTTGTACAACTTTTTTTTCCCTTTTTTTTTCCACTTTCTTTAGTCCCACTAGGGGACTTGAAGGTCCAACTGTCAGATTTTTTTTCTAATACACTGCACTACCTATGTAGTGCAATGTGTTAGATCTGTCAGTTATTCACTGACAGCAAGCCGATTAGGCTTCGCTCCTGGACGGGGCCTAATCAGCTTCCATAATGTCAGAGCAGGAGGCCATTGTTAGGCCTCCTGTTGCCATAGCAGCAGTCAGCAGCCTTGCGATTGCAGGGCAGAGCTGCCGATCCGCTGCCAACCACTAAGATGCAGCGATCACTTTAGATCGCTGCATCTAAGGGGTTAATGGCAGGGATCGGAGCTAGAACATAAGATTATGTTCCGTTAATAGATGGTGGTCCATTTGGAGGTTTTGTGCATGCTTGAGTAGAGATGCGATGGAGATGCAGAGGATTATGGGTATGTTCACATGACAGCGTCTGTAACGGCTGAAATTACGGGGATGTTTCCGCCTGAAAACATCCCCGTAATTTCAGCCGTAACGGCATGTGCAGGCGCTTGAACGCCGCGTCCATTACGGACGTAATTGGCGCTGCTATTCATTGGAGTCAATGAATAACGGCTCCAATTACGGCCAAAGAAGTGACAGGTCACTTCTTTGACGCGGGCGTCTATTTACGCGCCGTCATTTGACAGCGGCGCGTAAATATACGCCTCGTGTGAACAGACAAACGTCTGCCCATTGCTTTCAATGGGCAGATGTTTGTCAACGCTATTGAGGCGCTATTTTCGGACGTAATTCGGGGCAAAAACGCCCGAATTACGTCCGTAATTAGTGCGTGTGAACATACCCTCAGTCCCATATCGCGAGAGCTCGGCACCGTTAAGAACTTGTTATCAATGGGATATCATCACGTGACATGTTAATGTTAATATGGAATGTCATTACGTTCTGACGTGCAATAGGATTGGGTGCTAGGATCATGTTAAGTCCTTTGACCTATCAGGATGGGTTTTTCAGCATCGGCGCACAAATAATGTTTACAAGCACAGCAGAGGGATCTATTTGGCTCATTCGTATATGTAAATGTGTATGTACGGATCAATTTGTTATACATGTTTATACACATTAAAAAACATTTATGACACTTTGTTATCATAGTTGTTTTATTAATGTTATAATAGGGGGTTTTTTATATACCCTGGCACTGCTTTCACTATTTGCTTGAGAATGACTCCATTGTGGGGTTGAAACGTTGCATTTTTCATGTACCATTGGTGAATAAAGCATACGCCATTTTTAGGGAATTTTTTCGGCGTGCCGCTTTGTTTTCTCTTGTTTTCAAAACTATCCACGATACTCGGCACAAGAGAGTCAGACTTATTCCTTTCCCTTTAGCCGCACCCCAGATAGAAGTCACATGAGAGAACCATGTCACGTAACCATGTCATGTAACAGTTGCAGTCCATTGCTTTTGTGGGAATAAGCTAAAATCTATATGAAACGTGGCAGAAATATATGAATTCCATTGCTGGTGCTTCAGATATTGGAGACTGAGAGGGATTACAAAGAATTTGGCAGTGGGAACCCATAAAGATATCCAAATAAAGTCCAATAACAATGTGAAATATATTAAGCAAAACTAGGATCCTACTACTTTTTCTGGTTAAAAGAATTCAGCCAAATGTGCAGGTTAATTTCTTCTACAGCATTAGTCTGGATTCACACGAGCGTGTGCGTTTTGCGCATGCAAAAAACGCGGCATTTTGCGTGCGCAAAAGCCACTTAACAGCTCCGTCTGTCAGCCCCATATGATGCGCGGCTGCGTGATTTTCGACACTCCGTTCGGATGTTTGTAAACGGAAAAGCACGTGGTGCTTTTCTGTTTACATTCATAGTTTAACAGCAGCTTCCGTGCGGTACGTGTGATTTTCACGCACCCATTGACTTCAATGGGTGCGTGATGCGCGACATCCGCACAAAGAACGGACATGTCGTGAGTTTTACGCAGCGGACTCACGCTGCGCAAAAATCACGGACTGTCTGCACGGCCCCATAGACTTATATAGGTCCGTGCGAGACGCGTGAAAATCACGCGCGTTGCACGAATGTATATAACGTTCGTCTGAATAAGCCCTTGGTGTGAGAGCGAGGAATGATTTAGATAGGCGAGGTGAAAAGTAACACCTGTGACTCAGTCTAGTCATTATGGGACTATCACCTAGTAACAATCCAAGGACTTTCCTGACCTGACACAAAATCATTGGGCTCTGAACTTTGGGCCCTGACCTCTTCTATTAAAGCCCCTTCCTAT